>NC_081816.1:21055000-21405000 GCF_030704535.1 Vitis vinifera | reverse complement strand
GCAGAGCATGATCTAATCCTCTTTGCAGAACTTGCTTTTACGATGAAGGTGGATAATAAAACCGATGTTTATAGCTTTGGTGTTGTAACATTGGAAGTAATTATGGGAAGGCATCCTGGAGAACTCATCTCATCCCTGTTATCATCAGCGTCCTCATCATCCTCATCACCATCAATTGTGGACCATTGCCTATTGAATGATGTGATGGACCAGCGCCCCACACCTCCTGTGAATCAAGTGGCTGAGGAAGTAGTGGTTGCAGTGAAGTTGGCATTAGCGTGCTTGCGTGTTAATCCCCAGTCTCGGCCAACTATGCAACAAGTTGCTCGAGCACTTTCAACACATTGGCCACCATTTTCAAAACCGTTCCACACTATTACGTTGGGTGAGTTGCTGGCTCATGGTCATGGGGGTGAAACTAGCTGAGGGTCCTCACTTCTCCATGTAAATTTGTTATCAATTGCTTATTACTGTAAAAGATTATATTGGGTAGAGTAAGAAGATTTTTCAGGCCTGAGGAAGTTTCAGCAGATAAGGCATGATGTTATCACATCCATGAGGTGGGTGCAAGCAATCTTGCATAATTTCTCTTGCTTTTTTCTTTCATTATAATATAAAACTACAATTACATTATTTTCCTAAGATATTTGAAGGGTGGAATGTGTAGGTGTACTACCGTGAAGAGACCCATCCTGTTCGTGTTGAGATGACGAGGGGAAATGTGCAGTTATTCAGAAGCATGATCTGCCATCATGTGATGTCCTTGCAACCTTTGGAATATATTTTTTCTTTGAAGGGATCTTCAATCAGGTCGTTCATTTGTATCCATATTAGCCAAATTGTCGTATTTGGTGACATTTATGTTAAAGAACGTGATGATTTTACCTCCTGTTGCTTCCAACTTTGCAGGTGTACCAGTAACCAAGTGGGCTACTGAATATGAAGAGCCTGCTACGGATGCATTCAAAATTCAATGATCCAGAATCATTGATGTTTATTAACAATTGCAATGTGATCCTGAGGTGAACGATTTCATTAACATGAAAATCTCGTTTTCTGTCTCTCAATTGGTAATGGATCCGTAAATTGGTTGTGATGTAGGGCTGTGGTGGAGGAGTGCGGGAATGCCAACGACTCTGTCTCTACTTCTGAGGTTGCCAAATAATCTGCGTCACTGGATTCTTGGACAGTTAATTTTATTAATTGGAGGGGCCTCCATGCTAGGTTTGATCAGCTTCTACTCTGTTTTTTTTACTCTATTCTAAGAGTTAAAACAAGCCTGCCATCTTCACAGGGTTTCTCTGGGATGAATCCGTTTAACCAAAGCAGCTGGAGTTAAGTTCAGTGTTTACATTCTAGACGTGAGGGGCTTATATCTAGGAAAATAAAGTGGGAGCTTCAGATAAAACTCTTTGAAGTCTGATATGGAAAATTTTTGTTCTGTCTCACAGGATATACCTCTGGTGTCAATAACACTGGAGATTTGAAGACGCTTCATGCAGATATGGGCCTAATTGCATTGGGCGCGCTCCTTCCATTTGGGGCAATCATCCCAAGATACTTCAAGCATCATGATCCTCAATGGTTTGATCGTCACATCTCGATCCAGATTGTGGGTTTTCTTCTGGGTCTTGCTACTGTCGTTGCAGTAAGGGCACTCTACAATGGACTGGAGTCCGATGGCCTTCCCAAATTCAACATTCGCAGACCCCTCGGATCCTTAGTGTTTTGCCTCAGCATTCTTCAGGTTTGTTTTCGCTTGGGCCGGGGCCTTTACTTGACGTTAACTAAATATATTTCTTCAGGCATGCTGAAAACTAAGTTTTCTTCTTGTCAGGTATTGGAATTGATTCCAAGACCGGACAAGACATCCAAATGGCGCAAGGACTGGAAACATCACTGGGTAGGGAGACTTGCTCTCTTCTTGGGAGCTCTGAAAATTGTGATTGGACTTTTAGTGGCAGAGGCAGGCTCGGGATGGAAGATAGGATATGGGTTTCTTATAACCTTCATTCTTGTGACAGTCACCGTTTTGGACGTGTCCTTGGGGCTGGGGAGATCCAACAAGGCAGATGTGACTCCTGTGTTTGGATGCAATTAGATTTTTTGTTCATGTGTCTGCACCTTTTTTAGGACCCTAACATGTAATCTTTACATTTTGTAATTGATTGTTGAGAGACTGATAATTCCCAAAACTGTTGAAATCACATTGTTCTTTTGGATACTTATCAGCATGAACTATGAGTTTTTCGTTATTAACTCCCTTCCGAAATGGGTGACCACCCGTATTTTTTTGTTAAGAAGAAACAAGTAACTCAAGGAGAACATGATCCAAAGGGCATATGAATATATTAAATAGAACAACTTCATACACTTACATAGTTCAATTTAATAAAGAGAGCATTTAAGCAAAAACCCCGCTAAAGAGAGTAAATATATAATTAGGAATTGATAATAATAAACTAAAGATAATTATAATACATTTGGTAGTGATTTCAGGAAGTGTTTTTAAACTTTTTAACACTTGAAAATTTTTATCTTTTAAATATTAAAATAATTAAAAATATTTCCTAAAATTATTACCAAACGCACACTTAATATTCATTTGGAAGTGTTTTTATATGAAGTGTTTCTCTAAAAACATTGAACCTTGAATTCACATATATATTATATATGTATGAGTTCCTCTTAACCTTGTGAACGCATTTTGAAGTTATAAGGGTCCCTTGGGCCTAGAGTAGCAATATATTCATGATTGGGAATAAGTCTAGAGCCCTCTTAATATGCTTTCTACCAAATATTTGACAATTATTTTTGTCCAAGTGCATATGTGCAAAGCAATTTAGCAAGTATCACAAAATTTAATTAGTTTCTTACCAACCATGTTTTTCATCTAGTCCAAAGTTTATGGAATTTTACATTCTCTATTTAATGGTTTTGGATGTAGTAGAAGTTAAAATGTATTAAATATCATGAAAGTTAAAAGAAGATAGTTCAACGATATTCTCTAGAGAAGGAGAAGTTATAATCTTGAAATTTAAATATCTTTATGATTATTAATATTATTACAACAACATAATTGTTCAATTTTTTATTTTCTTCAGTCCATTTCCAACGTCTTTTTATTTTGAATGAATTTTTAGTTCTTAAGTGGCTTATATATGAGATGTATATGGTGAGCAAAATGCCTATATTGGCAAATTTAATGTCTACAACACAAAACCCCATTATGGACTGTAAATTATTAGTTTAATTTGTAGTCCTTGTTATGGGCCAAATGTCGATTCCTTAGGACTTCCAAATGGAAAAAAGCATGTCTATTTTGTTCATAGATGATGGGTCTTATTTTTCCCAAGCTTAACAGAAATATATTCACCAAAATAACTGGGTTGCCAAGAGAAAAAAATGTCTTTTGCTGGAATTGTATTTATTTTTGGGTATCATTTTATGATGAAACATTTTTTTTTTTTGAATCTTTTTTGTATTTTTTAATCAGTTGCAGAGCATTTTGCATGAATATAGAGTGGTGTTAATTGAAGGGGTCTGAGCATTGTTCAGCTGACGAATGGCTTCAACAGGGCCACCACAGTCTTTGAAGAGATCGGATTCCTCATTAACAAGAGTAGGAGACCAGCCGATTATTACCCCTCTAGGTGCTGGAAATGAAGTGGGCCGTTCCTGTGTCTACATGTCCTATAAAGGGAAAACCATATTGGTATACCATAATGCATTATTCTTTTATTTTGGTTGCTAGTTTTTATACTTTGTTTTCAACATTTTTTTTACTTTGTTTCTATTTTGTTCCTGTTCTATGACGATAGATTGACTGTGGAATTCATCGCGCATACTCAGGCATGGCTGCTTTGCCAAACTTTAATGAGATTGATCCTTCAACCATTGATGTCCTTTTGGTGACACAGTATGTTCTTTTTCCTCGTTGAATATTGTAATGTTATTTGTTTTTATAACTTAGTGATCTGCTGAATTGAGAAATGAAATTTAGAGAATATCATGGAATGAATTCTGTCCTGAATGGCCTTACTTAGAAAAAGTGACCAAACAACTATTGTTAAAGCAAATAAAGATTTGACTGGAACCAGCTGCAAGTACTCCATCCGTATCTTCTCTTATCAATATCTGGTTCTGTTAGGAGCACTGCAGATATATCTTTATAGGAATGAGACTACATCTACCACCCAAATTTGAAGCCATCATCTGAATATCTCCTGCTTCTCAATGGCTTCTTCATTTCATTTGCTAATATTTCTTTTTTCTCAAGGAATAAACCCTTGGGGATTCCTTCCTCATATGAAATAGCTTCCTAAAATTGAAATCTATCCCTGGGCTCTAGTCTGGCCTTGAGATTTTTTCGGCTTTGAGTAGACTTTCTTGAGCCCAACTTTACTCCAGTTGAAATTCTGACTGCATGGCTGATGAATGCTCGTAAAATGGTTGAAAGCACATCAATGGTCAGCGATCTACTACTATAAGCATTGTTATGAGAGTATTCCCAGTAGTTGTATTAGAGGGATCACTCTATACAAAGGCTGTTGGCCATTACAGGTTCCATTTCTGGGGTTCTGGAGGGATGAAGGGTTAATGGACCTACTCCTTTGCATCTCAGCATAAAGTGTCCATACACAAACTTGAACATGTACTTTTATACGTGAGAGCGTGAGAGGTTATAAATAATAAAATCTATCAGCTAAAATTCCGTCGGAAACACCCCAATCATTCACCTTCTTTGATTATGTTGAAGTTCCCATAGCTTTTCTCAGCATTGTTTTCTTCTCAGTAAATGGATTTATGGTAATCACATACTTATCTCCGAGCAGTGCTCTTAGTTGTGGTATGACCAACATATCTTCTTAACAATCATTTCATTTGATATCTTGCATGTCTGTCTTGTCAACGAACTTTTGTAGATCTTGAAACTTTTTGGTGGAACTTTCATCTTTAGTTTTTCTTTTTGGCTATCTACTCTACTTTCTCATGTGAAACTACCCCTGTTCTTTTAGATGTGCTCTCCACTTTATTGCAATGTAACGTGTTGCATTTCCTGTGCAGCTTTCACTTGGATCATGCTGCATCCCTTCCATATTTCCTGGAGAAGGTTGGCCATTTTACTTTGCATATGTTTTTAAATAGGCTAAAATATTTGAATTTGTTCATTAGACCACATTCAATGGGCAAGTTTTTATGACTCATGCAATGAAGGCTATCTATAAGTTGCTATTGTCTGATTATGTAAAAGTGAGCATAGTTTCAGTTGAAGATATGTTGTATGATGAACAAGACATTCTTCGCTCCATGGATAAAATTGAGGTGCGTTTATTTTTGTTTATAAATGTATGTTTCAATCTCCATTTTGTTAATTGTAATATTTCTCCTCAAGTCCAAACTGGTTTTGAAACTAATCTAAATGCATCCCTTTCCCTGGTTGGTGGTGAGGAACTTTGATTTGGCTTTTTTCATCTTTTATTTTTTGGTTTGAAAATTTTTGTCAATGTTATCTTTTTTAAGTTTTATTGTATTTAATATTTCTTATTATCCATAGGAATATAATAATGTTCTTCCACCAACTATATTCCATGGAAACTTGGATTTGGAACAATGGCCGGAACTTTCTATTTTTTTTTTCCTTAACTTCAAAAACCTCTTTACCCTCAAAGATCCTATGCGTTTTCTCCCACCAAAGGCACCGAGCTAAACAACAAGTATCAACTAGAAATAACTCCCAGTCATGGAAATCTTTTCATATTTCTCACCATCAAATACTCCAATGCTACTTATACTTTTAGTGTACTGTATTCACCATTTTACATTGGGGCATTTCTTACATATATTTATATACATATAGATTCTTATTTGCCTATCTCCGCATCCCCTCCCCCTCCACCCCACACCAAAAAAAAGGAAGAAAGAAATCCAATACTACTTGTTTTACTCTTTTATGTGGATTATTTTTGTCTTTCATCAAATGTCCTAATGTTGTTTGTTGCTCTCTATTATGCCTTGACAATCTTAGTATTGTTTTTATTTATAATTTTTTGTGAACTTGTTGCGTTCTCAGAACTCATATAATATCTTACCAAGAAAGTGTTCTTAGTTAAAAAGAGCATTAGGATTCTATAGTTCTTAATCAGTTGTCTAACACCCTAACTGAGAAGGTTTGTTAGGTATTATTGTTAAAATCTGGAGAAAATAAAAGAACTAAAACTTGCAGAAAATAAATATTTTGAGAGTACTGAGTTGGAGAAAGGCACACAATATTTCACCAATGAGAATGCCTATTTATAGGCTTACACCAAACTGAAAATGCTAAAAAATCTCAGCTACTATGACTACTTCTACTAACAGAAAAACTGAAAATTATGGAGCAAAACAGAGACTGAGTCTAACTAAGACATTTTCAAACTTCAAAGGCAAACTCTCATGAATTCTAACACTCCTTGAGATTTGCCTTGGACATACCAAGCTTCAACCTTAGGAACTCCAGCCTTGATTTAGGAAGTCCTTTAGTCATTATGTTAGCAAGTTGCACATCAGTTGAGCAATGATGCAGCTTGACAAGTGAATTCTTTTCAGCTTCCCTTATGGAGTGGAATTTTACATTTATGTGCTTGGTTCTGCCATGTTGGACAGGATTTTGAGCAATGGAAATGGCTGACTTATTGTCACAATAAAGCTCAATTGGTGAGCTTTGTTCCTGGCCTAAATCATCAAGCAATTTTCTCAACCATATTGCTTGATTTGCAGCAGTTGCTAAGGAGATATACTCAGCTTCTGTAGTTGATTGTGCCATTACTTCTTGCTTTCTTGAATTCCAGCATATGACACCTGAACCGATTGTAAATACATAACCTGAAGTGCTCTTCATTTCATCAACACTTCCTGCCCAATCACTATTAGCATAGCCATCTAGCTTAACTCCTCCTGTCTTTAAATACCAAATGCCAAGATTTGTTGTACCTTTAACATACTTTAGCACCCTCTTTGCAACTCCCATGTGAACATTGCTAGGTGAACTCATGAACCTTGAAAGAAAACTAGCTGGAAACATCAAGTCAGGTCTGGTTACTGTCAAGTATAGTAGGCTGCCCACCAAGCTTCTATATGCAGAGGGTTCCTCAAGTTTCTCACCATCATTCTTTGAAATTTTCTCATTTTATGCCAACAGAGTTGCTACTTCTTTGCATGATTCTAGCTTGAATTTCTTGAGAATATCCATAGCATATTTTCTCCGTGAAATGAAGATACCCCAACTGCATTGGTATATTTCCATTCCAAGGAAGTAGTTCATAATGCCAAGGTCAAACATCTCAAATACATCCTACATTTCCATTTTGAAATTAGCTAGCAATTTTACATTGCTTCCAGTCACTAGCATGTCATCAACATAAAGTGATACTACTAGTTGCAAACCATCATCATTTTGTTTCAAATACAAAGTAGCTTCATTTTCACTCCTCCTAAATCCAAGTTAGATCAGATGAGAATCAATTCTGCTATACCAGGCCCTTGGTGCTTGCTTCAAACCATAGAGAGCCTTATCTAGCTTGTACACTTTGTGTTCATGGCCAATAACCTCAAAGCCTTCTGGTTGTTGAACATAAATTTCTTCAAGAAGTATACCATTTAGAAAAGCTAACTTAACATCTAAATGGTACACTTTCCATCCCATTTGACCAGCAAGTGCAAGTAGCAGCCTTATAGTGTCATGTCAGGCTACTAGTGCAAATGTATCACCATAGTCCACTCTAGCAACTTGAGCAAAACCCTTCACAACCAATCTAGCCTTATGCCTGAAGATTGAACCATCTGAATTAAATTTGGTTCTGAAAACCCATTTTACACCAATTGCATTCTTAGCTTCAGGTAGTTCTGTCAACTTCCAAGTTCCATTTCTTTCAATAGCATCAATTTCAGCTTTTATGGCCTCAATCCATTCTAGAAATCTTGCAGCTTCTGTGTAATATGTAGGCTAAGCATGTACAAGATTGCACTTCTCATACACATCAGATAATGGCCTCATCTTAAGCACTGGTGTGTTTGAAGTTGCTTCAACATCAAGTGGACCTTCAATGATTGTACTTTCTATTGCTGGTTCAAGAATAGATGGAGTGGTTTGATCACATTTATGAACTTTCTTCAAGTCCCAATTCCAGTAGGAGTTTTCATCAAAGTGCACATCTCTACTTATCACAATTTTCATTCTACTCAAGCTATAAATTCTGTAACCTTTTGATTCTGCTGCATACCCAACAAAGACACTTTTCTCAGCTCTTTCATCAAGCTTGCCTCTCTTGATAGATGACACATGAAGATAACAAAATGAGCCAAAAACTTTCAGGTGCTTGACAGAAGGTTTTACACCAGACCATGCTCTATTGGTGTTTTGCTCTGAAAAGACTTAGTTGGTAGTCTGTTAAGCAAATATACTGAGGTGTTGACTGCTTCAGCCCATAGAAGCTTTTGCAGCTTCTTCTTGAATAGCATGCACCTTGCCATTTCCATCATGATTCTGTTCTTCCTCTCAGAGACTCCATTCTGCTGTGGTGAGTATGGAGCTGTCAGCTGGTGTACAATTCCAGCTTCTTGACAAAAAACATTGAACTCTTTTGAGGTATACTCACCTCCATTATCAGTTCTGAGCACCTTAATGTTCTGGCCATTTTGAGTTTCAACCATTTTCTTGAAGCTTTTGAACACAAAGAGCACTTGTGACTTGGTTTTTAGAAAATAAACCCAAGTCATTCTGTTGAAATCATCAATAAATAGTGCAAAATACACATTGTTGCTCAATGAGGTTGTGCTCATTGGTCCACAAATATCTAAATGAACTAATTCCAGCTTGTGAGTAGCTTTCTTGGACATATTTTGAGGGAATGACTGTCGATGTTGCTTCCTTAGCTCACAACTTTCACAAGTTTGAGCATTAATTATGATTTCAAGCATGTCTTCAACCATACCAGGTTCTTGCATGAACCTCAATGACTTCAAGTTGAAATGACCATATCTTTTGTGCCAAATAACACTCTCATCAATCTTGGCACTAAAGACATGACCTTCAACTAAATCAAGCTTCAAATAAAAGCTATTTCCATTCATTTTAATTTTTGCTATCTCTGTTCCATGCACATCAGTGATAAAACAAAAATTTTCTTTGAAAGAGACTGCATATCCATTTCTTAGCATTTGTGCAACACTACGAAGATTCTGATCTAAATCTGGAATGTAAAGAACATTAGTGACAATTTTTGTACCTCTCTTGGTGCTGATAGCAATTGTCCATTTTCTTTCAGCCTGCACAACTTTACCATTTCCCAACTTGACCTTTGGTTGAACTGATCTATCAATGGAGGTAAAAATTGACAGATGTTTGGTCATATGACTCGTGCAACCACTGTCAATGAGCCAAGTATTCAGTTCATGAGAACTGAGTGCTTGTGATGCCATAAATAAATGCTCATCATCATTTTTGTCTTCTTTAGTCACACTCGCATGTTGTTCTGGTTGCTGTTGAGATTGATTTTTCTTGGCTCTGCAATACTTCTCACTATGGCCAAGTTTATTGCAGAAATTACAATTAAAGAGAGGTTTACCTTTGTGCCAACAATCTTTCTCAACATGGTTGGTTCTTCTGCAATGAGAGCAAGGCGAAAATTTTCCTTTTCTTGAAGACCCTTCAGCTTTCCCTTTGTTGTTCTTAAAGAACTTCTTTCCTTGCAAGTTTCCAGAATTCTTTCCCTTGTGATTTGCTTGAAAAGCACCTTCAGTAGCTTCATTACCTCTCATTAAGACCCTTTGCTCCTGTGCATGAAGCTTGCTGGTTAACTCTACAATTGTGAGAGTTTGCAATTCACAAGACTCTTCAATTGTAGAAATCCTGGCTTCAAACTTTTGAGGCACTGAAACCATGATCTTTTCTACCATCTTTTGATCTGTAAATGCCTCACCAAGAAGCCGCATTTGGTTTACAACATCCATTAACCTGCAAGAATAATCTTTAACAGATTCATCGTCTTGCATCTTCATCAACTCAAACTCTTTTTTCAATGTGAGGAGTTTAACAGTTTTGACTCTTTCACTGCCCTCAAATTCACCTTGGAGCTTGCCCCATACCTATTTAGGTGTTTCCAAGTTCATGATTTTGGTGAAGATGTGGTCTGCAAGTCCTGAATGTAGGCAGGTGATGGCTTTGTCTTTCTTAAGTTTTTCTTCCTCATATGCTTTCATCTGAGCAACTGTAGGATTTACTCCCAATGGTGGTGGATCAGCTTCAGACATCACAACATTCCACAAACCTTGAGACCTTAAGTAAAATCTCATCTTGACAGCCCAAATGTGATAGTGTTCACCATTAAACATTGGAATTACAGAGGAAGTATTGCTAGAAGGAGACATGTTTGCACCACAATTGCTTGAAAGAATAGATCACTCAACCTCACTAGTGTTTGCACTCAACCTCACTGTGTTTAGTACTCAAAACACTCAAAAACTTTGCCTCACAGCCTATAAGAATATTGCTCTGATACCACTGTTAAAATCTGGAGAAAATAAAAGAACTAAAACTTGCAGAAAATAAATATTTTGAGAGTACTGAGTTAGAGAAAGGCACACAATATTTCACCAATGAGAATGCCTATTTATAGGCTTACAACCAAACTGAAAATGCTAAAAAATCTCAGCTACTATGACTACTTCTACTAACAGAAAAACTGAAAATTATGGAGCAAAACAGAGACTGAGTCTAACTAAGACATTTTCAAACTTCGAAGGCAAACTCTCATGAATCCTAACAATTATTATATGTCATGTTGAATGAAGCCTTTAGTGCCCTTGAGGCTTGGCTCAAGTGGTAAAGGGATGGTGAGGGTTTGTATTTTTTTTTTATTATATTTTTTAATGTTAGTTGTGAATCTCTGATAACTGGATGCATGTAAGGTAATATTATGGTTGTGCCTTTAATGTAACTATCCATTTTAAGGCATGGATTTGTCAACATAATTCAATTTGATTGGATTTTAACATGTAGATCCAAAGTATTAAAATTGCAATGTCAAGTTGCTTTGGTGTTTATTGGAGAGTATTTCTTTTCCGGTGTTTTGATAAGGTTTTGTAAAGTAAAGAAGGATTTTTCATCTTCCTCTTGTACTTCCATTTTTTAAGGCCTAAAAAGTTATGGTCACAATGTTAATAAAAATAAATAAAAAAAGAGTTATGGTCACAATGGACTACCGTTTTAGATCTCTATAACATCTGTGGACTTTCTGTACTTCACCTTCTATGAGAACAGACGGGTTTTGCCTTCAGTTCTTGACATAAGGAGATATTGGCAAATAAAACTAACATAGTAGGAATTAGTCTATTAAGATTTAAATGACTATACTGCTAATATTAATTCATGTTTTGTGTTCCACAACAACATTTTTTCTATTCTTCTGAATTTATTTTCAAAATTGTTAGATAACTAATCTAATAAAATATAAAACTTGTTCACTAAAAAAAGCAATATGGTGTGTGTGTATCTCATATGCCAAAATATTGGTTGCATATAATCCTGATCTATTGCAGAATGTTTGGCCATTTACAAAAATTGACTTAAGGTATGTAGTTTAATTTTATCATCTCATTTAATCTTCCTGTAACTGTAATTAAATCTCCCTTCTGCAGGTTATTGATTTCCATCAAACTTTAGAAGTAAATGGTATACAATTTTGGTGTTACACAACTGGCCATGTCCTTAGTGCTGCCATGTTTATGGTTGATATTGCTGGTGTCTGAATACTTTACACCGAAGACTATTCTCATGAATAAGATCGTTATCTCTGTGCTGTTGAGATCCCATGGTTCTCCCCTAATATTTGCATAATTGAATCCACTTATGGTGTCCAACTCCATCAGCTTCGGCATATGCGAGAAAAGCGCTTCATGAATGTCATCCACTCAACCATTTCTCAAGGGGGTCGTGTTTGAATCCCTGCATATGCTCTAGGTCGTGCCCAAGAACTCCTTATCCTTGATGAGTATTGGTTTAACCATCCTGAGCTCCATAACATCCCCATATATTGTGTTTCCCCTTTGTAAAAAGGTGTATGTCTATTTACCAGACATACATCAATTCCATGAATGAGAGGATTCGCAACCAATTTGAAAATTTGAATCCTTTTGACTTCAAGCCCATATCACATTTAAAGAGCATTGAAAATTTAAATGATGTAGGTCCATCAGTGGTGATGGCGAGTCCGAGTGGGTTGTCAAGACAACTGTTTGATATGTGGTGCTTTGATAAGAAAAATGCATGTGTTATACTTGGGTATGTCATGGAAGGGATATTGGCAAAAACCATCATCAATGAACCCAAGGAAGTTACTCTAATAAATGGTCTTACTGTTCCTCTCAACATGCAGGTCTATTACATTTCTTTCTCTACTCATGCAGATTTTGCACAGACAAGTACGTTCGTGAAGGAGCTCATGCCACCTAACATCATTCTTGTCCATGGAGAAGCTAATGAGATGGGGAGGCTCAAACAAAATCTTATTGATAGAGTTCAAGATCAAGGACTCACCTGACTCTCTAACTCCTTTATTGTTAGGACACTTGCCTGAAGGTTGTAACAACCAAATATTGTTAGAGTCAGCTAGGGTAGTTAGCAATGTTGTTCAAGTCAATAAGTTAAGTTATTAGGGTTAGCTAGATAAGTAGTTATTCTCATGTAACTGATACATCATATAAATTTTGTATGTAAAAACTAGTTTGATATAGATTTTCTTCTATTCTTCTTCATGTTTTTGCAAGTTTCTTCTTGGTATCAGAGTCATAACCTTACCCTAACCATGTCCTTCTTCAATCCATCCTTTGAATCACAAACTCCCACACAGATTACTTCACTCCCAAGAACGAGCTATTCTCTTCAAATGCTAAATCATGTCCTCTCTGTTAAACTAGACAAAAGCAATTACATCTTATGGTGAACCCAAATAGAGAATGTTATCTTCGCCAATGGCTTTGAAGACCATATTGAATGACTGAATATGTGCCCCACCAAGATGACAACCACAGGCACAATAAACCCAGAATTTGTTTCATGGAAAAGGTATGACCGTATGATCCTTTGGTTGGTTATATTCTTTCTCTTACCTTGAAATCATGGGGTAAATAGTTGGATACCAAACCTCTCATGAAGCTTGGACGGCTCTAGATAAGATATTTTCAGCCTCCTCCAAAGTAAGAGTAATGCAACTTTGGTTGGAGTTTCAAACAACTCGCAAAGGCGCAATGTCCATGATGGAGTATCTTCTCAAAGTGAAAACTATAGCTGATAATCTTGCAACTATTGGAGAACAGGTTTCAGAAAAAGACCAGGTGTTACAAGTATTGGGAGGACTTGGTGCTGATTACAATCCTATTGTTGCTTCTATTATTGCACGAGAAGATGACATATCCATCCACTTTATTCACAACATACTTCTCACACATGAATTGTAACGCCCAAGTTTTTCTTTTTAGGGGTAATTTATGAAATTATTAATAATAATTTAATTAATTAATTAATTAATTTAATAAAATGGAAGAGGGGTAAAAATATAATTTTACGAATAAATACCTTAGGTATAAATTAGAAATTCTGTTCTTCCTATTCTTTTCTGAATAGCGTTCATGTTCACAGAATTCCAGAGAATGTAAAGTTGAAGTCGGATTCCAGGATTTGAAGAACAAATCTCTATTGGTAAAATTCTAACCCCTATATTAATATTTTAGATTCATTAGTTAATTTCAAGCACATTAGATATTTTTTTGGAAAACCCAAATCTAGATTAGGGTTAGTTTATTTTTTTTAATTTGTTTTAATGTCAAAATAGTGAAAATTTAAGATTTTGATTTATTATTGGAATTTGGGAGATCTTAAGTTTTTTAGATGAAAAAAAAAATTCCTTGGAAGGTTTCGAGTTTAGGCTAGGGTTAATTTTTATTATAAAAAAAATAGTAAATAAATATATTGTTATTTGTAGTTGAAGGGATTATAAAATATTTTAAAAAAAAAACGTGTGTATTGGAAGATAGAAAAATGGTGAAAAAAAAACGCGTGTGCACTGGAAAATAGAAGAATGGTAGAAAAAAAAAAAAAAAGGTTGCATGCTTGTGGGAATGAAAGATAGAGGAAGGAGGAAAATAATAATATTATTAATAATAAAAGGCATGCATGTGGAGTGTGTGAGTGGGTGGATTTTTACATACTCTATTATTAGACTTTGATGGATACTTGGGTATGCAATATTTAATAGTAGCAGGTTTCTCTATTATTAGACTTTGATGGGTACTTGAGTACTGTATTATTTAATAATGGCAGGGCTTTGTGTTATTAGACTTTGATGGGTACTTGAGTACTGTATCATTTAATAATGGCAGGACTTCGTGTTATTAGACTTTGATGGGTACTATATTATTTAATAAAAGAAGATATGTATGGATGGTATTGGGGTGGTTAATATATATATATATATATATATATATATATATATTATATTAGCAATGATGGAGAGCTGTTGTGTATAGGTGTAGACCCCCTCCCGGGGAGGAGTTTTTGGGGATTTTCTATCATGATTATTCTTCTGACCACCCCGGGAATTAAGCTGATGGGGGGCGGCGAGATTGGACAGGGAACAGAGAGTAGGTATGAGCTTGTAGAGGAAGTTTTCGGAGAGGGGGACTGCTGGTTTTGCCCGAGGGGGGAGCAAAGGGAGAAAAAAAAAGAAAAAGAAAAAAAGAGAGAGAGGTCGTAGAGAAGAGAGAAAAAAGGGGAACTGGAAGGAAAGCACCTTGAAGGGCAGAGGTTCAGGTATCCTTCTTTTGATTACGTTCACTCCTCTTCATAGCATTATCTGAATATATATGTGATCCTATATGGGCGTTTGATAGTGTTTGCTGGGGTTTTCCGTTTATTTTTATAGAATCTGAGCTTGTTCATATCCATTCTATGTGTGTTTCCCCACCGATTTTGGCCCCTGTTTCGATGCTTTCATATGAGATTATTATCATTCATATTTTGATTTCATTTTTGAAACTCACCCACCCGCGCGCATAAGGACCATGTATGCGCACTCATCCTAGCTTCCATCCAACCCATTTGCTGCATATTTATTCAACCATTCAAACCCATTTCTCTCTTCGTGCCCACTGCTAGTAGCTTTCTTCACCATCACCCTTATTTACTTCATTCTTTCTAAACCCAATAGAACCCGCCATTCTCACTATCCATCTAGCCAAACCATTCTCATGCAAACCTATTTTTTAGTCTCATGCATGCAATCACCTTCAATGAGCCCATCACTCTCATTCTCCCCACGTCTTCGTACCCACCTTTGAACCTCACTTCTCTCTCTAAAAAAAATGCAAAACTGGATGAGGAAGTCGTGTAAGCTGAGTCGGGATGAATGCCAGCCGTGAAGGCTATCCAAGTGCTGGAGCTTCAAGTGATACATGCAGACGCCAGCCACGCGCAGCTCCCACGACGCCGGTGCCGGTGGCGCCGCCTTCATAGATGGCAAACCCCGCGTCCTCCAAGCTACTGCCGGCGCTCATGGCGAGGACCTCCCCGTCACTTCCGGCGTCGCGGGCGATCCTAGCTCCGGCGGCCATGGCACCCTTGCTGGGAGCTCCTTGTTGAAGACGATGCCCAGGTGGAGCATTCAGTCTTGATGGCTTATGTTGGACTTGGGCTTGATGGAGATGGAGCCCAAAGCTCTTTTAATGAATGGCCATTGGGTATGGGCTTGAGATGGAGCCCAGACCCATGTATATTGCTGAAGGGCCTCATGTTTTGTTCACCCATTTAAAATTGGCCCATTTGATTGTTTTCAACTTACATAATTTACCTCCTTAAAGCATAAATTTCTCAATAAATTTTCTCAACCCCAATTTCTAAACCCTACTTACAAAACTTGCATATTTAAATAATTCTCCTAAATTCCGCTTTTTAAATTTAATCCAGATTTCCGAAATTCCGATCTTTTATATGTATTTATCTTTATCACCTTATCCATTTATTTATGTATTTAAATTTAAAATTTACATTTTTAAATAATCCGCATTTTAAATTTAATCCAGATTTCGTTTTTCTTTTATATGTATTTATCTAATCGTTATCACCTTATCCATTTATTTATCTATTTAAATTTAAAATTTACATCTTTAAATAATTCTCCTAAATTCCACTCTTTTAAATTTAATCTAGTTTTTTTGAAATTCCGATTCTTTTTTTTTATTTATCTAATTGTTATCACTTTCTTTATTTATTTGTTTAAATTTAAAACTTACATTTTTTTAAATAATCCTCCTAATCCAGATCTTTAAATAACGCTTCAAAATTCCGATTTCTAAATTTAAAATGCCAAATTCTGAAATTTTAATTCTCACATTAATTTATTTAATCATCGTTATTTATTCATTTGCTCATTTAAAAAAAAAAAAATCAATCTTTAAAATAATCTTTCAAGATTCTAATTTCTAAATTTAAATTCCACTTTCCGAAATTTTAAATTCTCACATCAATTTATTTAAATCATCATTATTTTATTTATTTATTTGAAATTCTATCATCAAGCAATTCCTCAAAATCCCGATTTCCAAACTCAATTTCCTAATTTCCGGAATTCTAATTTCCATATGTATTTATTCAATCATTATTTTTGTTATTTATTTATTTATTTAAAATTCTATCATCAAGCAATTCCTCAAAATCCCGTTTTCCGAACTCAATTTCCTAATTGCTGGAATTCCAATTTCCATATTCATTTATTCAATCATTATTTTTGTTATTATTATTTTTATTGTTTATTTATTTATTTAAAATTCCATCATTAAGTAATTCTTCAAAATCCCGATTTCTAAATTCAATTTCTAATTTCCGGAATTCCAATTTCCATATTTATTTATTTAATCCTTATTATTTTCATTATTATTATTATTTCATTTGTTTATTCTAAAATTCAATTTTAAACAATTCATTAAAATTTCCAACTTCCGATTTTAATTTCTAATTCCGAAAATTCCGATATTCACATTAATCTATTTAATTATTATTATTTTAGTTATTTATTTTGAAATTCCATTTTAAACAATTCTTCAAAATTCCAATTTCTGAATTTAATTTCCGTTTTCCAAAATTCTAATTTCTTTCAAATTTAATATCCAAAATTCCAATTCTTAAATTTAATTCTCAAGACTCTAGTTTTCAAATAATTTTCGAGACTTCAATTTCCAAATAAATCTCAAAAATCCAATTTTCTCTCGAACAGTTTTAATTCCACTCCGATTTTTAAATAATGTTCTATTTCTTTTAATTTTTACACAAGCAAGAATGATGAAACTTCATAATTCCGAAATAATGGGATTCGTGAGATTAATTCGTGCAATATAAATCGGGCTTTGGTGGGGGCCCAACATATGTGATTTCCTTATGATTGATTGATTGTTTGTTTGATTTAATTGCCATGCACGATCGATTTTATTTTACTCTATGACATGCTCGAAATTATTCCTTAATTGTGCGCTAACCTCACTTCTTGATAGCGTTTTATGGATCACTGCCCAGGTACGCATCCACACCTGCTCGGGTCATTTTCTGTATGCATGTTTAGATTCCCACATGTGCATGATCACTCTGAGTATTCATTGATTCCCTCATCAATTGCCATTGATTGCTTCATTTTATTAGTAGAGACCCGACTTTAGGGACTTAGAGGGGTGCTACGGTCTTTACCGTACCTTCCCGATAAGTAACCTGACCCCCGGACCCGATCCGGTTTTTCACAGACCACCTTTTCCAAAGTAAGGAGTCACACTTAAGGTTTTTCTTTCTTATTTTGTTTACCCTTTTAAAAATAAAACAAAAATAAGTGGCGACTCCAAGTCAATTTTCCTAATCAATAAAATCATTTTTTAAAATAAAAATCAAGTTCGCCATCGAGTGGGAAACGCATGAGCCGAAATGCGGGGTCCACAATAGGCTATAATTTCAAAATAAGTTTTGATGAAAAAAAAAAACTTGAAAGTGAGAAAATATAATTTATAAATAAAAGAAAGTATAGTTTTTGGTATTATAATTAGATTAATGATAAATATTAAGTTAATAAGTAGCATAAAAATTTAATTAGTGAAATAAATTGTAATTTAATTAAATTATGTTGTGTCCCAAGAAATAAATTGAAAATAAAAATTAAGTTTTATATGAATTAGAAATTTATTAATTTTCTAAAATAGGAATAAATTAAATTATCTTTCATAATTAAAAACATTAATTTGAATACCTAAAATTTTAGGATTTGTCAAACTTATAATTTTAGATAAATAGTAATGATTATTTCTCTTATATTTTGTTAGGTGGAAAGTAGATTTTCAGGATTATTTTTCTCCCAAGTTTTCAAGGACTTTTTTGAGGTAAGAGAAATTAATGTAGTTATTATTATTTTTTTTAGAAACAAATTTTTATATACATCATTTGGAAACATTTTGAGTTATTATTCATTTTATGCATGGATCAAATATACTTTGCCTGAAAAGTATATTAGAACCTTATATTTTGTTTACAACAAATAAATGTGAAGATATTATATTTTGCAAATTTGAATAATTGAAATAAGTGTTTGACTTTGGTTTGTTTGGCCCTTGTCAACGGGATATAATAGTTAACTTATGACTTTTTGGCCCTTGTCAACGGGATATAATAATTGACCTTTACATTTTTGTGGTGGAAAATGTAATTGATTTGGACCCTAGCCTCTAGGGGTTTGGTTAGAGGTTACTAGTATAGTAGTGTTTGGTTCTGTCCACCTTAAAGGAACAATTTGAGGCTAGCCACCTATTTGAAAAGTCTCACCTAACTGGGCACCATTTGATGTTTGATGACTAGAGTAAATAAATAATCTGGATGTTTTGATTGAATTTGATATGAAAATGTTTGAATCAGAAATGAAAGTGTACAGTTAAAAGTTTTGAATGTATTGGTAAAATTGACTCAAAGGTTCATGAAAATAATTAGTTATAATATTTCCTATTTTGCAAGTGAACTTGAAATATTTGATCCATGGATTACATTAATGTTCCTTATTGGGCTTTGAGCTCATTCCCCTTGTTGATAATTTTTTCAGGTACCCTTAGTTTGGGCGAGGAGTGATGGCTAGGTCGAGAAATGGTCATCATTAGGATTTTTCTTAGGATGTTATTTTTGGACATTGTTAGCTTATAAGTTTATGTTCATTTGGATTATTTGGTTTTTGGAAGTTGATTACTACTCAAAAAATGCATTTTTATAAACTTAAACTTAATTGTACTAAGCACTTTTGAGTAGTAGTTAGACCTTTTTTTATCCCAATTGGCATATTAAGGACCTAGCAAATGTTACTAACCGATTTTTGGTAAGTTTTAGTGTTTTTGGTAGCTTTTCGATCACTAAAACAGGCCAAGATTGAGGGAGAGTTTTGTGCAAGCTATGGCAAGGCAAGTTGAAGATCAATCACATGAAGAATCCGAGCTTTGGAGCACTTCAAAACCCCTTGCCAAACTTGAAAAGGATTGGCAAAGCTATCAGTAGTAAGATGGAGGAAAACAGAGCATTTCACAAGGCAAAAACATTAATTTCGCAAGGTGTGCCAAAATTTGGCAAGGTGTGCCAAACTTTCGCAGGGTGTGCCAAAATTTCGCAGGGTATGCGAAAATCACTTTGTGCGCACCAACCTTCGAGATTTTTCTCCAGAATTGTAATTTTTCCTTTTTACTCCTTTTGTAATAGATAAAAGACATTAGGGTTTGTTTAAGAACTATAAATAGGGGTTGGAAAACCTCTCAAGGGGGGTTGGATGTTATGTTTTTAGATATTTTGTAAAGTTTGGGTTTAAAGGAAATATATGGGAGTTTCTCTACCTTTCCTTCTCATTTTCTCTTCAGATTCTCTCTAGCCAAACACCCTCTGAGGATGATTTCTCAGAGGATGAGTGGCTAAGTTTCACGTTTCTTGGAGTGATGGAAGCTAGGTAAAGGATCCAGAAGCAAAGGTGGGAGTTTTCCTTGCTTTAAATGAAGGTAGTTGTGTATCATTAATGGTTTGTATTTCAAGTTTCAGCTTTAATCCCTTAGAATCACCTTGAATGGCCAATACTTGGTAAGCTTTTAGGATTCTATGGATGCTTATTGCTAGATCCATGGATGTCCATTAGTTGTCAAGTACGAGCCATTGGAAGGTGGTTCAAGGTGAGGGTTTTTAGTGTTTGAAGCCATTAATGGGAAACAACTACCAGTTTTCAAGAATCCTTTGGATCAAAACTTATTTGCTAAATACAAATCTGGTTTGGGAGATAACCATCCTTTCTGTTATTGTCCCCAATGCGAGGAGAAGATCCGAAATTTCCCACTTTGCAAGAGGAACCTGGTCCTAGTAACCTATAGCTCCAAGAGACTTTCTTTTTGTAGTAATTTCAGTTGTTTATGTTTGCTTAACTTAAAATCAACCCTTCCAATCAATCTTATTTTCATTAAAACTAACTTTCAAAAAGGAAATCACCATTTATCCTTTCATTAATGTCATGTGTACAAAGAAAACCCATCTCTATGGACGATCCTAGAGCCACTATACTATAGTAGCTTTGTCTTTGCTACCCTAGTATAAGGTGTTATAGGTTTTATAAATTTTTTGATAAACACTCGACTGGGCACGAATCAGAAGCTATTTAGATATTGAGCTTTTAAATATTTTTTTTATGATAGTTTGAAGTTGAGATTTGGAGATTATGAAATTTTTTTTAGCACTGGCATTATTTGAGTTTGCAATCTATTGGATAATGGATTTTGGTTGATGGATTCTTAGTTTTAAAGTTAAGTTTGAAGATTTTAGAATTTTGTTCCGCTATTCTGAACAGGTATTTGGTAATTGGTTACTTCCAGTTACAATATGATTGTTTGGGTCAGGTTACACTTTAAGCCTTCGGGTTTGAGGTGTGAAATGACCATCACACCCTTGGAGTGGGTCTTGGGGCGTGACATGAATAACATTTGAAATTTCAAAACACAATCCCAGAAGAAGACTCCATTTCTACTCATGTTTCTGTCTCTCAAATGCAACAAACGAGAGGCAGTAACAGAAAGATCTTTAACAACCACAACAACTATCAAAATGCTAGACCAAACTCAGCACAACCTTAAAGTAGAAGATCCTCAGGCAACCGAAATCAAGGCTTTAAGTGGTATCAAGGCAACAAACCACAATGCCAATTATGTGGCAAATACAGACACATCGCTCCTTCATGCAATCATCGATTTGATATCAATTTTCAAGGGAGTTATCCGCCACATACAACTCCTAACAATAATAAATTTCCTAACCACAATAGTGACCAAGTTCAAGCCATGGTAGCCTCTCTAGCATTATTGGATTCTTTGTTTCTTGACACAGGGGCAGCTCATCATCTGACCAACAATGCTACTCATCTATCAGACGTGCATTCTTATCACGGACCTAATCAAGTCTCCATTGGAGATGGTAAGAAAATTCCTATACATCATATTGGTTCCATGTTTTTATCTACCAAATACAAGAAATTCAAGCTAAACAAGGTTCTTCATGCTCCCAAGCTTGCCACAAATCTCATTAGTGTTTCTAAACTATGCAATAACAATAATTCATTTGTTGAATTTCATCCTCGACATTTCTTAATCAAGGAATAGCAAATGAAGAACACACTCCTACAAGGCAAGCTTGACCAAGGTCTTTACATGTTTCCAGGGCAGCCTATGCCAAGACAAACACCAACTACTTTCGTTACCACTACAGTCACCACAAGAACAACACCATCCATTCTCTGGCATGCTCGGTTTTGAATATCAGTCTTGAGATCGCCAAGGTAGTAGTTGAATCAGAGGCCATAAAAACTAAAGAAGAAAATGGGAAGAAAGCAGAAAAGGTTATCCATGCACTCCTTGTTTCTCTATTTAGAGATGTGAAGTTGGGAGGGAATGGGAACCTGGTGATAAGCATTGATGGAAATGTTATGCATCTTGATAAACATAGTGGGAATGTTGAGAGCGAAAATGAAGGCCTCAAGGAAAGAGCAAGAGTGGCATTCAAGCGGATCCAAAATGCTGTGAAGCTAATCTCTTCATCTGTGTCTTAGCTCATTCCCTCAAGTTTTCTTTGTATTTTTAACTTCTTCCTAATTAATTCTGAATGTTGTGGTTAAAGTTCTATATCAATCAATATTTCTTAATGTAATTAGTCTCCTTATTTTAGGAAAATATTCAACATTGATCCACCTCAGTCCCAAGTTAGATCACATACATCAACTTTTTATTTCTTGTACCATATATGTGGTAATGCTCAAGAGATTTTTCTCTATGATTTTTGCGATTTGTCTGAGCTTCACAAATGCATTGATCTTGTTAAACAATGTTATATCCCCCAAAATTATGGTTATCAATGCATAACTTGAATGTTTCATTGGTGAAGCATGTAAATAATGTTTTTGTTTTCCTAGGTTGTGTTATTGTTTGATGTTAATTCTAGATCTAGTGATGAGTGGCCTCCTTCTATTTAAGATGAGACTTGAGCTTGTTAGTAATTTTCTCAGCAACCTTTAATTAAAATGGAGCTTTTGTGAGCATGGAAGTCTTGGGTTACTGATAAATTTGACCACCCATAGACAACAAGACCACATTGCTTGTTGCTCAGTCCTGTCTAAGGATTTATGTGTTTGTTTGTTTTCTTTTTTAAATTGTAGTTGGAACAAGATCAATGGTAAGTTTTCCATTTGTTACTTGATAATGTTTTCAAAAATAATTTTTGCAAATCAATTTTAAGAATAGCTCTTGAATGTTTGGAGTAATAAAATTCGATTGGGAGTCAAATTAAAAAAATAAAAATAAATCTCAGTCTGTTCTTTACAAAATTATTATGCATTGATGTAGATTGCAAAAGTTATTGGCATATTCTCCATGTCTTATATTTCTCTAATAAAACACCTTGAATTTTTTTATGAAAAGTCCTCTTATTTTTAAACAAAATTTCAAAAAAATTGTTTTCAATCCATTTAGACGATAATAGCTTAATACACAAATGTTGGAAAATAGAAAATTTTCAAAATCTAGTTGGAGCAGTTTGTCTTGTAAATTCTATTTTGGTCTTGAGCTATGACCACAACTGTTGAGCGTTTTTGCAGATTTGTTCAAAATTTTGTCTCTAACATTGAATTCAATCCATATAATTTTTCACAAAAATCGGAAAACCTAGATAGAGTTTATAATTTGGAGTCCAGAAAAACATGAGGATTGAATTGAATACGAGATGTATTCAATGGCTATATCACCTGGACCATGAGATGTGAGGGTGGGAGATTGGGGCGGAAGGGAGGGGTGTTCAAGAGAGGTGGGCTCATGTAAAGGATGAGGAGACGAAGGGAGAGGATGGTTGAGATGAAGAGGAATAGGATGTTGAGGAATATTCTCAAGGTCAATTTGGCGAGATTTTGTATGACGAATGTTTGGTGGCTCGTGTCATGAAAGATTTCCAAGTTGAAAAGACTAATTATCCACTAGAAGACATCTATAACCTTTATGTAAATGACTATATCCTAAGAAAGCACAAGGTGTAGTCTTTTTTTTTTTTTTAAAAAAATGGGGCATGTTAGGAGTTTTTAAATATGGAAAGCAAAGGGAACCAAATGTGCAAACAAGAACAATTTAAAGTACAAAGAATTCTTACCAATAAAAGAGTGGTAATTTGTTAATGAGATAAGTAGCTTTTAAGCATGCATTTACCTAAAATTTTAGAGGAGCTTTAGCATGAAAAATAAACTAAAATAATATTTTTTTACAATTTTTTTTATGATTTTATTATAATATTATTGTTCATATTTAACTAAAAACTATTTATTTTTTTTAATTAAAAAAAATTTTCATTTTCAAAAAGACTTTAATTAAATTTAATTACTATTACATAACTTAAATTTATAATGTTTTTACAAAGTCAAAATAGAAAAATTATTTTTATAAACAACTTATCCAAAAAAGTTTTTTTTTTAATTTTTTTTAAAAAACAACTTGTCAAACACCCTTATTTTTATAAAATACTAAATAACTATCTTTTGTTCTTTAACATAAAAACAACTTTTCAAACGGCATTAGAAAACACACCCAAAGAAGACCTAAAATTTTTAGCACATTTAAAATTTACTTCACATTTAAAATACCATTTTTATAAAATCCATTTTACTTCTTATTTAACTTAATTAGTAACCTGATCATAATTTATAACAATTGAAAAATATTTTTTATTATGATATGAGGGAGTTTGTCTTTATTTTCAAATATTATGTTCATCTCCAGAGGGTTCTTTGGAGGTTTAAGTGGTACTTTTCTTTGAACTTAAATTTAAGAAACATGTGATTTTGAAACACGTTCTTAAGTAGAAAGTGTCCACTCATATGTATTTTTACATCCCATTATACAAGGCAGTGAACTTTGTCTTATAGGTAAAGAGATAGTTGGGTGAGATTTATCTTATAATAACTATATATTCCACTAAAATAGGTCATTCTTATGATATGGATGTTAGCTCCAATTTTCATCCAAATAATTCATATCCATGTATAATTTGAAGAGGAATTTTCCATCCCTAAGTAAAAAATTTTGAAAATAAAAATTAAATAGAGTTTGTAATTATTTTAGGAGCTCAAGCAGATCATGTAAGAGTATGTTTCAATGTATTTTTAATAAAAATGCAAGAAAAATATGTTTTTTAAACATGAAAATTTATTTGAAATTTTAATATTTTTCATGTCCTTCTTGTAATGGCTTTTAGAAGTATCTATAAGTGTTTATTCATGTTTTCTAACTTTAAAATGATTATTTTTTTTTCAAATGATTATTTTTTAGTAAAACGCACTTTTTAAGCATTTAAAACCATTTTTGACCCTACTTTCCAAATGAGTTCTTAGTTGATATCATATGTTTATTTAATTTTCATTGTTGGTTAAAATATTATATCAAGTTTGACTAAGATCTCAAATATTCCCATTAAATATGACCATTTATCATTATTATTTCCAAGGGTAAAATATTATATCAAGTTTGACTCAAACTTCAAATCCCATTCAGACTCAAAGTTCAAGTTGCAGTAAACATGCCAATTATTATTATTTGACGACTTTGAATCCTATTAAGACTTAAATTTCAAATCCCACTAAACAAACCAATTATCATTATTTGACTTAGATTTCATATCCCACTTAAATTTGGACTTCATATCCCACCAATTATCATTATTATTTCCAAGGGTAAAATATTATATCAAGTTTGACTATGACTTTCAATCCTATCCCATTCAAACTCAAAGTTCAAGTCCCACTAAACATTCCAATTATCATTATTTGATGACTTTGAAGCCCATTAAGACTCAAATTTCAAATCCCACTAAACAAACCAATTATCATTATCAATTTCAATGGTAAAACATTATATCAAGTTTGACTCAAACTTCAAATCCCATTAAAACAACCCACTATTATTTTGAAAGAAAATTGAATGGACCTATTTTTTTTTTTTTTGGCCTTGAATGTTTAATTCTTTTCTATTAATTCATTAAGAATTGTAAACTAAGCAACAAATATGCAAAAGTTTTAATTTTTCTAAGGTAATTGAATTGGTAGGTATATTCAATAATTGGATTTTCTTGTTCTTTTAGGTCTATAAAAAAACTATAACATAAATTCTCTTTTATATGTATTCAAAAAAAAAAAAAAAAAACCATATTTGTGATTGTTAAATCCATCTGGACAAATTTATTGTCATTGTGTTAGACCATGGCCTAAGTCTTCCTTTTAATTAAATTGAAATAATAGAGTATCATTTGAAAAAAAATAACAATAATAGTAAAATTTACATTTTGAACATATGTATTTTCAAAATATGTAATGTAAAAGGCACAAATCACTATTAAATAGATGCGTCAATGCTCAACATCGTGAAGCAAATATTTTCGAGTTCTTGACGCTAACAAAGGAAGAAGTAAAAGAAATTGTTTATAATAATGGTAAAATACCCTATTTAGACAATGAAATTCTATTTTATTTCTACATGAAGGCATGTCATCCTTGCAACTTCATTTGTGCTATGCCTTGAAATAGATGAAGTTTCAATACAAATTTTACCATATAAAGATGAAAAAAATTAACCAGGTTTCACCATTGTTATAGCTATTCCTTAGTCTAAATAAAAAAGACTCAATTGTCACTTTTTGTTTTAATACTAATATATACATTGCTATGATTATACCACTGACATCAACTTAATTGTAATAGAACTATATGCATAACTTTGAATAAAATATTTGTTTAAAAGTGGTGTTCTTCTAAGTATTAAGTCTACTTCCTTTTACAAGCTAAGACTAAAAATTAGTAATTAAATTTCTTTGTTTGTAATAAAATAATTATTATATTTGTTTTATTTTATATAATTAAAATAACAATTTGAAGATCAATAATTTGACAAAAAATGATAATTAACATATTTTCAAATATTTCAAAATATTAACACTTGTTACCATAATAAGAATTCTAGAAATTAGTAATTAACTTAAAAAAAAAAGACTCATCTTTTTTATTGTTAAATCTATTAATAGGAGAAATTTATTGTCATTATGTTCAATCCATGATCTAACTTTCGCTTTTAATTAACTTGAAAATTGAATTAAAATAATGTAATATTATTTTAAAAAATAAAAAATTTACATTTTGAGCATGTTCTTTTTCATGATACCTATTATAAAAATCACAAACCACTCTTAAATTGTTTTTACATAAAAGCATGTCACACCTACAACTTTGTTTGTGCTATCCCTTAAATTAAAGTAGATGGAGTTTCAATGCAAATTTTACCTTAGAGGGAAAGAAAATTAATTTAGATTCCTGACATTATATTGTCGTTCCTCATGTCTTGATATAATGGATTCAATTGCTACTTTTTATTTTAATTCTAAGATTTAATAAATGATGTTCTTATATACTTCACTCTAATTAGATCACTCACATCAATTAGGATCATTTTCATCTACTATTGATAATGTGAATATTAGGTATAGATTCCTTGAAAACTATTGTTGATAAGAATTAGGAATGCAATGACTTTTGAACACAATTATTGACAAGAATTAGGAAAGCAACAACTTTTTCACACAATTGTTGATAAAAATTAGGAATGTAATGACTTTTCCACCCTATCAAAGATAGTAAAAGTCTTGATTAAAAACATGCAATTGGAAAGGGAACTTTATATTCATATGTAAATATGTAATTTTAATTAACAAGTAAGAAATATTTTTTAATGATAATAAATAGTACAACTAATTTTTTTTTGGTTTTTTAATTAATAAAAGACAAATCATTATTTCAATCCATGCTTAAAATAAATTAAGTTTTCATATAATTCTAATTAAAAGGGAAAAAAAAATTATGTTCCACTACAATGTCTTAAGAATTACACTTAGGTAACATTTGTTTTTTAATATGAATTTTGACTATACCTTCATTTAACTTAAATTTAATAGAGCTAGATGTATAACATTGAATAATATATTTGCTTAAAGTGGTATCAAAATATTCTAAAATGTCAAGTCTACTTCTTTTTACATGAATATCTAAAAATTAATAATTAAATATCATTGTCTATACAAAAATAATTATCATTTTTTATTTTATATAATTTAAACAAAATATTTCAAGACTGGTAGTTTGAAAAAAAAATGGTAATAATTTTTTAAAAAAAAATTAGCAATTTAACAATACTATCTTAAGAAACAATAATTATATATTTTTATTTGATATAATTAAAATATATTTGAAAAATAATGATTTTAGAAACCTAAACCAAATTAAAGAAAAAGTATAATCATTTTATTGCAAGTTTCTAATTAAATTCCTAAAAAAGAAATAAATAAAAAATAAAAATCAATCTTGTAAAAGCCAATTCTTCATGAAGAGATGATGGGAATGATTGAATGGGAAATATTGTTAAGCAAATATCTTGGAGTTCTTGACTCTTGGGAAGGAAGAAGTAAAAGAAATTATTTACAACAATGGTAAAATAACCTATTTAGAAAATGAAATTCTATTTTATTCCTACATGAAAGCATGCCACCCTTTATTTGAAACTATTAATATTTCTACCTAGTTTCAAATATTTCAAACTATTAATATTTGTTAACTTAATAAAAATTCTAGAAATTAGTAATTTAACAATATTGTGAAAATAATAATTATATATATTCTTATCAAGTTTTGTTTTTAAATTTCTTGATGTAAAATGAAAAATATATATATCTTATTGTAGACCCTCCATTTTGTCCTCCTAGCACATGTCCTAATAGGTATTTGTTCGGTACTTTACGACAATTTCCTGGTGGCCCATTACTACTCGTGTAGCCTATCTTTTCTAAGCCACCTTGGGAACTTTGGTTGAGGGATTTATCTAACTTCACTATGACTCTTGGCAGCCCTAATTTAGAGTTAGGCCCATTTAGATGCACTTTGGCCCATTAGGCACTACCCTAGGCCAACTTAGACACCTTAGGCCCACTTAGGCACCCTAGGCCCATTTAGGCACCCTAGGCCCACTTAGGCACCCTAGGCCCACTTAGGCACCCTTGGCCCATTTAGATACCCTAGGCCCATTTAGGCTCACTTAGGCCCACTTAGGTCACATTTCAGGTAATTTTTTGCATGTTTGCATGATTACATTTTTTGTATGGCTTGCATGGCTCATTTATTTTAAAGTTGCATGACTTGAATTTTTATTATTTTATTTTTATTTATTTTATTTATTATCTTGTCTAGTTCTTCATCTATTTTATTTCCTTATTATTTTGTCACTTTTTCTACAATGTTTGTCCTTGCTTATCTATTTTAATTTAATAATTTTGTGTAAATGATTTTTTATTTTATTTTTTAGTACTATTATTATTATTATTATTATTTTATTACTTGTCCTTATTTATTTGAAATTTTGTAGGAAATGTATGGAAGGTGTTCACGGTATTGATATTTGGAATGTGGGATTTCCTTGGATGCATGATCATTAGAGATGGAATGGATACCATATTGAGATTGGAAGATACGTTTTGGTAGAGTTTAAGGAAATGTGGCTCTAGGATATAAGGAAACAGTTGAAGACTGACACGGCTTGGAGAAGGAGATTGGAGTTTGAGGTTTTTCTTTAGAAAGGGAGACAATTAAAAAAGAAAAGAAAAAAAAAAGGAAGACTACCAATTTGGTTTTGGAGGAATTATAAGGTTGTGCATTTAATGAAAAAAGTGAGAGGGTTATATAGAGGAAAGTGAGATTTTTCCTTAGAATAAAATAAAAGTCAGCACTTTTTTTTTTGGAAGCTTGAGACCACATTAGGGAAGGTTTTTCAGCACATTTTTAGGTGAGAATTTTGGCAGAGAGAACATGCGAAGAAATTTATTTTGAGAGAGAACACGCATAGAACTTAGAGGGACCAACGAGACTCTTTGGATAGCAGATTCGGCTGCACACAAGAGCCACATATTCGGGAGGGGCATCAGCAACACGAAGTAGGTAAGTTCCCATTTTTAATCCCGATTTAATTTAGTTTTAATTTTATTTTTTAATTTGAATGTGTTAGTGATTTTAATTCATTAGTTTAAATAATCTTGTGAGATAAAGTTTATATTTTTAATTCTGGATTAGTTTAGCTTTAGTTTATGTCTTAATTTGAATGTGTTAGTGATTTTAATTCATTAGTTTAAATAATCTTATGAGATAAAGTTTATATTTTTAATTCTGAATCAGTTTAGTTTTAGTTTGAATGTGTTAGTGATTTTGATTCATTAGTTTAAATAATTTTGTGAGATAAAGTTTATATTTTTAATTCCGGATTAGTTTATGTTTTAGTTTGAATGTGTTAGTAATTTTAATTCATTAGTTTAAATAATTTTGTGAGATAAAGTTTATATTTTTAATTCCGGATTAGTTTAGGTTTAGTTTATGTTTTAGTTTGAATGTGTTAGTGATTTTAATTCATTAGTTTAAATAATCTTGTGAGATAAAGTTTATATTTTTAATTCTAGATTAGTTTAGTTTTAGTTTATGTTTTAGTTTGAATGTGTTAGTGATTTTAATTCATTAGTTTAAATAATCTTGTGAGATAAAGTTTATATTTTTTATTCCAAATTAGTTTAGTTTTAGTTTATGTTTTAGTTTGAATGTGTTATTGATTTTAATTCATTAGTTTAAATAATCTTGTGCAATAAAGTTTATATTTTAAATTCCTGATTAGTTTAGTTTTAGTTTGAATGTGTTAGTGATTTTAATTCATTAGTTTAAATAATTTTGTGAGATAAAGTTTCTATTTTTAATTTCATATTAGTTTAATTTTAGTTTATGTTTTAGTTTGAATGTGTTAGTGATTTTAATTCATTAGTGTAAATAATCTTATGAGATAAAGTTTATATTTTTAATTCTGAATCAGTTTAGTTTTAGTTTGAATGTGTTAGTGATTTTAATTCATTAGTTTAAATAATCTTATGAGATAAAGTTTATATTTTTAATTCTGAATCAGTTTAGTTTTAGTTTGAATGTGTTAGTGATTTTAATTCATTAGTTTAAATAATCTTATGAGATAAAGTTTATATTTTTAATTCTGAATCAGTTTAGTTTTAGTTTGAATGTGTTAGTGACTTTGATTCATTAGTTTAAATAATTTTGTGAGATAAAGTTTATATTTTTAATTCTGGATTAGTTTAGGTTTAATTAGTTTATGTTTTAGTTTGAATGTGTTAGTGATTTTAATTCATTAGTTTAAATAATCTTGTGAGATACAATTTATATTTTTAATTCTAGATTAGTTTAGTTTTAGTTTATGTTTTAGTTTGAATGTGTTAGTGATTTTAATTCATTAGTTTAAATAATCTTGTGAGATAAAGTTTATATTTTTTTATTCCAAATTAGTTTAGTTTTAGTTTATGTTTTAGTTTGAATGTGTTATTGATTTTAATTCATTAGTTTAAATAATCTTGTGCAATAAAGTTTATATTTTAAATTCCGGATTAGTTTAGTTTTAGTTTGAATGTGTTAGTGGTTTTAATTCATTAGTTTAAATAATTTTGTGAGATAAAGTTTCTATTTTTAATTTCGGATTAGTTTAATTTTAGTTTATGTTTTAGTTTGAATGTGTTAGTGATTTTAATTCATTAGTTTAAATAATCTTATGAGATAAAGTTTATATTTTTAATTCTGAATCAGTTTAGTTTTAGTTTGAATGTGTTAGTGATTTTAATTCATTAGTTTAAATAATCTTATGAGATAAAATTTATATTTTTAATTCTGAATCAATTTAGTTTTAGTTTGAATGTGTTAGTGATTTTAATTCATTAGTTTAAATAATCTTATGAGATAAAGTTTATATTTTTAATTCTGAATCAGTTTAGTTTTAGTTTGAATGTGTTAGTGACTTTGATTCATTAGTTTAAATAATTTTGTGAGATAAAGTTTATATTTTTAATTCCAGATTAGTTTATGTTTTAGTTTGAATGTGTTAGTAATTTTAATTCATTAGTTTAAATAATTTTGTGAGATAAAGTTTATATTTTTAATTCCGGATTAGTTTAGGTTTACTTTGAATGTGTTAGTGATTTTAATTCATTAGTTTAAATAATCTTGTGAGATAAAGTTTATATTTTTAATTCCGAATTAGTTTAGTTTTAGTTTGAATGTGTTATTGATTTTAATTCATTAGTTTAAATAATCTTGTGCAATAAAGTTTATATTTTAAATTCCGGATTAGTTTAGTTTTAGTTTGAATGTGTTAGTGATTTTAATTCATTAGTTTAAATAATTTTGTGAGATAAAGTTTCTATTTTTAATTCCAGATTAGTTTAATTTTAGTTTATGTTTTAGTTTGAATGTGTTAGTGATTTTAATTCATTAGTTTAAATAATCTTGTGAGATAAAGTTTATATTTTTAATTCCGGATTAGTTTAGTTTTAGTTTATGTTTTAGTTTGAATGTGTTAGTGATTTTAATTCATTAGTTTTAATAAACTTGTGAGATAAAGTTTATATTTTTTTAATTCCGGATTGGTTTAGTTTTAGTTTATGTTTTAGTTTGAATGTGTTAGTAATTTTAATTCATTAGTTTAAATAATTTTAGTAGATAAAGTTTATGTTTTTAATTCTGATTTAGTTTTGTTATAATTTATTTTCTTAGTTTGGATGTATTTGTGGTTGTAATTCAATAGTTTAATTAATCTTGCTAAATAAAACTCATGTTTTTAATTATAGCTTAGTTTAGTTTTAATTCGGTTTTTTTTTTTTTTTTACTTTGAGTATGTTTATGATTTTAATCCAATAGTTTATTTAATCCCATCACATAAAGTTTATGTTTTTAATTCTAATTGAGTATGGTTTCAATTTTTTTCTAGTCTAGGTGTACTTGTGTGTTTAGCCAATCTTATGTTAATTCCTCATTGTTATGCTCAATTTATGTGCTTCTTGAATACTAGTCTTTAATTTTTGGTGAATGTCTCGTTAGCTTATTTGATCTAAGTTTGAATAATTTATTGCTTTGATGGTCTCTTGTAAAATTTACTTTTCAAAGGCCATTGGAAAATAGTGAAGATTGGTCTCCATTCTCACCACTTTAGTTTGCTTTGATTGTCTAAAACTTTACTTTGTGAATTCGTTTTCTTCTGTTTTGCTCGGTATTTTATTTCTTATGTTTTGTTATTTTCACATAAATTCCCTTTATTTTAAAATCAAATACTTTTCTAAAAAGATACCTTTGAAAATTTATGTTTGAAAAATTCATTTAGAGTCCTTAGGATCAAAATCCTTTTTTTTTTTTTTTTAAAGAATATGAAACCATATCTTGATCGGTTTGCATCCTTCTCGACTTCCAATGAAATTTTTGGTTTTGAACAAAACACAAATCAAAGCTTGTGATCCCAAATAAATGGAACAATTCTAGGCTAAATTCGTGTATATCGATTGGGGAATTGGTGAAACCCCTACATAAGAAAATCTTTTCAAAACTTATTTTTGCTACCATCCTTGCCATTTTTTGTAATCATATCTATATTTTTTTTTAGGAATTGTATACAAGATGTGTGTGATACTTGATTGTTTCATATATTGTGAATCATTTTTGTTTTGCTAATTAGATATGCATGTTAGGATTTCTTGTTTTATTATTTATTATCTAACCCCCCATGTCTTGAGGAAGCGTATTATGAGTTTTCTAAGCTATCCAGGTACGCCCCCCTATCACCTACCTTCTAAATTCTGTAAACATGATTGTCACTATGAACTATGCCTATGTTTGATAGTGCTTAGGAGTCTTGCTATTTATTACATTGTTTGATCATTTATGATAAAGTGCATGTTGGGTGATATACTATTTAAACTAACCATTGATTTTTTATGATAGTGCTTAAGAAGTGGTCTAGGTACGCACCCTAAATCTTCTACATGATTGTGATTGGTTTTCTTGTTAAGCATGCCATTCTTTTGAAATCAACTAGTCTACTTAGGTATCTATAATCAACCATTTAATTGCCACATTTCCCTCAACTTAGTAAGTAGAGACCTTTATCGGGCTTAAAGGGGTGCTACCTCCTAAAGGTACCTTCCCAATAAGTAACCTGATCCCCGGACCTGAACTCGGGTTTTTCAAAGACATGTTTTTCCAAAAACTATGGAGTCATTTTTTAGGTTTTATTTCTTGTTTTATTTTCCCTTTAAAATAAAATAAAATAAGTGGCAACTCCGACTTTTCCAAAAATTATTTTTTCACAAATAAAAGCGAGTCTCGCCGATTGAGTGGGGACGCACATGAAAAATGTCGATCTACAAATTGGCAACTCCGTTGAGGATTTTGAGGATCAAGCTTGAACACTAGTTGAGGAAATGTGGCATTTAATTGGTCAATTAGAGGGTACTCCCATTTTTAGGTAAGGTGATCTGATCTACTTGCTTGTTTGGTTTGCTATCTTAACATGCTTGTTTAACTTGAATGATCACTTGATTGCTTGCTCACTTTAGCATGATTCACTCTCACGTATGTTAGATAGGACTTTGTTTGTATGATACCTATCTTCTTGGTATGACTGCTTGCTGCATGACAACCCTTGCTTTTGCATGATTGTATGATTGTTTGTCTTTGTTTATTATCTCACTTTAGATCTTAGGTTTTTTGAATGCACCCACATCTTTCACTATGCACTTTAGATTACCCTAAGTGTTGACATACGAGAAAGCCTTCACCATTAGGAAACCCCCTAGGAAAGCAAGGAAGTGCATGTGTGGAAGTGATGACCACCTTGCATGGAAGCACTCCGTTTCCTTGGAGGTGTGCAGAGGGTTGCGTACCACCGAAGGGTACGATTGCTTCTGCTAAGGATCCTTTAACCCACCCATTCTATCTTATAAATCCACCTCAACCTTGTAGGTTAGCTTAGACCCAATTAAGATTTCATTCCTACACATGGGTGCATCTGTGGACTTTCAGAGCTGCCTTAGTCACAATTGGGTTCAGTTATCCTCTTCATGATCTTCTTTTAGTGTGTTCGAAGATTGGTACATGTTTGAGTTTCAATTGGGCCACTTTTCTGCATTGTGATTAGTGCATTTCCACCCCTTCTGAGCTTCTTTCATGACATTTCTCTTTTCGTGTATTTTTACCTTATAGGAGTGTTATTCATTCTAGTTTGGATCCAACTTCTTAGATTAGAGTTGGAGATAGATTGATCAAGGTTTCAAAGTAGTCAGGTATGGATCCTCAGCATGTTATAGTTGATCGACTTACAATCACCATGACTCTATTCAAGAGGCATTAGTAGGTTTGAGCTAAAGGATTGATGGATGGTGAGATAGATAACCTCTAGTTCAGGATGAGATGTCGTGTGATTCATTGCCTTCCACCCCCACCACTTAGTTAGCCAGTGACATTGATTACTACTCAAAAAGTGCTATTTCATAGCTTGTAATTAACTCTTTTAAACACTTTTGAGTAGTAGTTATTACCTTTTAACTCAATTGGCATGTTAAGGACCCTTGCAATCAATTCTAATCAAATTGTGTTAAGTTTTGGTGTTTTGATAGCTTTTTGATCACCAAAGCAATCCGAGATTAAGGAGAGTTATTTGGAATCCATGGAAAAGCAATGGAAAGCTCAGAAACATGAAGAACCGAAGCTTTGAAGTCCTTTGCCATAAGCAAATCCGGAATGCAAGGACGGGAAGCAAAGAGAAATCTGCCATGAAGCATTCTTGATGATAGTCATGTCAGCCACTTTTGAAGCACTTCCCGGAGTCCAATTTATGCATGCTATATGTCATTTCGAAGCTCAAGAAGTCAACAATCCAATGCTTCAAACAGTACACAATTCGGAGTTGAAATGAAGGAGTTACAGCCATTGGAAGCCGATCATTCCAAGCTAAAGGAAGAATTTTGCACGGCTGCGAAATCACCCTTTTGCTGCGAAAATGTTGTCCTTTTGCTGCGAAAATTTCGCAGCCATTTTGCACAATACAACGGAATTTCTCTTGAAGTTTCCCGATATTTGCGACCGACATTTTGAGATTTTTTGCTTTAGATATTTGATGTCTAAATCCCCAAACTCTCCTTGTAACCCACCTATCATAGGATTCCTTAGTCTTTAAGTAAGAGCAAAGCGTGAATAACCCCTTATATATAGTTTTGTAATTTTCTTTAGAAATCATAAAATAGATCTCGGGAGCTTGTTCTCAGAGACAACCTTTTGTATAAGTAAGAAATATATCTACAGAGCACTTGCTATGCTTTTCATATATATTTTTGTTTTCTCGTTATTTTTCTTTCTAGCCAATCAAACTCTGAGGATTTTTCCTCAGAGGATGAGAGGCTAGGCTCTTTATCTCTTGGAGTGAAGAAAGTCGGGTAAGTTTCCACATGCATAAATTGGAAGTTTTGTTGTTTTAGTTTTTAATGAAGAGAAAGTGTGACCCGTTAATGGTTTTTATCTTTTTAGTTAACTTAAAACGCCTTAAAATCACCTGGGCTAACACTTGGTAAGGCAAGTGATCTCCGTCCATTGAGATGCACTAGTTTATCTCTTGCGAGCCTTTGGGAGGTGGTTTGAAGGTAGGATTTTCTAGAATAGCCAACACTTGGTAAGCTTTTGGACTCTAAGGAGACATCCATTAGTTATCTCTTGCGAGTTTTTGACGGGTAATCCAAGGTTAAAGATCACCTTGAATGGAAAATGCTGGGTGAGAGGCACACGCCATTGCAAGATGCATCAGTGAGAGGGATTTAGTGTTTGAACCCATTAAAGGGAAGCATCTGTACCACACCGGTTCGGGGAATAACTATATGTTAAATCCCCAATGCGAGGAAAAGAAATAAGTGACCAGAACTCCCTTTTTGTATAAGGAACCTGAGCCTAGAGATTTAAACTCCAAGAAACACTTTTCTTTGTAATTAAAATCAATTACTACTATTTTTGGTTAGCTTAAACCAACCCTTTTTCCACCAAAGATTATGTTTTCTTTTAAAGCTAACCTTGAAATGAAAAAGCACCAATTTAGCTTTGTATTAATATCAATTGTGAAGTGAAAACCCATCCCAGTGAACGACCCTAGAGCCACTATGCTATGCTAGCTAAGGCTATCCTAGTACATGGTGTAATAGGTTATAAATTTTGTTGATTACTCCCTTCTGAGGACCACAATCAAGGAGCACCAGCTGGACACGAATCAAATGGTACCACTATCAGGGACCATTGAGAGGACATGAATCAGCTGAGACACCAATTGGAATCACGTATCAGACATTGTTGAGGGTGACATCGCACATATGATGAGTTTAGTGGATTCTAAGTCAAAGTTTAGCAGATAAGAGTTCTTATAAAGGATGTTAGTTTTTCTCTAAGATGGGAGATTTGATTGACATGGTTTTCTTCATGATAAGCTTAAGATGGACGTATTGGATGATAGTTGGATGGTTAGCACAAATTAGTCAAAGATAGTTCACTCCTTGATATGCTTAAGATCTTCATTTTTAAGAGTTCAAAAGAGATTCAGTTTATTTATGTTGGGCATTCTGCTTATGTTGATGATATATTTGAGGACGATGTTAGCCTAGTTATGGTCATGGAGATTCATCTATTCCAGGAGACCCTAGGGACTTACTTGGAGTACACCACATGTCATTAGAGAGTTTACCCCAGAGAGGAAATATGATTGACATATCTGGATAGAGACCAGCTCTCAGACCCTACCAATGTGGATCAACTGAAGAAGTATTACATTTAAGACCATGGTCATAGGATGGGTGGCCATCATTTCGGTTAGCCTTACACTTTATCACATCTATCTATATATTAAACCGTTGCTAGCTCATTGAGCCTCACGTGGTACATTAAAGTTTTTTTTTCTTTCTTATAGACTTGATTACCATTTCTACACTCAGGTTGGGGCCCTTTGATGTATACGCATGCTTTGCTAGGAAAGTATCATGAGCTTCAAACTTATAAGCCTATCTTCTCATTCTTGTTACCATCTCCTTATCACCAAGTTTGTTCTAATTTACTATCACCACATTTTCATTCTCTTTCTTACTTTTATCATTATTTGTTTCATCTTATCTCTTCTTTTCCTTGGGTTGATGATTCTTCACCTCTTGATGCAAAGAGGGTAGTCATATTACTCCATTCATCCCATCATTTAGCATTGATTCAGAGATTTTAGTTTAAAAGGTTATCTCATAGGATGGGGTTCATGTATTCATTAGTGATTTGAGAGAGTTTGTTCATTCCTTATATTTTTCCCATTAGAGTTCGATTTATTGATGATCAGAGCATGCGCATCCAAAAAAAAAGAAAAAAAAGTGCAATGATATGTTCATATATGGTATCTTGCTCCATTGGGCACTTACATCACCTTTTGAGGTCTGTTTATTGGGTATATTTGTCATTGTGGATTCTTGTGAGATTTTTATATGAGTTTTCACTCTTTGAGTCACTTTTGTTATGCATTTGGAGTGTCGAGGGTTCATATGAGAGTTCTATGAGATCCTATGCTTCTTGGATCATGGTTGATATGTATTAGGGATGAGAGATGAGTAACATATGAGAGATGAGTGACTTTTCTACTAGGGTCTCTGGATCATTGTCTTATCCACTATTCCATCATTAGTGATATGACTTTCCTTTATAGTACTGATATGGGTTTATCATCATTAATTCCACTTTTTCGTTCTCTTATTTTGTGTGTCATCATCTCTTTCCAGATCTTCGTCCCACCTTTTATCGATTTCCTACATATTGATACACATTTCTTATTCGATGACTTCTTTACATCATTCACACGTTTCACTGATGGTTTGACCACTTATTCTTTCTCTTGTTTTGCCATCGACATTTCCCTCAGTTACCTTTAGGTCTATGGCTCATGAGATTTTTCTATGCATTACATCTTGTACACGAGGGTATAGGTTTAATCATTGGGTATTTGAGCCTAGTTTCCATTCATTTCTTTCACCCTGGCCTACGTTACATCCCGTGTCTTAAGACCACCTTGAGGCCATGAGATCAGATGCTTTCTTTGACAGCCTCTACTTAGGCTGGTGTTTGGGATTTGATTGATATATAGACATCGTCCTATTTCTTTTTTTTGGGAAATGCTTCTTTGATGCTTGGAGGTGATTTAGTGATGGAAATGGATGATTACTTCATTTTATGGATGATATTTGATGTTGTCTAGCTTCCCATTCTATTATTCATTAGCTATCATATTGGGGCATATTCTCCTTTCATTTGATTGAGATGAGCCCCTAATGGAGCATCGTTGAGCTCATTAATGGTTTTCATGATTCTAGGTTCCATCTACAGAGTATTTTTTAGATAGGCTAGTGGATTATTATTGAGTTGGGGACAATTTTCAGCACAATGTATAAATCTTGTATACTGGGGCATACTTTACCATTTCAAGGTTACCAAATTCATGTTAGATTCGGTTAGGGATTCATCAAAGACATGCTTATACTCTTGAGATTATCACATCCCTCATCATTTTGATTATTCCTTTGAGATTAGATTTAGAGTGCCTCCCTTGAGGCATTAGCCGATACTTTATTCTGACTTCTTAGTTGATTTTGATAGATTCTTTATTATACATTAGATATCCATACTGGGGCATATTCCCCTCTCCTTGATGAGATTGTGTTCCGGCAACGGTACATAAATGGATGATCATTGTTGGTTGTTTACCTCATGACTTCGACATCAGATATCATACTGGGGCATATTATCTCCTCCTTGGTGAGATTTTGCTTGCGGAGTGGTATGAGGATGGACGATTAGTGTTGGCAATTTACCTCATGACTTTGACATCAGATCTTATACTAGGACATATTTCCCCACTTTCTGAGTATCCTTGAGATTGAGACAACGACCAGCTAGGTTTTAGATTTAGTACTAGTTTGGAGTTTCTGACGATTAATTGTATCAGGACCTCCCTACATGGATTTGTTGAGATAAAGATGGATCATATCAGGTTTCACCCAAGGAGCATGGGTGGATCCTTTAGCTAGATTTTCATGAGATAGATTTGCTTTTGTCATTGGTACCTTGTAGATTGGATTATCCAGATGAACGACATTTTGTGGACTTTGAGATTTGCTTTTAAATGAGTCGCAATATACACACTTTGAGATTTACCTTTTGAGATTCGTCGACAAAGCAGCTTTTCAGACATAGGGAGTTATTTTAGTTTTGACTTTTTAGAGGTTTGTCATGATGTATTGGTTCCTAACCCATTGACTCTAGCATATGATTGATTTACTGGTTGTTTCAACAGTGTGAGCACCCTAGATACTGGGGCATATTTCCCTTCTTGAGTTCAATAGTCTGACTTTTGTCATTTTGAGTATATAGCTTTGAGCCCATTTAGTTCCTAACCACTTTCGAGTTGGTGTTCTTTATTATTTCCTTCTAGGCCCTAAGCCTCGTAGCCTTGAGTTATTCTTCTTCCATTAAGGCCTGAGCTTAGTAGCCCTGACCTTTCATTTCTTTCTAGACCTCGAGTCTTATAGCTTTCAGCTATCCATTCCTTTTAGGCCTTGAGCCTCGTAGCCTTGAGCTATCCACTCTTTCTAGACCCTGAGTCTTATAGCCTTTAGCTATCCCTTCCTTCTAGACCCTGAGTCTTATAGCCCTAAGCTATCCACTCCTTCTAGGTCCCAAGCCTCATAGCCCTGAGCTATCCATTCCTTCTAGACCCTGAGCCTTACAGCCTTGAGCTATCCTTTCCTTCTAAACCCTGAGTCTTATAGCCTTGAGTTATCCTTCTTTCCTTAGACCCTGAGTTATTATTTCCTTAAGACCCGAAGTCTTTCCAACATTGAGCTGAGCCTTCATCATTTGGCCGTCCATGAGTGGTTTGACCTGGAGTTTGCATATCGCACTCTCCTTCTAGTTGATCAGTCATAGAGCCCAGAGCTCATAGCCTTGAGCTATTCATTGTAACCCTGAGTTACTCATTGCATCATGACCTAGAGTCATTCATTCCATCCATAACCTTGATCTATTCATCGTAACCTTGAGTTACCCATTGCATCATGACCCAGAGTCATTCATGTTCTTGTAGCCCTGAGCTATTCATCATAGCCTTGAGTTACTCATTGCATCATGACCCAAAGTCATTCATAGCATCCCGAGCCTTGAGCTCACGACCCAGAGCCATTTGTATCATTCACATCCTTGAGATGCTTCGTTTTCATCATTTTAGCCACTTGTGAGTGGCCTCGACTTGGCACCATGAGCCGAAAAGCATCCTAATCGGCTATCCATTTACAGCCTTAAGCTCACGACCCAATGTTGTTCTTCTTATTTATGACCCAAAGTCATTCTTTCCATTTAGAGCTTTGAGCTCATGACCTAGAGTCATTCTTCTCATTTGTGACCCAGAGTCATTTCTTTTCCATTTAGAGCCCAGAGCTCACGACCCAGAGTCGTTCTTCTTATTTATGATCCAAAGTCGTTCTTTCCATTTAGAGCCCTAAGCTCATGACCCAGAGTCGTTCTTCTCATTTGTGACTCAAAGTCATTTCTTTCCATTTAGAGCCCAAAGCTCATGACCTAGAGTTGATTTTCTCATTTTTGACACAAAGTCATTTCTTTTCCATTTATAGCCTCAAGCTCACAACCCAAAAAAGTTGTTCTTCTTATTTATGACCCAGATTCGTTCTTCTCATTTGTGACCCAGAGTCATTTCTTTTCCATTTAGAGCCTAGAGCTCACAACCAATAGTCATTTTTCTCATTTATGACCTAGAGTCGTTCTTATTATTTATGACCCAGAGTCATTCTTTCCATTTAGAGCCTTAAGCTCATTACCCAGAGTGATTCTTTCCATTTAGAGCCTTGAGCTCATTACCCAGAGTCATTTCTTTTTCATTTAGAGCCCAAAGCTCATGACCTAGAGTCGTTTATTTTCCATTTAGAGCCTAGAGCTCACGACCTAGAGTCAATTTTCTCATTTATGACCCAGAGTCATTTCTTTTCCATTTAGAGCCTTAAGCTCACAACCCAGAGTCATTCATCTCATCCATGACCCTGAGTTATTCTTTTCATTGATTTCAATCTTTGTGCTACTCATCACATACCTTTCTCTTTTTACTATCATTCCCCCACATAGAGTTGTTTCATCCTTATCGTTGCAACCCCGTGTTCAGATCTTACTCTCATCATGTGCTAGTACAAAATCTTTGGTCCTTCTTTAATTCTTCGGTACAATTCACTTCGTTCCACTCATTATTTGTATTTCAATTCATATTCCCTACACTCATGATCTCTACTGAAAAGAGGTATATTTGTAGACCCTCTATTTTGTCCTCCTAGCACATGACCTAATAGGTATTTTGTTCGGTACTTTACGACAATTCCCTAGTGGCCCATTACTACTCGTGTAGCCTATCTTTTATAAGCCACCTTGGGGACTTTGGTTGAGAGATTTATCTAACTTCACTGTGACTCTTGGCAACCCTAATTTAGACCTAGGCCAATTTAAATGAACTTTGGCCCATTAGGCACCACCCTAGGCCCACTTAGACACCTTAGGCCCACTTAGGCACCCTAGGCTCATTTAGATACACTTGGCCCATTAGGCACCACCCTATGCCCACTTAGGCACCCTAGGCCTATTTAGGCACCCTAGGCCCATTTAGGCACCTATGCCCACTTAGGCACCCTAGGCCCATTTAGGCACCCTAAGCCCATTTAGGCACCCTAGGCCCGCTTAGGCACCTTAGGCTCATTTAGGCACCCTAAGCTCATTTCAACACCCTAGGCCCATTTAGGTACCCTAGGCTCATTTAGGCACCCTAGGCTCATTTCAGCACCCTAGGCCTATTTAGGCACCTTAGGCCCATTTAGACACCCTAGCCCCATTTAGATACACTTGGCCCACTTAGGCTCACTTAGGCCCACTTAGGTCACCTTTCAGGTAAATTTTTGCATGTTTGCATGATTGCATTTTTTGTATGGCTTGCATGGCTCGTTTATTTTAAAGTTGCATGACTTGAATTTTTATTATTTTATTTTTATTTATTTTATTTATTATCTTGTCTATTTCTTCATCTATTTTATTTCCTTATTATTTTGTCACTTTTTCTGTAATGTTTGTCCTGACTTATCTCTTTTAATTTAATAATTTTGTGTAAGTGTTATTTTATTTTATTTTATTTTTAGTTTTTAGTACTATTATTATTATTATTATTATTATTTTATTACTTGTCCTTATTTATTTGAAATTTTGCAGGAAATGTATGGAAGGTGTGCACGATATTGATATTTGGAATGTGGGATTTCCTTGGATGCATGATCATTGGAGATGGAATGGATACCATATTGAGATTGGAAGATATGTTTTGGGAGAGTTTAAGGAAATGTGGCTCTAGGAGATAAGTAAACAATTGAAGATCGACACAGCTTGGAGAAAGATATTGGAGTTTGAGGTTTTTCTTTAGAAAGGAAGACAATAAAAAAAAAAGAAAAAAGGAAGACAACCAATTTGGTTTTGGAGGAATTATAAGGTTGTGCGTTTAATGAAGAAAGTGAAAGGGTTCTTTAAAGGAAAGTGAGATTTTTCCTTAGAAGAAAATAAAAGTTAGCACATTTTTTTTTGGAAGCTTGAGACCACACTTGGGAAGGTTGGTCAACACATTTTTGGGTGAGAATTTTGGTAGAGAGAACACGCAGAGAAATTTTTTTTTGAGAGAGAACACAAACAAAACTTAGGGGGACGAGTAGGACTCTTTGGACAGCGGATTCGGCTGCACACAAGAGCCACGTATTCGGGAGAGGTATCAACGACACGAGGTAGGTAAGTTCCCGTTTTTAACCTGGATTTAATTTGGTTTTAATTTTATTTTTAAATTTGAATGTGTTAGTGATTTTAATTCATTAGTTTAAATAATCTTGTGAGATAAAGTTTACATTTTTAATTTTGAATTAGTTTAGTTTTAGTTTATGTTTTAGTTTGAATATGTTTGTGATTTTAATTCATTAGTTTAAATAATCTTCTGAGATAAAGTTTACATTTTTAATTCCGGATTAGTTTAGTTTTAATTTATGTTTTAGTTTGAATGTGCTTGTGATTTTAATTCATTAGTTTAAATAATTTTTGTGAGATAAAGTTTATATTTTTAATTTCAGACTAGCTTAGTTTTAGTTTATGTTTTAGTTCGAATGTGTTAGTGATTTTAATTCATTAGTTTAAATAATATTGTGAGATAAAGTTTATATTTTTAACTTTGGATTAGTTTAGTTTTAGTTTATGTTTTAATTTGAATGTGTTAGTGATTTTAATTCATTAGTTTAAATAATCTTGTGAGATAAAGTTTATATTTTTAATTCCGGATTAGATTAGTTTAGTTTATGTTTTAGTTTGAATGTGTTAGTAATTTTAATTCATTAGTTTAAATAATCTTGTGAGATAAAGTTTATATTTTTAATTCCGAATTAGTTTAGATTTAGTTTATGTTTTAGTTTAAATGTGTTTGTGATTTAATTCATTAGTTTAAATAATCTTGTGAGATAAAGTTTATATTTTTAATTCCGGATTAGTTTAGTTTTAGTTTATGTTTTAGTTTGAATGTGTTAGTGATTTTAATTCATTAGTTTAAATAATTTTGTGAGATAAAGTTTCTATTTTTAATTCCGGATTAGTTTAATTTTAGTTTATGTTTTAGTTTGAATGTGTTAGTGATTTTAATTCATTAGTTTAAATAATCTTGTGAGATAAAGTTTATATTTTTAATTCCGGATTAGTTTAGTTTTAGTTTATGTTTTAGTTTGAATGTGTTAGTGATTTTAATTCATTAGTTTTAATAATCTTGTGAGATAAAGTTTATATTTTTTTAATTCCGGATTAGTTTAGTTTAAATGTGTTAGTGATTTTAATTCATTAGTTTAAATAATCTTGTGAGATAAAGTTTATATTTTTAATTCCGGATTAGTTTAGTTTTAGTTTGAATGTGTTTGTGATTTTAATTCATTAGTTTTAATAATTTTATGAGATAAAGTTTATATTTTTTTAATTCCAGATTGTTTTAGTTTAAATGATTTAGTGATTTTAATTCATTAGTTTAAATAATCTTGTGAGATAAAATTTATATTTTTAATTCTGAATTAGTTTAGTTTTAGTTTATGTTTTAGTTTGAATGTGTTCGTGATTTTAATTCATTAATTTAAATAATTTTGTGAGATAAAGCTTCTATTTTTAATTCCAGATTAGTTTAGTTTTAGTTTATGTTTTAGTTTGAATGTGTTCGTGATTTTAATTCATTAGTTTAAATAATCTATTGAGATAAAGTTTATATTTTTAATTCTGAATTAGTTTAGTTTTAGTTTGAATGTGTTCATGATTTTAATTCATTAGTTTAAATAATTTTTTGAGATAAAGTTTCTATTTTTAATTCCGGATTAGTTTAGTTTTAGTTTATGTTTTAGTTTGAATGTGTTCGTGATTTTAATTCATTAGTTTAAATAATCTTGTGAGATAAAGTTTCTATTTTTAATTCCGGATTAGTTTAATTTTAGTTTATGTTTTAGTTTGAATGTGTTAGTGATTTTAATTCATTAGTTTAAATAATCTTGTGAGATAAAGTTTATATTTTTAATTCCGTATTAGTTTAGTTTTAGTTTATGTTTTAGTTTAAATGTGTTAGTGATTTTAATTCATTAGTTTTAATAAACTTGTGAGATAAAGTTTATATTTTTAATTCTGAATTAGTTTGTTTTAGTTTGAATGTGTTCGTGATTTTAATTCATTAATTTAAATAATTTTGTGAGATAAAGTTTCTATTTTTAATTCCAGATTAGTTTAGTTTTAGTTTATGTTTTAGTTTGAATGTGTTCGTGATTTTAATTCATTAGTTTAAATAATCTATTGAGATAAAGTTTATATTTTTAATTCTGAATTAGTTTAGTTTTAGTTTGAATGTGTTCATGATTTTAATTCATTAGTTTAAATAATTTTTTGAGATAAAGTTTCTATTTTTAATTCCGGATTAGTTTAGTTTTAGTTTATGTTTTAGTTTGAATGTGTTCGTGATTTTAATTCATTAGTTTAAATAATCTTGTGAGATAAAGTTTATATTTTTAATTCCTGATTAGATGAGTTTAGTTTATGTTTTAGTTTTAATGTGTTAGTGATTTTAATTCATTAGTTTAAATAATCTTGTGAGATAAAGTTTATATTTTTAATTCCGTATTAGTTTAGTTTTAGTTTATGTTTTAGTTTAAATGTGTTAGTGATTTTAATTCATTAGTTTAAATAATCTTGTGAGATAAAGTTTATATTTTTAGTTCCGGATTAGTTTAGTTTTAGTTCATGTTTTAGTTTGAATGTGTTTGTGATTTTAATTTATTAGTTTAAATAATCTTGTAAGATAAAGTTTATTTTTTTAATTACGATTTAGTTTTGTTATAATTTATTTTTTAGTTTGTATATATTTGTGGTTGTAATTCAATAGTTTAATTAATTTGGCTATATAAAATTCATGTTTTTAATTATAATTTAGTTTAGTTTTAATTTGTTTTTTTTTTTTTTTACTTTTAGTATGTTTATGATTTTAATCCAATAGTTTAATTAATCCCATTGCATAAAGTTTATGTTTTTTTATAATTTTAATTGAGTATAGTTTCAATTTATTTATTTATTTTTTCATTTAAGTGTACTTGTGTGTTTAGCCAATCTTATGTTAATTCTTGATTGTTATACTCAATTTATGTGCTTCTTGAATACTAGTCTTTAATTTTTGGTGAATGTTTCATTAGCTTATTTGATCTAAGTTTGAATAATTTATTGCTTTCATGGTCTCTCGTAAAATTTACTTTTCAAAGGCCATCGGAAAATTTCACTTTGTGAATTCGTTTTCTTCTGTTTTGCTCGGTATTTTATTTCTTATGTTTTGTTATTTTCACATTAATTCCCTTTATTTAAAAATCAAATGCTTTTCTCAAAATATACCAGTGAAAATTTATGTTTGAAAAATTCATTTAGAGTCCTCATGATCAAAATCTCTTTGTTTTAAAAATATAATATGCAACCATATCTTGATCGGTTTGCATCCTTCTCGGCTTCCAATGAAAATTTTGGTTTTGAACAAAACACGAATCAAAGCTTGTGGTCCCAAATAAATGGAACAATTTTAGGCTAAATTCGTGTATATCAATTGGGGAATTGGTGAAACCCCTACATAAGAAAATGTTTTCAAAACTTATTTTGGCTACCATCCTTGCCATTTGTCGTAATCACATCTATCTATTTTTTAGGAATTGTATTCAAGATGTGTGTGATAATTGATTATTTCGTATATTATGATCATTTTTGCTATACTAATTAGACAAGCATGCTAGAATTTCTTATTTTATTACTTATTATCTAACCCCCTATGTCCTGAGGAAGCATATTATGAGTTATCTATGCTATCCAGATACACTCCCTAACACCCACTTTCTAAATTTTGTAAATATGATTGTCATTATGAACTATGCCTATGTTTGATAGTGCTTGGATGTCTTGATATTTGTTACATTGTCCGATCATTTATGATAAAACGCATGTTGGGTGGTATATTATCTAAACTAACCATTGATGTTTTATGATAGCGCTTAAGAAGTGGTCCAGGTACGCACCCTAAATCTTCTATATGATTGTGATTAGTTTTCTTGTTAGGCTTGCTATTCTTTCGAAATCACCTAGCCTACCTAGGTATCTATAATTAACCAATTAATTGCCACATTTCCCTTAACTTAGTTAGTAGAGACCTTTATAGGGCTTAGAGGGTTACTACCTCCTAGAGTTACCTTCCCAATGAGTAACCTGATCCCCAGACCTAGACTCGGGTTTTTCAAAGACATGTTTTTCCAAAAAAAAAAAAAAAACTAGGGAGTCATTTTTTAGGATTTTATTTCTTGTCTTATTTTCCCTTTAAAATAAAATAAAATAAGTGGCGACTTCGACTTTTCCAAAACTAAAATTTTTCACCAATAAAAGCAAGTCTCGTCAATCAAGTGGGGGCGCACGCAAAAAATGTGGGTCCACAAATTGGTGACTCCACTGGGGATTTTAAGGATCAAGCTTGAACATTAGTTGAGGAAAATGTGGCGTTTAATTGGTCGATTAGAGGGTACTCTTTTTTTTTAGGCAAGGTGATTTGTTTTGCTTGCTTGATTAGTTTGCTATCTTAACATGTCTTTATACTTGTTTATCTTGCATGATCACTTGACTGCTTTGTTCACTTTAGCATGATTCACTCTCACATATGTTAAATAAGGCTTTGTTTGTATGATACTTATATGCTTAGTATGACTGCTTGTTGCATGACAACCCTTTATCTTGCATGTTTGTATGATTGCTTGTCTTTATTCACTATCTCACTTTAGATCTTAGGTTTTTCGGATGCACCCACATCCTTCACTGTGCACTTTAGATTATCCCTGAGTGTTGAGAGATGGGAGAGCCTTCACCGTTAGAAAACCCCTTGGGAAAGTGAGGAAGTGCATGTGTGGAGGTGATAACCACCTTGCATGGAAGCACTTCGTCTCCTTGGAGGAGTGTAGAGGGTTGCATACCATCAGAGGGTACGATCGCTTCTGCTAGGGATCCTTTAACCCACCCATTTCATCTTATAGAGCCACCTTAACCTTATAGGTTAGCCTAAACCCAATTAAGATTTCATTCCTACAAGTGGGTGCATCTGTGGACCTTCGGAGCTGCCTTGGTCATAATTTGGTTCAATTATCCTCTTCATAGTCTCCTTTTGGTGTGCTCAGAGATTGGTACATGTTTGAGTTTCAGTTGGGCCACCTTTTCTACATTGTGATTAATGTGTTTCCACCTCTTCTGAGTTTCCTTCATGTCATTTATCTTTTCGTGCCTTTATAACTTATAGGAGTGATATTTGCTTGAGTTTAGATTCAACTTCTTATATCAGAGACGAAGATAGATTGATCAAGGTTTCAAAGCAGTCAGGTATGGATCTTCAGCATGTTACAGTTAATCGACTTACAGTCACCATGACTCTATTCAAGAGACATTAGCAGGTTTGAGCTAGAGGATTGATGGACAGTGAGATAGATAGCATCCAGTTCAGGATGAGATGTCGTATGATTCATTACCGCCCACCCCCACCACCCAGTTAGCCAGTGACATTGTTGAGGGTGACTTCGTACATATGATGAGCTTAGTGGATTATGAGTCAAAGTTTATAAGATGAGAGTTCTTATAGAGGATGTTAGTTTTTTCTCTAAGATGGGAGATTTGATTGACATGGTTTTTTTCATGATGAGCCTGAGATGGATGTTTTGGATGATAGTTGGATGGTTAGCATAGATTAGCCAGAGATAGTTCACTCTCTTTATATGCTTGAGATCTTCATCGTTGAGAGTTCAGAAGAGATTCAGTTTATTTATGTTGGGGCATCCCGCTTATGTTGATGATACGTTTGAGGATGATGTTAGCCCAGTTATGGTCATGGAGATTCACCTATTCCAGGAGACCCTAGGGACTTACTTTGAGTACACCATATGTTATTAGAGGGTTGACCCCAAAGAGGAAATATGATTGACATATCTAGATAGAGACCAATTCTCAAACTCTACCAATATAGATCAGCTGAAGGAGTATTACATTTGAGACTAGTTGTAGGATGGGTGGCCATCATTTCAATTAGCCTTACACTTTATCACCTTTATCTATATATTATACTGTTGCTAGCCCATTGAGCCTCACGTGGTACGTTAAAGCCCTTTTTCTTTCTTATAGCTTGGATTACCATTTCTACACTCGGGTTGGGGCCCTTTGATGTATATGCATGCTTAGCCTTCATGAGCTTTAGACTTATAAGCCTATCTTCTCATTCTTGTTACCATCTCCTTATCACCCCGTTTGTTCTATTTTACTATCATCACATTTTCATTCTCTTTCTTGCTTTTATCATTATTTCCTTCATCTTATCTCTCATCTTCTCACAAGATTATTTAAACTAATGAATTAAAATCACAAACACATTCAAACTAAAACATAAACTAAAACTAAACTAATCTGGAATTAAAAATATAAACTTTTTCTCATAAGATTATTTAAACTAATGAATTAAAATCATAAACACATTCAAACTAAAACATAAACTAAAACTAAACTAATCCGGAATTAAAAATATAAACTTTATCTCACAAGATTATTTAAACTAATGAATTAAAATCACAAACACATTCAAACTAAAACTAAACTAATCCGAAATTAAAAATATAAACTTTATCTCACAAGATTATTTAAACTAATGAATTAAAATCACTAACACATTCAAATTAAAAAATAAAATTAAAACTAAATTAAATCGAGATTAAAAACGGGAACTTGCCTACCTCGTGTCGCTGATACCCCTCCCGAATACGTGGCTCTTGTGTGCAGCGGAATCCACTGTCCAAAGAGTCCTGTTGGTCCCCCTAAGTTCTACGCGTGTTCTTTCTCAAAAAAAAATTCTCCGCATGTTCTCTTTGCTAAAATTCTCACCCAAAAATGTGCTGACCAACCTTCTCAAGTGTGGTCTCAAGCTTCCAAAAAAAAAGGTGCTGACTTTTATTTTCTTATAAGGAAAAATCTCACTTTCCTCTATAGAACTCTCTCACTTTCTTCATTAAACGCACAACCTTATAATTCCTCCAAAATCAACTTGGTAGTCTTCCTTTTTTTTTTTCTTTTCTTTTTTTATTGTCTTCCTTTCTAAAGAAAAACCTCAAACTCCAATCTCCTTCTCCAAGCCGTGTTGGTCTTCAATTGTTTCCTTATCTCCTAGAGCCACATTTCCTTAAACTCTCCCAAAACGTATCTTCCAATCTCAATATGGTATCCATTCCATCTCCAATGATCATGCATCCAAGGAAATCCCACATTCCAAATATCATTACCGTGAACACCTTCCATACATTTCCTACAAAATTTCAAATAAATAAGGACAAGTAATAAAATAATAATAATAATAGTACTAAAAAAATTAAAATAAAAAACATTTACACAAAATTATTAAATTAAAATAAATAAGTAAGGACAAACATTACGGAAAAAATGACAAAATAATAAGGAAATAAAATAGATGAAGAAATAAACAAGATAATAAATAAAATAAATAAAAATTCAAGTCATGCAACCTTAAAATAAACGAGCCATGCAAGCCATACAAAAAATGCAATCATGCAAACATGCAAAAAATTACCTAAAAGGTGACCTAAGTGGGTCTAAGTGAGCCTAAGTGGGCCTAGAGTGGTGTCTAATGGGTCGAGTGTATCTAAATGAGCCTAGGGTGCTTAAGTGGGCCTAAGGTGTCTAAGTGGGCCTAGGGTGGTGCCCAATGGGCCAAAGTGCATTTAAATGGGCCTAGATCTAAATTAGGGCCGCCAAGAGTCACAGTGAAGTTAGATAAATCCCTCAACCAAAGTCCCCTAGGTGACTTAGGAAAGATAGGCTACACGAGTAGTAATGGGCCACCAAGGAATTGATGTAAAGTACCGAACAAATACCTATTAGGACATGTGCTAGGAGGACAAAATGAAGGGTTTACACTTATGCAAAACGTATGGCAACCAAAAAAAAAAAATTTCATGGCAGATTTTTTTTTTTTTTTTATAGTTTAATAATAAAATATATACTTGATTTTCTTTGCTCCCATTAAATTTTATATTTATTAATTTTTGAAAAAAAAAAAAATGTTATGTGGTTTATATAAAGGCACATGTATATTGATTACTACTCAAAAAGTGTTATTTCGTAGCTTGTAATAAACTCTTTTAAACACTTTTGAGTAGTAGTTATTACCTTTTAACCCAATTAACTTATTAAGGACCCTTGCATTCAATTCTAATCAAATTGTGTTAAGTTTTGGTGTTTTGATAGCTTTTTGATCACTAAAGCTAATATGAGATTGAAGAGAGTTCTTTGGAATCCATGGCAAAGATGTCCGGACAGGGCGTCCGGACATACCATTGGAGAGCGGCGGAACGTGGGCTGTAGCAAGGCTTGCTCACTGTAATCAATGATCCGAACAACATATCCGGATAAGATGCTATCGTTTCATCCGGACAACATTCCACTCGGGTAGGATGCGCACCTGGCTGCCGCCATGTACACTCGGATGCGCGCCGCCATTTTGCACGCGGCTGCCGCACACTTTCCAACCCTCGATGTTCACATCCAGAATTCTGACGCCGGATGGGAGAGGAGGCGTTTTAACTTCTCCTGACGGTCGTATCCGGATCATCTGATAGCCGCTTACCCAGAGGGAAGAGCAGCCATTCTGCACAGTGCTGCTGTGTGCTCCTGAAACTTCCTGATATTTGCCAACGATATTTTGAGATATTTTGGGATATTTTGCTTTAGATATTTTATGTCTAAATTCCCAAAGTCTCCTTGTAATCCACCTATCATAGGATTCCTTAGTCTTTAAGTAAGTACAAAGGGTGAATAACCTCATATATATAGTTTGTAATTTTCTTGAAGAAAGGATGATCAAGAAGAATCATCTATGTAATAGACGAAAGGAAGAAATATATTGTACAGAGCACTTGCTCTGTTTTTGCTTAATATTTGTTTTCTCATTTGTTTTCTTTCTAGCCAAACAAGCTCTGAGGAAGTTTCCTCAGAGAATGAGTGGCTAGACTTTTAGTTCCTTGGAGTTAAGGTTGCTGGGAAAGGTTCCAAGTGCAAGAATTAGTAGCTTTGTGGTTTTAGTTTTTAATGAAGAGAAAGTGTAACCCGTTAATGATTTCTATGTTTTTAGTTAACTTAAAATGCCTTCAATTCACTTGAGCCAACACTTGGTAAGGCAAGTGATTTCTATCCATGGAGATGCACTAGTTTACCTTTTGCGAGCTTTTGGGAAGTGACTTGAAGGTAGGATTTTCTAGAATTGCCAACACTTGGTAAGCTTTTGGACTCCAAGGAGACATCCATTAGTTATCTCTTGTGAGCTTGAGAAGGGAAGTCCAAAGTTAAAGATCACCTTGAATGGCAAATGTTAGGTGAGAGGCACGAGCCATTGCAAATTGTATTAGTGAGAGGGATTTAGTGTTTGAACCCATTAAAGGGAAGCATCTGTACCGCACCGGTTAGAGAATTGACTATATGTTAATTCTCTAATGCGAGGAAATGAACCAAATGATCGGAGCTCTGTTTTTGCACGAGGAATCTCCCCTGTGAACCTAAACCTCCAAGGAATGTTGATTCATGCCCAATTGGTGTCTCAGCTGATTCATGTCCAGCTGGTGCTCCTTGATTGAGAGAGTAATCAACAAAATTTATAACCTATTACACCATATACTAGGGTAGCAAAGACAAAGCTACTATAGCATAGTGGCTCTAGGATCGTTCACTGGGATGAGTTTTCACTTTGCAAATGATATTAATTCAAAGCTGAATTGGTGCCTTTTCATTTTAAGGTTAGCTTTAAAAGAAAACATAAAGATGTTTGAATGAAAAAGGTTTAGATTTAAACTAACCAAAAATAGTAACTGATTTTACTTACAAAGAAAAGTGTTTCTTGGAGTTTCAGATCACTAGACTCAGATTCCTCATACAAAAAGGGAGTTCCGGTCACTTGTTTTTTTTTCCTCGCATTAGAGAATTAACATATAGTTCCTTCTCCAACCGGTGTTGTACAGATGCTTGCCATTAATGGTTTCAACGCTAAATCCCTCTCACTGATACACCTTGCAATGGCTCGTACCTCTCACCTAGCATTTGCCATTCAAGGTGATCCTTAACCTTGGATTACCCGTCAAAAGCTCGCAAGAGATAACTAATGGATGTCTCCTTGGAGTCCAAAAGCTTACCAAGTGTTGGCTATTCTAGAAAATCCTACCTTCAAACCACCTACCAAAGGCTCGCAAGAGATAAACTAGTGAATCTCCATGAACGGAGATCACTTGCCTTACCAAGTGTTGGCCCAGGTGATTTAAAGGTGTTTTAAGTTAACTAAAAAGATAAAAACCATTAACGGGTCACACTTTCTCTTCATTAAAAACTAAAACAACAAAACTTCCAAATTATGCATGTGGAAACTTACCCGGATTTCCTCACTCCAAGAGACAAAAAGCCTAGCCTCTCATCCTCTGAGGAAAAATCCTCAGAGTTTGGCTAGCAAGAAAATGAAAATGAAAGAGAAGGAAAAAATAGAGCAAGACTCTGTATATTTTATATATTTATATATCTATATCCTATATTGGATCTCCTGGTTAAAACTCCCCGAGAGTCTCCTTTTTAGTGTTTACAAGAGAGTTTATATAGGAAGGTAATTTACCCTTCCTTGGATACTTCCTAGCTAAGGAATTACATGAGTGGCTGAATACAAGGAGAAAATGGAAATTTATACAAAAATATCTGAAGAAAAGATCTAAAAGAGTCGGTACACAAATATCGAGAAGCACTAAGGACCATTTCGCAGGTGAAAACGAGGTCTGCGAGATTTCGCGGATGCACAAAAAGGGCTGCGAAATAACTTCGCAGCAAACGACTGATTTCGCAACGCTGCAAAGTGGTCTTTCAGCTTGCGGTGTTCGGCTTCCAACATGACGGGAAACTTCAGGGGGAAATCCACAGCACTGTACAAAAAGGCTGCGAAATCATTTCGCAACAAAAGGGTGATTTCGCAGCGCTGTGCAAAATTCTTCCTTCAGCTTGGAGTGATCTGCTTGCAATGGCTATAACTCCTTCGTTTCAACTCCGAATCGTTCACCGTTTAAAGCATTGGATTGTTGACTTCCTAAGCTTCGAAACGACATATAGCATGTATAAATTGGACTTCAGAAAATGCTCCAAAATTGGCTGACATGACTATCATCAAGAATGCTTCATGGCAGATTTCTCTTTGTTTCCCCTCCTTGCATTCCGTATTTGCTTATGGCAAAGGACTTCAAAGCTTTGGTTCTTCATGTTTCTGAGCTTTCCATTGATTTTCCATGGATTCCAAAAAACTCTCCAAAAAACTCTCCTCAATCTCATATTGCTTTGGTGATCAAAAAGCTATCAAAACACCAAAACTTAACACAAATTGATTAGAAGTGCTTGCAAAGGTCCTTAATATGTTAATTGGGTTAAAAGGCAATAACTACTACTCAAAAGTGTTTAAAAGAGTTAATTACAAGCTATCAATGCTCTTTTTGAGTAGTAATCAAATGTTTTTCTTTATAAGTAATTTCCATTACTTTCTTTTTGGTTAGTTTAAGACCAAACCCTTTTCACTCAAACATCTTTATGTTTTCTTTTAACGCTAACCTTGAAATGAAAAAGCACCAATTCACTCTGAATTGGTATCATTTATGAATTGAAAACCCTTCCCAATGAATGATCCTAGAGCCACTATGCTATAGTAGCTTTGTCTTTGCTACCCTAGTTCATGGTGTAATAGGTTACAAATTTTGTTGATTACTCCCTCAATTAAGGAGCACCAGCTGGACATGAATCAGCTGATACACCGACTGGGCATGAATCATATATATAGATAATGGTGGTCAAGTGGACTTCCTGTATCAACTAGGATATTGACGTGGGCATATTTGATCCTCACTTCTTAAAATGAATTGTAATTATTAATTTTAACAAGTTATATTTAAAAGTGCATGGAGTGTGATTCATGCCTAGTCAGGTATTTATCAAAACATTTATGAAACCTACAACACCTTATACTAGGGTAGCAAAGACAAAGCTACTATATTATAGTGGCTCTAGGATCGTCCACAGGGATGGGTTTTCTTTGTACACTTGACATTAATGAAAGGAGAAATGGTGATTTCCTTTTTGGAAGTTAGTTTTTAAATGAAAATAAGATTGATTTGAAGGGTTGATTTTAAGTTAAGCAAACATAAACAACTGAAATTACTATAAAGAGAAAGTCTCTTGAAGCTATAGGTTACTAGGATCAAGTTCCTGTTGCAAAGTGGGAAATTCCGGATCTTCTCCTTGCATTGGGGATAATAACATAAAGGATGGTTATCTCCCGAACCAGATTTGTATTTAGCAAATAAGTTTTGATCCAAAGGGTTCTTGAAAAATGGTAGTTGCTTCCCATTAATGGCTTCAAATACTAAAGACCCTCACCTTGAACCACCTTCCAATGGCTCGTACTTGATAACTAATGGACATCCATGGATCTAGTAATAAGCATCCATAGAATCCTAAAAGCTTACCAAGTATTGGCCATTCAAGGTGATTCTAAGGGATTAAAGCTGAAACTTGAAATAAAAACCATTAATGATACACAACTACCTTCATTTAAAACAAGGAAAACTCCCACCTTTGCATCTGGATCCTTTACCTAGCTTCCATCACTCCAAGAAACGTGAAACTTAGCCACTCATCCTCTGAGAAATAATCCTCAGAGGGTGTTTGGCTAGAGAGAAAGTGAAGAGAAAATAATAAGGAAAGGCAGAGAAAAACTCGTCTTTACAAAAATATCTAAAACATAATATCTACCATTCAATCCCTCCTTTGAGAGGTTTTCCAACCCCTAATTATAGTTCCTAAACAAACCCTAATGTCATTTATCTATTATAAAAGGAGTAAAAGGAAAAATTACAATTCTGGAGAAAGATCTCGAAGGTCGGTGCGCACAAAGTGATTTTCGCACACCATGTGAAAATTTGGCACACCCTGCGAAAGTTTGGCACACCTTGCCAAAATTTGGCATACCCTGCGAAACTGATGATTTTACCTTGCGAAACGCTTTGTTTTCCTCCATCTTGCTACTGATAGCTTTGGAAACCCCTTGCCAAGTTTGGCAAGGGGTGTTTGAAGTGCTCCAAAGCTCGGATTCTTCTTGTGCTCCAAACTCTCCCTTAATCTTGGCCTATTTCAGTGGTAAAAAAGCTACCAAAAACACTAAAACTTACCAGAAATTGGTTAGTAACACTTGCTAGGTCCTTAACATGCCAAATGGGATATAAAGGTCTAACTACTACTCCAAAGTGCTTAATACAATTAAGTTTAAGCTTATAATAATGCACTTTTTGAGTAGTAATCAGAGTGAAAAATGAATATTTTTAATTATTTTATATGTAATTGTAGGTGTAAATTTTAATTAAAAAATTCAAAGCATTTTGATAAAATAAAATAAGTGTAGAATTAAGCTCATTTACATAATCCTTTTCAATTCCATTAATCATAGATGAAAGAGGTGGTTAAAAGTCAACACCAACTAATGGAAATGTTGGATGTATCACATTTAAGTCTATAAATAAGTATTTCATCTTCATTCTTCCCTCCAAGTAAACCTCTTAATAACTTCATTTCTACCAATTCAATAATGGCCCTTGAATATTTTTCATCCAACTCATACCCCCCTCTACTCATCATCACTCCTTGCTTCTTCATATATCTTCTTTTCCTTTTGTACTCAATATCATCATTCCATGTCACTTTTACATCTTCCTCTACACCTATCACTTATCTTTTGAAAGTTGAAGAAGATCGAGAAGTACTCGCTCTTCTAACATGGAAGGCCAACCTTGATAATCAAACCCAATCTTTCCTTTTTTTCTTGGTTTGGACGCAATTCTTGTCATCATTGGTTTGGAGTGACTTGTCACAGGTCAAGAAGTGTCTCTAATTTAGACCTTCACAGTTGCAGTTTGAGAGGTACACTCTATAATCTCAATTTCTCATCACTCCCCAACCTCCTTACTCTTAATCTTTATAACAACTCCTTCTATGGAACCATTCCAATCAACATTGGTAATCTTTCCAAACTAATCACATATCTTGACTTTGGTTTCAATCATTTCACTGTGTAATATCTCACTAACTTGGATTTCTAACATCTCTTAGCTTTCTAGTGTTGGCTTCTAATAATTTCAAAGGCCCAATTCCTCCTTCCATAGGAAACTTAAGAAACTTAACCACTTTGTATCTTTATGAGAACAAGCTTTCTGGTTCCATCCCTCAAGAAATTGGATTGTTAAGATCTCTTAATTATCTTCAATTGTCAACGAATAGTCTTATTGGTTCAATCTTGCCATCCATAGGAAACTTGAGAAACTTAACCACTTTATATCTTGATGAGAATGAGCTTACTAGTTCCATCCCTCAAGAAATTGGATTGTTAAGATCTCTTAATGAACTTCAATTGTCAACTAACAATCTCATTAGTCCACTCCCTCCTTCTATAAGAAACTTGAGGAACTTAACCACTTTGTATCTTTTTAAGAATAGGCTTTCTGGTTCAATCCCTCAAGAAATTGGATTGTTAAGATCTCTTCATGATCTTCAATTGTCAACTAACAATCTCACTGGTCTGATTCCTCTTTTCATAGGTAACTTGAGGAACTTAACCACTTTGTACCTACATACAAACAAACTATCTGGTTCAATTCCTCAATAAATTGGATTGTTGAGATCACTAAATGATCTTGAGTTGGCAACTAATAGTCTCACTGGTCCAATCCCACCATCCATAGGAAACTTGAGAAACTTAACCACTTTGTATCTTTATAAGAATGAGCTTTCTAGTCCCATCCCTCTAGAAATTGGATTGTTAAGATCTCTTAATGATATTCAATTGTCAATTAATAATCTCATTGGTCCACTCCCTCCTTCCATAGGAAACTTGAGGAACTTAACCACTTTGAGTGTTTTTAAGAATGAGATTTTTGGTTCCATCCCTCAAGAAATTGGAATGTTGAGGTCTCTTAATGATCTTCAATTTTCAACTAACAATCTCATTGGTCCACTCCCTCTTTCCATAGGAAACTTGAAGAACTTAACCACTTTGCATCTTTTTAAGAACGAGCTTTCTGGTTCCATCCCTCAAGAAATTGGATTATTAAGATCTCTTAATGATCTTCAATTGTCAACTAACAATCTCACTGGTCTAATCCCTCTTTCCATAGGTAACATGAGGAACTTAACCACTTTGTACCTTAATACAAACAAACTATCTGGTTGTATTCCTTAAGAAATTGGATTGTTGAGATCACTAAATGATCTTGAGTTGGCAACTAATAGTCTCACTAGTCAAATCCTGCCATCCATAGGTAACTTGAGAAATTTAACCACTTTGTTTCTTTTTTAGAGCAAGCTTTCTGGTTCTATCCCTCAAGAAATTGGATCATGATCTTCAATTGTCAACTAACAATCTCATTGGTCTAATCCCTCAATCCATAGGAAACTTGATAAACTTAACCACTTTGCTTATTTTTTAGAACGAGCTTTTTGGTTCTATCCCTTAAGAAAATGGATTGTTAAGATCTCTTAATGATCTTGATTTGTCAACTAACAATCTCACTAGTCTAATCCCTCCATCCATAGGAAACTTGAGAAACTTAACCACTTTGCTTCTTTTTTAGAACAAGCTTTTTGGTTCTATCCCTCAAGAAATTGGATTGTTAAGATCTCTTAATGATCTTGATTTATCAACTAACAATCTCACTGGTCCAATCCCTCCTTTCATAGGTAACTTAAGGAACTTAACCACTTTGTGCCTTCATACAAACAAACTATCTGGTTCTATTCCTCAAGAAATTATATTGTTGAGATCACTAAGTGATCTTGAGTTGGCAACTAATAGTCTCATTGGTCCAATCCCGTAATCCATAGGAAACTTGAGAAACTTAACCACTTTGTATCTTTATGAGAAATAGCTTTTTGGTTCCATCCCTCAAGAAGTTGGATTGTTAAGATTTCTTAATGATCTTGATTTGTCAACCAACAATCTCTCTGCTCTAATCTCTCCATTGATAAGAAACTTGAGAAACTTAGCCACTTTGCTTCTTTTTTAGAATGACCTTTCTGGTTCCATCCCTTAAGAAATTGGATTATTAAGATCTCTTAATGATCTTGATTTGTCAACTAACAATCTCATTAGTCTAATCCTTCCATTCATAGGAAACTTGAGAAACTTAACCACTTTGCTTCTTTTTTATAATGAGCTTTATGGTTCTATCCTTTAAGAAATTGGATTGTTAAGATCTCTTAATGATCTTGATTTGTCAACTAATAATCTCACTGTTCCAATCCCTTCTTTTATAGGAAACTTGAGGAATTTAACCATGTTGCATTTTTTTTTTAGAACTAGCTTTCTGGTTTCATCCCTCAAGAAATTGGATTGCTGAGATTTCTTGATGATCTTAACTTGGCATTCAATGGTTCAATACCAGCTTCCATAGGAAACTTGTCTAACTTATCCTTCTCGGTTCTTGCTTACTATAGACTTAGTGGTTCCATTCCTTTAGAAATGAATAATATCACTCATTTGAAAGAATTGCATATAGGTGAGAAATACTTCACTGGCCAACTACCACAAGAGATATGCCTTGGTAGTGCTCTAGAAAACTTTACTGCCTTTGGGAACCATTTCACTAGTCTCATACCAAAGAGCTTGAAAAATTGCACTAGCTTATTCAGAGTTCGACTTGAAAGAAACCAACTTACAAGAGACATAGCTGAAAGTTTTGGTGTATACCTAGACCTAAATTATATTGATCTAAGGAGTAACAATTTTTATGGTGAGCCTTTTGAGAAATGGGAGTAGTGCCACATGCTCACAAACCTGAACATCTCCAACAACAAAATTTCTGGTGCTATACCACCTCAACTTGGGAAAACAATTCAACTACAACAACTTGATCTCTCCTCAAATCATCTAATTGGGAAGATCCCAAAAGAATTAGGTATGTTGCCCTTGTTGTTCAAATTGTTGCTAGGCAACAAAAATCTTTTAGGAAGTATTCCTTTGGAATTGGGAAACTTATCTAATCTTGAAATCCTTGACTTGGCATCAAACAACTTAAGCGGTCCAATTCCCAAACAACTAGGAACCTTGTGGAAATTATTGTCCTTGAACTTGAGCGAGAATAGATTTGTGGATAGCACTCCTGATGAAATTGGAAATATGCATCATCTTGAAAGTCTTGATCTCAGTCAAAATATGTTGATAGGAGAGATGCTACCGCTGCTTAGAGAATTACAAAACCTGGAAACGCTGAATCTCTCCCGCAACGGGCTCTCTGGCACCATCCCACATAGGTTTGATGATTTGATAAGTTTGACAGTTGTTGATATATCCTACAATCAATTGGAAGGTCCTCTCCCCAACATCAAAGCCTTTGCTCCATTTGAGGCATTCAAAAATAATAAAGGTCTATGTGATAATAATGTCACTCATCTCAAGCCATGTAGTGCCAGTCAAAAGAAGGCCAACAAGTTTTCTATTTTGGTCATAATACTTCTCACTGTGAGAACTCTATTATTCTTATTTGCTTTTATTATTGGCATTTATTTTCTTTTCCAAAAATCGAGGAAGAGAAAAACCAACTCTCCAGAAGCAGATGTTGAAGATCTATTTGCAATATGGGGCCATGATGGTGAATTGTTGTATGAGCACATCATATAGGGGACTAGCAATTTCAGTTTGAAACAGTGTATTGACATTGGAGGATATGGTACTGTTTACAAGGCTGAGTTGCTAACAGGTTGGGTTGTTCCTGTGAAAAATCTTCACTCATCAGAAGATGGAGATATGGATGATTTGAAAGCTTTCAAAAGCGAGATTCATGCTTTAACACAGATAAGGCATCACAATATCGTCAAGCGTTATAGCTTCTATTCATTTGCAGAGAACTCGTTTCTGGTTTATGAGTTTATGGAAAATGGGAACTTGAGAAACATTCTAAGCAACGATGAAGAAGCAGAAAAATTAGATTGGATTGTGAGGCCAAATGTTGTTAAAGGCATGGCTAAAGCTCTATCCTATATGCACCATGATTGCTCACCTCCTATAATTCATCGAGACATATTGAGCAACAATGTTTTGTTAGATTCAGAATATGAAGCTTATGTTTCTGACTTCGGCACGACTAGGCTTTTAAAGTCAGACTCATCTAATTGGACTTCATTTGCAGGAACTTTTGGTTATACTGCTCCAGGTACATTTTTCTTAGTGCCTTTCTTATCTCTAAATGGCCTCTACATGTCATATGTAACTTTTATAATATCTTAGGAGAGCATGATCTAATCCTCTTTGCAGAACTTGCTTTTACGATGAAGGTGGATAATAAAACCGATGTTTATAGCTTCGGTGTTGTAACATTGGAAGTAATTATGGGAAGGCATCTTGGAGAACTCATCTCGTCCCTATTATCATCAATGTCCTCATCATCACCATTATCATCAATTGTGGACCATCTCCTATTAAATGATGTGATGGACCAGCACCCCTCACCTCTAGTGAATCAAGTGGCTGAGGAAGTAGTGGTTGCAGTGAAGTTGGCATTAGCATTCTTGCGTGTTAATCCCCAGTCTCGGCCAACTATGCAACAAGTTGCTCGAGCACTCTCAACACAGTGGCGACCATTTTCAAAACCGTTCCACACTATTATGTTGGGTGAGTTGTTGGGTCACGGTCATGGGGGTGAAACTAGCTGAGGGTCCTCACTTCTCCATGTAAATTTGTTATCAATTGCTTATTACTGTAAAAGATTATATTGGGTAGAGTAAGAAGATTTTTCAGGCCTGAGGAAGTTTCAGCAGATAAGGCATGCTGTTATGACATCCATGAGGTGGGTGCAAGCAATCGTGCATAATTTCTGTTTTTTTTTTTTTACGTTTATGGTTACTACCAAAAAGTGCTATTTTGTAGACCTAATTATAATGGTTTTAAGCACCTTTGAGTAGTAATCATATTCATTTAACCCAATTAATTCATTAAGGTCCTTAGTAATTGGTTTTAACCATTTTGTGGCAAGTTTACATGTTTTTATCAGCTTATGAATCAATTCAAGCATGCCAAATGATGGAGGAGCTATTTGGACAAGTTATGGCAAAGCTTTTGGAAGCTCAAATTCATGAAGAACCAAGCTTTGGAGCTCCATAGCCCTTTTCCAAAGTCGTTCAAAGTAAGTAAAGGAGAGAAGCAAAGAGAAGCAAAGAGGAAAAGCAAGCAAAGTGAAGAGAAGCAAAGAGGACAGCAGCTGCAGTCTTCTTTCGCACTTTTGGAGCACTTTCCGAAGTCCATTTTTTACATTCTATATACCATTTCAAAGCTCAGGAAGTCAAGAATCCAACGCTTCAAACCGTGTATGATTTGGAGCTGAAATGAGGAAGATATGGCCTTCGGAAGCCAACTGCTCCAGGTTGTGCGAAAATTTCGCACGACACAAGGTGTTATGCGAAATTCGCATAACACCTTCAAAATTCGCATAACCCATGCGTGGTGCGAATTTTGCTCTGCTTTTGCCGACTCCACTTTAGATATTTTCTTATGTATTTTTTTATGTAATTTCCTTTCTTATCCTTGTAAGTAACCAATCACAAGCTTTTGCTTTTGTAAAGACTATATAAGGGGTGGAAATCACCTCTTGGAAAATATAGAACATGCGTGTTACGTTTTACACAGAGCTCTCTCGTCTCTCTTTTCTCTTTACTATTTTATTTTCTTAGTAGCCAAACAGCCTCTGAGGGCTTTTCCTCAAAGGATGATTGGCTAAAACTTTTAGTTTCTCAAAGTATGGATGTTATGTGATGGCTTGGATGCAATCCCATGGAAATTTCTCGCACTCGGAAGGTAAGGTAGATGATAACCTGACTCTTGGTAGCTTGGCATGTAAGGGTATCAACAAAATTTATACCTAAGGTCCTTACACTAAAGTAGCAAAGCTACTATAGCATAGTGGCTCTAGGATCGAACACTGGGAATGGTTTTTACTTTAACTGGTGAAGTTCGGAGGATGGAGTGAACTTTTCTTAATAAAAATTAGGTTAAGATGAAAACATAAAAAGATGAAGGTGTTGTAAACTAAACTAATATGAAAATAGGTTAAAAGATGGAAAAAGAAGTTTCTCAAAGCTTTGGATAGCCATGCTTAACTCACTGTGTAAAAATGGAGATTTTGGAACTTTTCACCTCGAGTTGGGGAAGCAACTCAGGTGATGCTTACTTCCCGAACCGGTATGTGTTTAACAACTGAGTTTTAGTCCTTCAAAACTTACAAAAAGGGTAGCTGAACCTCACAAATGCTCTTTTAATGATATAGGTCATCTCCTCGACTTGCAATACAATGGCTCGTAGGAGATAACTAATGAACATCAGTGGATCTAACAATAAGAATCCACTGAGACCAAAAGGTTATCAAGTATTGGCCATTCAAAGCAAGTCAGAGGGATTAAAAGCTTTACTTTGAATGAAAACATTTATGACGCTCAGCTACTTACATTCATGGCTTGGAAATCTCCATCCTGACACGGGAGCTTCACATGGCATCCATTACTTCAAGAAACTAAAAGGTTTTAGCCTCTCATCCTTGGGGATTTCATCCTCCAAGGATGTTTGGCTACTAAGAAAATAGAAAATAGTAGAGAGAAAAAGAAAGCAAAAGATACTCTGTATTTAGCTAAGTGTAAACTTTACAAAAGTTGGTCTCCTGGGGAAAGTTCCCCGACCGTTTTAAAATGAAAATTACAAAACAATATATAACAGGTTGTTTACCCCTGTATTCTTGCTTAACAACTAAGGAATCATCTAATTGGTGGATTACAAGGAGAGAATTGGGATCTAGACAACAAATATCTGAAGCAAAATATCCAAAAACGTTGGTTGCAAATATCTGGAAGCACTCAGGAGAATTTCGCAGGCGCACAAAATGGCTGCGAAATTTCGCAGCCGAAGGCTGATTTCGCAGCCAAAGGCTGATTTCGCAGCCCTGCGAAATTGGCCTTCAGCTTGGAGTGATCTGCTTCCATTGGCTCTAACTTCTTCATTTCAACTCTGATTTGCGAACCGTTTGAAGAATTGGATTGTTGACTTCCCGATCTTCGAAACGACATAAATCATGCATAAATTGGACTTCAGGAAGTACTCCAAAAGTGGCTGAAATTACTGTCATCAAGGATGCTTCAAGGTAGATTCTCTCTTTACTTCTCCTCCTTGCATTCCGGATTGGTTATGACAAAGGACTTTAAGGCTTCAAAGCTCTGATTCTTCATGTTTCTGAGCTTTCCATTGCTTTGCCATGGATTCCAAATAACTCTCCTCCATCTTGGATTGCCTTGGTGATCAAATTACTAACAAAAACACCAAAACTTACACAAAGTGATTAGAAGTGATTGCAAAGGTCCTTAATATGTTAATTGGGTTAAAAGGCAATAATTACTACTCAAAAGTGTTTAAAAGAGTTAATTACAAGCTATCAAATAGCCCTTTTTGAGTAGTAATCAGTAGACGTTTTTCATTAAAGGTTCATTAATGCAAAGTTTGGTTTTTATTTCCTTTAGACAACTTCCAACGGCCAATACTTGATAAGCTTTTGGATTTCTATCCATTAGTTATCTCCTACGAGCTATTGGAAGGTGAGGTTTTCAATTCCAAGTTTTGTATTAATCCGTTAGAACCAATTTCAATGGCCATTGAAAGGTGAGCTTATCACTTGGAATGACTTTGAGTTGCCAATATTTGGTAAGCTTTTGGCTTTAGACCATTAGTTATCTCTTACGAGCCATTCAAAGGAAGTCTAAGGTGAATAACCATTGATGAAATTCACTACCATCTGTTTTGCCATTTTAAAGGATTAAAACTTGATTTGCTAAATCCATACCGGTTCGGGAAGCAAGCATCACCATAGTTGCAACCCCAACGCGAGGAGCCTATCCTGAGATTTCCAATTTGCATAAGAGCCAGAGCATAGCTATCCTATCTTTGAGAAACTTGTTTTTACACCTTTTCATTTTAGTCTTTAATGTTAGCTTAGATTAGTTTAAATCTTTCTAAAACATTTACATCTTCTTTTAAAGCTAACATCCATAAGAAAATCACCTATTTTCCTAATTTGAATATCACTAGTGTTTGCGAAAACCCTTCCCAGTGAACGATCCTAGAACCACTATGCTATAGTAGCTTGGCTACTTTAGTAATAGTATTCAAGGTATAAATTTTGTTGATACGCCTTTAAAGCTAAGCTACCATGAGTCGAATCAAATGGCGCCGTTTAGAGCTCTCTCATCTCTCTTTTCTCTTTACTATTTTATTTTCTTAGTAGCCAAACAGCCTCTGAGGGCTTTTCCTCAAAGGATGATTGGCTAAAACTTTTAGTTTCTCAAAGTATGGATGTTATGTGATGGCTTGGATGCAATCCCATGGAAATTTCTCACACCCGGAAGGTAAGGTAGACGTTTTTCATTAAAGGTTCATTAAGGCAAAGTTTGGTTTTTTATTTCCTTTGGACAACTTCCAACGGCTAATACTTGATAAGCTTTTGGATTTCTATCCATTAGTTATCTCCTACGAGCTATTGGAAGGTGAGGTTTTCAATTCCAAGTTTTGTATTAATCCGTTAGAACCAATTTCAATGGCCATTGAAAGGTGAGTTTATCACTTGGAATGACTTTGAGTTGCCAATATTTGGTAAGCTTTTGGCTTTAGACCATTAGTTATCTCTTACGAGCCATTCAAAGGAAGTCTAAGGTGAATAACCATTGATGAAATTCACTACCATCTGTTTTGCCATTTTAAAGGATTGAAACTTGATTTGCTAAATCCATACCGGTTCGGGAAGCAAGCATCACCATAGTTGCAACCCCAACGCGAGGAGCCTATCCTGAGATTTCCAATTTGCATAAGAGCCAGAGCATAGCTATCCTATCTTTGAGAAACTTGTTTTTACACCCTTTCATTTTAGTCTTTAATGTTAGCTTAGATTAGTTTAAATCTTTCTAAAACATTTACATCTTCTTTTAAAGCTAACATCCATAAGAAAATCACCTATTTTCCTAATTTGAATATCACTAGTGTTTGCGAAAACCCTTCCCAGTGAACGATCCTAGAACCACTATGCTAGAGTAGCTTGGCTACTTTAGTAATAGTATTCAAAGTATAAATTTTGTTGATACACCTTTAAAGCTAAGCTACCATGAGTCGAATCAAATGGCGCCGTTGCCGGGGAAGGTGCCACAAGCACAGTGAAGCAACCATTAAGGGTAACTTGTGATCTTCATCACAAGTTTGGTGAATTTTCTTATAATTTTTTTAGTTTAGTTTTTATTTAGTTAAATTTTTTTTTTATTATTCTCTTTTCTTTTTTTTTTGTTTTAATTTCAATTTGTGCATTCCTTGTTAGATTCGAGACCAAGAGGGAACCCTGGTACAAGTTGAAGAAAAGAGCCTTAGTTGAATATCATTTTTTTTAGAAATGGAAATTCCACATGAAGATCAAAGCTCTCATTATGATCATGAGAAGGACAAATTTGCATACCTATCCATGAGGGATCGGATTGAATTAGGGAAAAGGCAAGTTCAACAAAGCCAATGGGGTAGTAAGTATGCTTTGAATGAAGACATGAGCATAAAGGCAAAGCTAGCATCTATGGCTAAAAGGATAGAAGAGTTTGAATTGAGGAATGTGCATACTGAAGCACAACCACAAGCCATGCCAACTTCATTTGAGTATATAAACCATCCCAACCTTACAACCCAACCTCAACCTCAACCATCAATGAGTACATCTTCATTGGAGCAAGCCATTTTGAAGATAAGCAAAGTCATGGAGGACTTTGTAGGTGAGCAACAAAAGATCAACTCTCATCTTAATGAAAAGATTGATAATATGGAGAGTTCAATAAATGTAAGAATGGAGGGGGTTTATAATGATCTATCACTAAGGATAGAAAAAGTTCAAGACTCCATTGAGAAGCTCACCAATCTCGACATAGCAAGGGGGAAAAGGAAGCTTCCTCCTCAACCCCACCATAACCTTCAAGGAACCAATGCAAAAAGATCAAGGAAAGTGTTGAAGATCGACACTTTGGTGGGGGATTGCTATGACAACTCTATGGACCAACCTTCCATTGAAAATCACAAGGTTCAAGATGATAAAGGGTTACCTGAATCCTTTAAAGCATCCACTTCTCCAGGGAAGAGAAGAGAAACGAATTCCCTTGGACCAAATGGGAAGGATGCCAATTTTGTTTGGGATCCAGGGGGAATTCATCATGAAGTGGGTGTGTGAGTGAGGATGAGCTAAATAGTTCATCTTCTTTTTGGGGTACATGCTATCAGCTTCATTTAAATTCTATGCTTTCTTTAAATTTATGCATGTTTTAGTTTGAATTCTTAGCTTTAATTTAGTTTTAATATGTTTTTAAGATGAGTTTTGAAGTGTTCATGCAGGTATGATGCTTGCAAAAATTGAAGTTATGGTGAAAACAAGGGAAAACAGGGGAGAAAAGCCAAAACAGAGCAATTCGCACCACCCCATTTCGGCAACTGTTGGGAACATTTCGATCACTTCCCGAAGTTCATTTCATGTGTACTATATCTCGTTTCAAAGCTTGGGAATTTAGGAGTCCATAGCTTCAAACGGTGCTCGATTTGGAGTTGAAACGAAGAAGTTATGGCCGTTTGAAGACGACTGTGCAAAGCTGAATGGGAATGTTGCAGCTTCACCCCATTTTGCTACTGTTGGACACGTTTTTGGAGCACTTTCTGGAGCTCAAATTATGCATACCATATCTCTTTTTGAAGCTTAGGAAGTCAGGAGTCCAGTGCTTCAAACGGCGTGCGATTTGGATTTGAAACGAAGAAGTTATGACCATTTGAAAGAATCCAATTTTGCATTTGGGCGGCTGAATAGTGCTTGTGCGAAAAATTCGCACAACACCCCCCCTTCTGCGAAATTTTCGCACAACACCCCCCTTGTGCGAATTTTTAAGCTTCCCTTGTTTTAGCCAAAAATCTCCAATTTTAACACCCCTGCAAGCTACATTCAAATGTCATTGCAACTTATATCAGTATACCATCATGGCATGGACCCTTTGAGCCTTGTCCTCAGCTGCTCAAAGTGGGGCCCACTCATCATTTTTGTAAATATTTAGTATAAATTCCTCTCTCATTCAATTTTTGAATTTTGAAACAGGTGGTTCAACCTTCTCAACTCCAAGTCCACATCACATGAGGTACCACTTCCTTCCTCCTTATTTTCGATTCAAACATTGAGGACAATGTTCATCTCGGTTGGGGGGAGAGATGAGGAAGTAAGTATTAGTTTAAATTTTTATCATACTTAGTTAAATTAGCTACTTTTTGTTTAAATTTTAAAATTTTTGCTTTAAACTCCATGGATATTAAGGATTAACTCCCAAAATTAAATGAGAGAAGTTGAGTTTCAACTTGATTACATGAGTCTTAGAGTTTGTATTATGCTCTTCTAAAAGTTGATGAATTGTTGAAACTCCCATTGCATGCAAACTTATCTCTTCCACTTTAAGCTTATCACACACCGTGCACACTAGGTTCCGTTTATAAGATGAAAAACTATTTCCCTCTTGACTTAGGAAAATTTTAGACTTGGTACCTTTGACCTCATTTAATAGTGTTGGGACACCTTGTAAAAGGCCAATGAGTCTTTGAAAAAAATAAAAAAAGAAAGAAAAATGTTTACTTGCCTTGAAACCCGAGCAAGGTCTGAGGGGTATATGGTGAAAATCTTTAAAACCTGGTGCCCTAAGCCTTCAATGGTTGGGAGTCACCGACCTCAATGCTCGTTACAAGGGTGAATAGGTGGAGTTTAACATGTTGTAGGTGCTTGGGTATTAAAAATCATTCTCAAAAGTCCGGGGTAAAATCCGAGGAGTTAGTGGTTGAAAGATCCTTAAAGCTTGATGCCCTAAACCTTAATTGGTTGGGAGTCATCGATGGACCCCCTTTACATGGACAATTTAGAAAAGAATGCCTTTAAGCTTTGCACTCCTACAAGAAAAAAATTGTGAAAGAAAAGAGGTGCGTTCTTAGCCTATTGGAGGTTGATTAGTTTGTTAAGCTTTGAAAAGAACTAGGTTGAGGGGAGAGATTAGTTTGACATACTATATCCGGAAACTAATAAATAACACTTAGATTTTAGTGGAAGAATTTGATTTGGATCTTTTGAGAGTGGAAATTCTTTTGATGCTTAAACTTGCATAATATCCATTCTTTGTACTCTATGATCAAGTGAATGCTTTGACAACTCTTATTATAGGTTGAGTTTCACATCTTTATTGATCCATGGATATCCATCATGCCACTCATATCATTTTTTGGAGTGATTTGCATGATCCCTTTTATGTATATTATTATAGTTTACTTAGTTTTTATCTCCTCCATTGCTAAGGGACTAGCAATGAGTCGGTTGGGGGGTGTGATTACTACCAAAAAGTGCTATTTTGTAGACCTAATTATAATGGTTTTAAGCACCTTTGAGTAGTAATCATATTCATTTAACCCAATTAATTCATTAAGGTCCTTAGTAATTGGTTTTAACCATTTTGTGGCAAGTTTACATGTTTTTATCAGCTTATGAATCAATTCAAGCATGCCAAATGATGGAGGAGCTATTTGGACAAGTTATGGCAAAGCTTTTGGAAGCTCAAATTCATGAAGAACCAAGCTTTGGAGCTCCATAGCCCTTTGCCAAAGTCGTTCAAAGTAAGTAAAGGAGAGAAGCAAAGAGAAGCAAAGAGGACAGCAGCTGCAGTCTTCTTTCACACTTTTGGAGCACTTCCCGAAGTCCATTTTTTACATTCTATATACCATTTCAAAGCTCAGGAAGTCAAGAATCCAACGCTTTAAACTGTGTATGATTTGGAGCTGAAATGAGGAAGATATAGCCTTTGGAAGCCAACTGCTCCAGGTTGTGCGAAAATTTCGCACGACACAAGGTGTTATGCGAAATTCGCATAACACCTTCAAAATTCACATAACCCATGCGTGGTGCGAATTTTGCTCTGCTTTTGCCGACTCCACTTTAGATATTTTCTTATGTATTTTTTGATGTAATTTCCTTTCTTATCCTTGTAAGTAACTAATCACAAGCTTTTGCTTTTGTAAAGACTATATAAGGGGTGGAAATCACCCCTTGGAAAATATAGAACATGCGTGTTACGTTTTACACAGAGCTCTCTCGTCTCTCTTTTCTCTTTACTATTTTATTTTCTTAGTAGCCAAACAGCCTCTAAGGGCTTTTCCTCAAAGGATGATTGGCTAAAATTTTTAGTTTCTCAAAGTATGGATGCTATGTGATGGCTTGGATGCAATCCCATGGAAATTTCTCGCACCCAGAAGGTAAGGTAGACGTTTTTCATTAAAGGTTCATTAAGGCAAAGTTTGGTTTTTTATTTCCTTTGGACAACTTCCAACGGCTAATACTTGATAAGCTTTTGGATTTCTATCCATTAGTTATCTCCTACGAGCTATTGGAAGGTGAGGTTTTCAATTCCAAGTTTTGTATTAATCCGTTAGAACCAATTTCAATGGCCATTGAAAGGTGAGTTTATCACTTGGAATGACTTTGAGTTGCCAATATTTGGTAAGCTTTTGGCTTTAGACCATTAGTTATCTCTTACGAGCCATTCAAAGGAAGTCTAAGGTGAATAACCATTGATGAAATTCACTACCATCTGTTTTGCCATTTTAAAGGATTAAAACTTGATTTGCTAAATCCATACCGGTTCGGAAAGCAAGCGTCACCATAGTTGCAACCCCAACGCGAGGAGCCTATCCTGAGATTTCCAATTTGCCTAAGAGCCAGAGCATAGCTATCCTATTTTTGAGAAACTTGTTTTTACACCCTTTCATTTTAGTCTTTAATGTTAGCTTAGATTAGTTTAAATCTTTCTAAAACATTTACATCTTCTTTTAAAGCTAACATCCATAAGAAAATCACCTATTTTCCTAATTTGAATATCACTAGTGTTTGCGAAAACCCTTCCCAGTGAACGATCCTAGAACCACTATGTTATAGTAGCTTGGCTACTTTAGTAATAGTATTCAAGGTATAAATTTTGTTGATACACCTTTAAAGCTAAGCTACCATGAGTCGAATCAAATGGCGCGTTTAGAGCTCTCTCGTCTCTCTTTTCTCTTTACTATTTTATTTTCTTAGTAGCCAAACAGCCTCTGAGGGCTTTTCCTCAAAGGATGATTGGCTAAAACTTTTAGTTTCTCAAAGTATGGATGTTATGTGATGGCTTGGATGCAATCCCATGGAAATTTCTCGCACCCGGAAGGTAAGGTAGACGTTTTTCATTAAAGGTTTATTAAGGCAAAGTTTGGTTTTTTATTTCCTTTGGACAACTTCCAACGGCCAATACTTGATAAGCTTTTGGATTTCTATCCATTAGTTATCTCCTACGAGCTATTGGAAGGTGAGGTTTTCAATTCCAAGTTTTGTATTAATCCGTTAGAACCAATTTCAATGGCCATTGAAAGGTGAGTTTATCACTTGGAATGACTTTGAGTTGCCAATATTTGGTAAGCTTTTGGCTTTAGACCATTAGTTATCTCTTACGAGCCATTCAAAGGAAGTCTAAGGTGAATAACCATTGATGAAATTCACTACCATCTGTTTTGCCATTTTAAAGGATTAAAACTTGATTTGCTAAATCCATACCGGTTCGGGAAGCAAGCATCACCATAGTTGCAACCCCAACGCGAGGAGCCTGTCTTGAGATTTCCAATTTGCATAAGAGCCAGAGCATAGCTATCCTATCTTTGAGAAACTTGTTTTTACACCTTTTCATTTTAGTCTTTAATGTTAGCTTAGATTAGTTTAAATCTTTCTAAAACATTTACATCTTCTTTTAAAGCTAACATCCATAAGAAAATCACCTATTTTCCTAATTTGAATATCATTAGTGTTTGCGAAAACCCTTCCCAGTGAACGATCCTAGAACCACTATGCTATAGTAGCTTGGCTACTTTAGTAATAGTATTCAAGGTATAAATTTTGTTGATACGCCTTTAAAGCTAAGCTACCATGAGTCGAATCAGTTTATTATAATATAAAACTACAATTATATTATTTTCCTAAGATATTTGAAGGGTAGAATGTGGAGGTTATTCAGAAGCATGATCTGCCATCATGTGATGTCCTTGCAACCTTTGGAATATATTTTTCTTTGAAGGGCCCTTCAAGCAGGTAGTTCATTTGTATCTCCATCAGCTAAATAGTCGTATTTGATGACATTTATGTTAAAGAACGTGATGATTTTACCTCCTGTTGCTTCCATTTTTTCAGGTGTATGAGTAACCAAGTGGGCTACTGAATATGAAGAGCCTGCTGGGGATGCATTCAAATTCAATCATCCAGAATTATTGATGTTTATTAACAATTGCAATGTGATCCTAAGGTGAATGATTTCATTAACATTAAAAAAAAATCTCGTTTTCTCTGTCTCTCAATTTGTAACAGACCTGTAAATTGATTGTGATGCAGGGCTGTGGTGGAGGAGTGCGGGAATGCCAATGACTCTGTCTCTACTTCTGAGGTTGCCAAATAATCTGCATCACCGGATTCTTGGACAGTTAATTTTATTAATTGGAGGGGCCTCCATGCTAGGTTTGATCAGCTTCTGCCTGTTCTTTTACTCTATTCTAAGAGCTAAAACAAGGCTGCCATCTTCACAGGGTTTGTCTAGGATGAACCTGTTTAACCAAAGTAGCTGGAGTAAAGTTCAGTGTGAAATGATCCTGGCCTTCTTATCCTTTGCTGATTACTTTCGGCCAAGGTTCTTCCTGCTCGAGAATGTGAGGACCTTCATGTCTTTCAACAAAGGATAGGCATTCCAACAAACTCTGGTTTGGTAGAGCAGTCTATGAAGCATTCATCAGCATTATTAGATTGTAAATTCCCATCTTGGTCTTGAGCTATGGCCACAACTGTTGAGGGTTTTGTAGATTTTTCCAAAATTTTGTCTCTAACATTGAATCAAATCCCATCCTGTTGGGTCCCCATGATGTAATTTTTCACAAAACTGGAAAACCCAGACAGGGTTTAGAATCTAGGAGGCCAGAAAAAGATGAGGATTGAATTGAATACGACATGTATTGACTCCAATTGCAAAGCTGAAATTTGAAGAGAGAACAGAGGATTTTACATTCTAGACGTGAGGGGCTTATATCTAGGAAAATAAAGTGGGAGCTTCAGATAAAACCCTTTGAAGTCTGATATGGAAAATTTCTGTTCTGTCTCACAAGATATACCTCTGGTGTCAAGAACACTGGAGATTTGAAGACGCGTCATGGAGACATGGACCTAATTGCATGGGGCGTGCTCCTTCCATTTGGGGCAATCATCCCAAGATACTTCAAGCATCATCATCCTCAATGATTTTATCTTCACATCCCGATCCAGATTGTAGGTTTTCTTCTGGGTCTTGCTACTGTCGTCCCAGGAAGGACACTCTACAATGGATTGGAGTCCGATCACATTATCAAATTCAAGATTCATAGACCCCTTGGATCCTTAATTGGTGTTTTTCCTTAGCATTCTTCAGGTTTGTTTTCGCTCGGGCCTGGGCCTTTACTCGACATTAACTAAATATATTTCTTCAAGCATGCTCAAAACTAAGTTTTCTTCTTCTCAGGTAATGGCCCTGATTCTACGACTAGATAAGACATCCAAACCGCGCAAGTACTGGAACTGGTAACATCACTGGATAGGGAGAATTGCTCTCTTCTTGGGAGCTCTGAATATTGTGAATGGACTTTGAGTGGCAGAAGCAGGCTCGGGGTGGAAGATAGGATATGGGTTTCTTGTGACCTTCATTCTTGTAACAGTAAGTGTCCTTGAGGCTGGGGAGATCCAAGAAGGCAGATGCGACTCCTGTTTTTGGATGCGATTGGAATTTTTGTTCATGTGTCTGCACCTTTTCTAGGGCTCTAACATGAAATCTTTACAGTTTTTTAATAGATTGTTGAGAGAGTCATAATTCCCAAAACTGTTGAAATCACCTTTTTTTTCTTCCCACCTTTTTTTTTTTTAATGCTTATCAGCATGAACTGATTTTTTTGTTATTATCTCCCTTCAAAATGGGTGACAAACTGTATTCTTTTTTGTTAAGAAGAAACAAGTAACTCAAGGAGAACATTATCCAAAGAGTAGATGAACATATTAAACAGAACCACTTGATACACTTAGTTCAATTTGATAAAAAGAGCATTTAAGTACCCCCAATAATGAGAATAAATATATATTTAGGAACTGAAGATAACTAATATCCGTTTGAAAGTGTTTTTATAAAGTGCTTTTAATTGAAGTGTTTCTCTTAAAACATTAAACCTTGCAATTTTACATAAATATTGTATATGTATAAACTCTTGTTAACCTGTAGACATATTTTACAGATATAAGGTCCCTTTGGGAATGGGTCTAAGGCCCCTCCTAATATGCATTCTACTTTATTGTGGACTATAAATGATTAATTTGATTCTTTAATACTTCCAAATGAAAAAAAAAAAAAAAAAAAACATGTCTATTTTGTTCATAGGTAATGGGTCTCACTTAAAGATGAACTAAGATAAGCATCAACAACAAACCATGCATTTGATTGAGAAAGAAGTAGAAGAAACTATAGTTAATTTGGTTTTAAAATTTAATATAAATGATTTACAAAATATTAAGAGAAATAAGAAAGGACATTGCTTGTTGCTTAGTCCTGTCTAAGGATTTATGTGTTTGTTTTCTTTTTAAAATTGTAATTGGAACAAGGTCAAATGGTGAGTTTTCCATTTGTTACTTCAACATATTGTGGGTCTGCTCAATAACGTTTTCAAAAATAGTTTTTACAAATCAATTTTTAAGAATAGCTCCTAAATGTTTGGAGTAATAAAATTCTATTAGGAGTCAAATTTTAAAAAAATAAAAAATCTCAGTCTCTTCTCTATGGAAGTATTATGCATTGACATAGAATGCAAAAGTTATCAGCCTATTCTCCATGTTTCCTATTGCTCTAAAAAAATGTTGATTTTTTGTTTTAAATTTTTTTATAAGAAGTCCTCTCATTTTTAAACAAATTTTTAAAAAATTGTTTTCAATCCATTTAGATGATTATAGCTTGATACAAAAAATGTTGGAAAGTAGAAAATTTTCAAACTCTAGTTATAGCAGTCTATGAAGCATTCATCAGTATTATCACATTGTAAATTCCCATCTTGGTCATGAGCTATAACCACAACTGTTGAGCATTTTTGCAGATTTGTTCAAAATTTTGTCTCCAACATTAAATCTAATACCATCCTATTGGGACCTATCATGTAATTTTTTACAAAATTGAAAAACCTAGATAGGGTTTAGAATTTAGGAGGCTAGAAAAACATGAGGACTGAATTGAATACAAGATGTATTCAATGACTATAGCACTTGGACCATGAGATGTGAGGGTGGGAGATTGAGGCGGAGGGGAGTGGTGTTCAAGAGAGGTGGGCTCATGTAAAGGAGGAGATAAAGACAAAGGATATTTGAGATAAGGAGGAATAGGATCTTGAGGAATATCCTTAAGGTCAATTCAGCGATTTGTAGGAGGACTGGTTGGTGGCTCATGACGTGAAGGATCTTTGATTTGAAGACTGTAAATTATCCATTTGATGTTCTTGAAAACCATTCATCAAGGTTAGAAAAAGGTGTAATCAAGAGATTATGAGAGAAAGTGAGAGGGAGATTCATTTTTGATAAAAAGAAAACACGTCTCATTAAAAACTACATGTCAAGAAATGTAAACTTGATTTGATATGGGATGAAGACATCTATAGCCTTTATGTAAAGGACTACATCTTAAGAAAACATATGGTCATGCTAGAAGCTTTTAAATATGGAAAGGAAAGGGAACCAAAGATGTGTAAACATGAACAATTAGGATGTTGACCAAATAGTTTTAAGTATAGAGAATTCTTACCAATAAAAGAGGTAATTTATTAATGATGTAAGTGTCACTTAAGCATGCATCTACCCAAATTTTGAGAGAAGCTTTATCATGAAAAAAAAAAAAAAAGAAGAAGCTAAAATAGCATTTTTTTTTTAATAAAAATTACAATTTATGATTTTATTATAATATTATTATTCATGTTTTACTAAAAACTATTTATTTTTTAATTTATTTATAATTAAAAACTATTTTCATTTTCAATAATACTTGAATTAAATTAAATTAATATTACATAAATTAAATTTATAATGTTTTTAAAAAATTAAAATAGAAAATTTATTTTTATAAAACATCTTATTCAAACAAGTTTTTATTTTTTTATTTTAAAAAAACGTTTTTAAAACCAACTTGTCAAAACATCTTATTTTTATAAAATACTAAATAACTATTTTTCATTCTTAAACATAAAAACAACTTTTCAACAAGCATTAAAAAACATGCCTAAAGAGGATTAGAAAATTTTAACACATTTAAAAAAACCATTTTTGTAAATTCCATTTTACTTCTTATTTAACTTAATTTGTATATGATCACCATCTATAAAAATTGAAAAATATTTTTTATTATCATATGAGAGTTTATATTTATTTTCAATTATTATGTTCATCTCCAAAGGGTTGTTAGGAGGTTTAAGTGGTATCTTTATTTGAACTTAAGTTTAAAACACATATGATTGTGAAACATGTTTTTAGAGTAAAAAATGCACACTCATATGTATTATTTTGCATCTCATTATACAAGGCAATGGGCTTTGTCTTAATGTGATCGTAAAACATGTTTTTAAGTCAAAAGTGTCCACTCATATTGTATTTTTACATGTCATTGTTCAAGACAATGAGCTTTGTCTTAATGTGATTGTAAAACATGTTTTTAAGTCAAAAGTGTCCACTCATATGTATTTTTACATCCCATTATACAAGGCAATGAGTTTTGTCTTAATGTGATCATAAAACATGTTTTTAAGTCAAAAGTATCCACTTGTGTATTTTTGCATCTCATTATACAAGACAATGAGCTTTGTCTTAATGAGATCATGAAACACGTTTTTAAGTCAAAAGTGTCCACTTAGATGTATTTTTGCATCCTGTTATACAAGGCAATGAGCTTTGTCTTAATGTGATCGTGAAACACGTTTTTAAGTCAAAAGTGTCCACTTAAATGTATTTTTGCATCCTGTTATACTAGGCAATGAACTTTGTCTTAATGTGATTGTGAAACATGTTTTTAAGTCAAAAGTGTCCACTCATGTATTTTTGCATCCTATTATACAAGGCAACGATCTTTGTCTTATTGGTAAAGAGATAGTTGGGTGAGATTTATCTTACAATAACTCTATATTCCACTAAAATAGGTCATTCTTATGATGCGGACGTTAGCTCCAATTTTCATCCAAATAATTCATATCCCCGTATAATTTGAGGATGAATTTTCCACCCCTAAGTAAAAATTTTAAAAAATAAAAATTAAATAGAGTTTGTAATTATTTTAGGAATTGAAGTAGATCAAGTAAGGGTATGTTTGAAAGTATTTTTAATAAAAATGTAAGAAAAATATGCTTTTCAAATATGAACATTTATTTGAAATTTTAACATTTTTCATGTTTTTCTCGTAATGACTTTTAGAAGAAGTATTTATAAGTGTTTATTCATGTTTTCTAACTTTAAAATGATTATATATATATTTTTGTCAAATGATTATATCAAGTTTGACTATGACTTCAAATCCTATTAAAGATGGCTAATTGTGGGTAAAATATCATATCAACTTTGACTCAAACTTCAAGTCCCACTATGCATTCCAATTATCATTAATTTATCTCCTGTTGCTTCCAACTTTGCAGGTGCATCAGTAACCAAGTGGGCTACTGACTATGAAGAGCTTGCTGGAGATGCACTCAAATTCAATCAGCCAGAATCATTGATGTTTATCGTTTCAGTTCGATCCTAAGGTGAATGATTTCATTAACATGAAAATCTCTTTTTTTCTGTCTCTCATTTGTAATAGACCCGTAAATTGGTTGTGTGGAGGAGGAATGTGGGAATGTCGATGCCCGTGTCTACTTCTGAGGCTGCCAAATGATCTGCATCACCGGATGCTTGGACAAGTTGATTTTATTAATGGGGGGGGCGGGGCCTCCATGCCAGGTTTGATCAACTTCTGCTCTGTTTTTTTTTTACTCTATTCTAAGAGCTACAACAAGGCTGCCATCTTCACAGAGAGTAGCTGGGGTAAAGTCATGTTCAGTGTGAAACGATCCTGGCGTTCTTATCCTTTGTTGATTACTTTCGGCCAAGGTTCTTCCTGCTTGAGAATGTGAGGACCTTCATGTCTTTCAACAAAGGACAGACATTCCTACAAACTCTAGTTTTGGAGAGCCGTCTATGAAGCATTCATCAGCATTATTAGATTGTAAAGTCCCATCTTGGTCTTGAGCTATGGTCACAACTGTTGAGGGTTTTACAGATTCTTCCAAAATTTTGTCTCTAACTTTGAATCAAATCCCATCATGTTGGGTCCCCATGATGTAATTTTTCACAAAACTGGAAAACCCATACAGGGTTTAGAATTTAGGAGGCCAGAAAAGGATGAGGATTGAATTGAATACGAGATGTATTGACTCCAATTGCAAAGCTGAAATTTGAACAGAGAACAGAGGATCTTACATTCTAGACGTGAGAGGCTTATATCTAGGAAAATATGGTGAGAGCTTCAGATAAAACTCTTTGAATTCCAATTGCATGGGGCGTGCTCCTTCCATTTGGGACAATCATCCCAAGATACTTCAAGCATCATGATCCTCAATGGTTTTTCTTCATATCTCGATCCAGATTGTGGGTTTTCTTCTGGGTCTTGCTACTGTCGTCGCAGGAAGGGCACTCTACAATGGACTGGAGCTGCTGGGTCATGATCATGGAGGTGAAACTAGCTGAGGGTCCTCCCTTCGAAGTATTTTTATTTCGAATATGTTATATATTGCGCTCTAAGCACAGGAAAGAAAATGTAATTTTGATAAAACTGATAGAGCAAATTCAGAAGAGAGAAAAAGGAATGGATTGCCAAATGATCATTACTGTAAAAGCTTGTATTGTGTCTTTCAAAAAAGAAGAGGCCTTTCATGTGGTATATATCAAGATTCATGGGCTGAAATCCAAGTCATTTTCCTAACCAATTAGAAGGAGCATAAGAATTAAATGTTGGTTTAGAATCCTTCTTCAACATTTCTTACCCCAACGATTTAGAGAATACAGAGTGTTAGAGAAAATTGAAGCAGAATCAAGAATCTAAATTATGGTCTCATATCCAAAGAAGTCAAGGAATCAATTTCACACTTAAAACAAAATAAAAGATTAATGTAATTTTATTCATTCAGATATTTCAACAAACTTCTCAAAATTCTCAGAACATGATACATAGATCAAAATAAATCTCATTTGTTGAATTTGCACTTACTTTTTTTCCCGCAACATGTATTCCCCCACATAATCCTAATTTTCCCCATTTATTTTTACCTAGTTTAGGAAATTTATCCATTTTTGGGGCATATGAGCATGTATGTTTTTTTTATTTTATTTTTATTTTTTATGTTTTTAATTTGTTCTATGATACATGATGAAACATGTTAGTGGATTTATCATATTATTTATATTTTTTCTTGATCTAAGAAAGATTGGATTTGTTGGGAAGATTCTTGTTATATGTGCTCACTCTATTTGTATACTACTTGGGTTGAAGGGTTTGCTCGAAATAGTTGTTTCAATGGACAACTAATATTAGAATTGTTTTTCTGATTAAGTGTTGGCAAGGGGGGACATTGGTTGATTGGAATGCATGTTTGTTCTTGCCTATGTAGTAATGATTTATTTAAGGATTTTGGGTTAAAATTCTTATGAGCAACTTAAACTCAATTATGACTCTTTAAATAAAATAAAATTGAGAAAAAAATATGTTTTCTAGTGAGGGGGTTTAGGAAAAGAAAATAGATAAAGAAAAACAATGATCTTAGTTTTATTTATTTATTTACATATTTATTTATTTATTTTTATTACTTGGGAATAAGTTGATTACAGGTTTCTACTCAAATGAGATTATCACGGTTGTTTACATTAGTTGAGTTTTGTTTTTTTAGTGGAATTGTGAAATTATGTTTGGTTTATGGGAAAATGGACAACAAAAGAATTAATATATTTGACTTTAGCTTATTATTATTATTATTATTATTATTATTTTATTTGGGATTGAATCCCTCTACTTGTCGAACCATAAGTTCGTTTACTTAGGGATTGTGTTTTCACTGTTTAGGAACCTAAAGAACATAGGATGTGAATATATTTAATATTATATCTTTATTTATTTTCAATCAAATTCCTAGAAATTAAGTCTTAAGAAATCTTAGTTTATTTCTTTTTATTTTTAGTCTTCTTCCGAAACACCTATTGTGGAATTTGTTGTTGAACTATTAAAATCAGATACTTCTATTATTTTATTTATTTTATTTTTTTAATCAATTTATGAACAAGGATTTGATCAATCTTCAATGTCCAAGCCCATCCTCTTTGGGAGGCATTGCATCTTTCTTGAATTTTGTATGAAATAATTTTCTATAAAGACAAACTATTTTATGTCCATATAACAAATGTGAAAATCAACACCTTGCATCAACCTATAATGATGTTAAGCATGATTCGATCAAATATGGGTTGCGCTCAACATATACAGTTTGGTACTTGCATAATTGTTAGTATAGCCAAGAGATGTTACTAATCCAAATTTAGGATCTAGTAGTGTCGCACATTTCATAGAAGATGAGTTGATCTATAATAATATCGATGGTAGTGGTGTTGGTGTGGTTGTTGAAAAAGTCAAAAAATGAAAAAACGTCAGTCATTAGAAAGGTATACCATTTTATTCTCTTTTACAATATATTGTAAATTGTATAAATTAATAAAAAATGATTCTTGTGATTGTCTAATCTTAGTTTTTATATATAGTATTTTCCTACTTTTATTTATTTTTATTTTATTTTATGCTGTGGACTGCTCTCCTACACTACCACTAATCAAATACTCCAATGCTACTTGTTTTTCTCTTTCATGTGGAATATTTTTCTCTCATAAACTATGTCAATGCTATTTGCTGCGGTCTTTTATGCCTTTGACATTGTCAGGATATATCCTCTTATTTATAATTTTTTGTGAACTTGTTTTCTCAAAACTCATATAAGATCTCATCTGGAAACTGTTCTTAGTTAAAAAGTGAAATAGGATTCTATAGTTCCTTATCAGTTATCTAGTACCCAAAGGGAGATGGATTGTTAGTACTATTGAGTCCTGTTGAATGAAGCCGTCCTTAAGTTTTTATTCTTCTCTCCTAGACATTCATATCTGAATCGGAGATTCTGCCAGAGCATAAATACTACTGTTTTAGGACTCTATAACATCTATGGACTTTCTGTACTTCACCTTCTATGAGAACAGATGGGTTTTGCCTTCAGTTCTGGACATAAGGAGATATTGGCAAATAAAACTCACAAAGTAGGAATTAGTCTATTAAGATTTAAATGATTATAAGTCTAGTTTTGTGTTCCACAACAGTATTTTATCTAATATTTTTCTGAATTTAGTTGCGATATGCTGTGTGTATCTCATATGCCAAAATATTGATTGCATATAGTCCTGATCAATTGCAGAATGTTTGGCCATTTACAACAATCGACTTTTAGATATGTAGCTTAATTTTATTATCTCATTTGATCTTCCTGAAACTGTAATCAAATCTCCCTTCTGCAGGTTATTGATTTCCATCAGACTTTAGAAGTAAATGGCATCCAATATATTTCGGTGTTACACAGCTGGCCACGTCCTTGGTGCTGCCATGTTCATGGTTGATATTTGTCGGAGTACTTTACACTCGAGACTATTGAAGAAGATCGTCATCTCTGTGCCACAGAGATTCCACAGAGATCCCACAGTTCTCCCCTGATATTTGCATAATTGAATCCACTTATGGCGTCCAACTTGGATCAGCCTCAGCATGTGTGAGAAAAGTGCTTCACTGATGTCATCCACTCAACCATTTCTCAAGGGGGCTGTGTCCTAATCCCTGCATTTGCTCTAGGTCGTGCCCAAGAACTCCTTGTCCTTGATGAGTATTGGTCTTACCATCTGTTTGGAGAGAATGGGAAACTGGTGAAGTCAATCCCTCTATCTGTGTCTCAGTTCCTTCCCTCAGGTTTTCTGTGTATTTTCAGCCTCTTGCTAATTAATTCTGAATTTTGATGTTAAAGTTCAAGGAAAATATTCAACACTGATCCACCTCAGTTCCAAGCTAGATCACATACAGCAACTTTTTCTTTCATGTACGTTTTATGTGGTAATGCTTAAGAGATTTCCTCTATGATTTCTGTGATTCATCTGAGCTTCACAAATGCATTATCTTGTTTAACAGCGATATATCCCCAGAAGTTATGGTTAGGAGGCCAGAAAAATATAAGGATTGAATTGAATACAAGATGTATTTAGTGACTATAGCACCAAGGCCATGAGATGTGAGGGTGGGAGATTGAGGCAGATGGGAGTGGTGTTCAAGAGAGAGGTGGGCTCATGTAAAGGAGGAGGAGATAAAGGGAGAGGACGTTTGAGATGAAGAGGAATAGGATCTTGGAGAATATCCTCAAGGTCAATTTGACGAGATTTTGTAGAAGGAATGGTTGGTGAGTCATGTCATGAAGGATCTCCAAGTTGAAAAGACTCTAATTATCTACTTGACGTTCTTGAATCCCATTCATCAAGATTAGAAAAACTTGTATTGAGAGAGAGAGAGAGAGAGGAAGGGAGATTCATTTTTGATAAAAGGAAAACATGTCTCATTAAAAGCTACATGTTGAGAAATGTAGACTTCATTTCATATGAGATGAAGACTTCCATAGCTTTTATGTAAATGACCATATCCTAAGAAAGCATAGGGTATAGCTTTTTTATTTTTTATTTTTGAAATTTGTGCATGCTAGGATTTTCAAATATGGAAAGCACAGGGAAGCAAAGATGTGTAAACAAGAACAATTTAAAGTATAGAGAATTCTTACCAATAAAAGAGAGGTAATTTGTTAATGAAATAAGTAGCACTTAAGCATGCATCCACCTAAAATTTGAGAGGAGCTTTAGCATGAAAAATATACTAAAATAGTATTTTTTTTTTATATAAATTTTTTTATGATTTTATTATAATATTATTGTTCATATTTTACTAAAAACTATTTATTTTTTAAGGAGAAAGTTGGGCTTTGGGCTTCCCATCCCAACATAATAGTATTTTCAAAACTGAACAATGAGAAATATGATAATCAACTTTTAATGTGAAAAGTTTTATCATTTTTGTGCACTCTGAGCCGGCTCCATCTTCTGTGTCCAAATTTCCCCTCCGTTTCTCCAGCTCAACATCCTTAGCAGCATCCCAACCTCCATATCACCCTCTCTCATTTGGAAGCCTTTTCTCATCTTTCTTCACTCCCAAAAACCCAAAATCTCTTATTTCAATTTAGAAACCCAAATCCAAAACTCCAAGACAATGTAACAATGTGTCTTTCTGCTCGTCTAGGAGCCATGAGAGTCCAAGAGAATCTGAAAAAAAAAAAAATGAAATGGAGCTCGGGTGGAGAGAGTGGGTACCCAAAAACCGAAACCCTAACCTCCAAATGTGTCTTAGACTCGCAAATTCGTGCCCAAGATAGCTCTATTAACAAGAAGTGGCATCAAACATCCCTCCTAGACCATTAAATCGGAGAAGCCCTTGAAGAATAAGAGGAAATGGTACAGAAAATGAAGCACAAGAGACTCTTAAAGTATTAGGTCCTGACAAACCGATCGACCGGACCTCGATCGGTGACTGTACCTTAGGTACTACCTTAATAGCCCTTAGATACGACCTTAATTTACCTTACGTAATACTTTAACTAACCTTAGGTACTACCTTAGTTAAACTTAGGTATTACCTGTGTGAAGCCCCAAAACTTCATTTATGGATATTACTTACTTAATTTGTGACCTTTAGAGCATACCATTTTGTGATTAATTAGTGTGATTAGTTGGTTCAACTTTGGTATTTTGGTGACTGTACCTTAGGTATTGCCTTAATAGCCCTAAGGTACTACCTTAATCTACCTTAGGTACTACCTTAACCGACCTTAGGTACTACCTAAGTAAAACTTGGGTACTACTTATCTGAAGTCTCGGAACTTTATTTGTGGATATTACTTACTTCATTTGTGACCCTTAGAGCATGTCATTATGTAATTAATTAGTGTGGTCAATTGGTTCATCTTTAGTATTTTCGTGATTGTACCTTAGGTACTATCTTAATAGCCTTAAGGTACTACCTTAATCTACCTTAGGTACTACTTTAACCGACTTTAGGTACTACCTAAGTAAAACTTGGGTACTACCTATCTGAAGTCTCAGAACTTTATTTGTGGATATTACTTACGTCATTTATGACCCTTAGAGCACATCATTATGTGATTAATTAGTGTGGTCAATTGGTTCATCTTTGGTATTTTGGTGATTGTACCTTAGGTACTACCTTAACCGACCTTAGGTACTACCTAAGTAAAACTTGGGTACTACCTATTTGAAGTCTTGGAACTTTATTTGTGGATATTACTTACTTCATTTGTGACCCTTAGAACACGCCATTATGTGATTAATTAGTGTGGTCAATTGGTTCATCTTTGGTATTTTGGTGACTATACCTTAGGTACTACCTTAATAGCCTTAAGGTACTACGTTAATCTACCTTAGGTACTACCTTAACTGACCTTAGGTACTATCTTAGTTAAGCTCATTCAACTGTTTAAGAGCAGGTTGGTGTCTTTTTAAGTTTTAAACATAAAACTGATCGACCGGTTAACCCTTCCCAGTTTAGGTCTGGTCGAGAATGAAGTAAGGAATATCCACAAATGAAGTTTCGAGGCTTCAGATAGGTATTACCCAAGTTTTACTTAATTAGTATCTAAGGTCGGTTAAGGTAGTACCTAAGGTAGATTAAGGTAGTATCTTAGGGCTATTAAGGTTGTACCTAAGGTATAGTCACCAAAATATCAGAGGTGAACCAATTGACCACACTAATTAATCATATAATGACGTGCTCTAAGGGTCACAAATAAAGTAAGTAATATCCACAAATAAAGTTCCGAGACTTCAAATAGGTAGTACCCAAGTTTTACTTAGGTAGTACCTAAGGTCGGTTTATGTAGTACCTAAGGTAGATTAAGGTAGTACCTTAAGGTTATTAAGATAGTACATAAGGTACAGTCACCAAAATACAAAAAATGAACCAATTGACCACACTAATTAATTACATAATGATGTGCTCTAAGGGTCACAAATGAAGTAAGTAATATCCACAAATAAAGTTCTGAGACTTCAGATAGGTAGTACCCAAGTTTTAGTTAGGTAATACCTAATGTCAGTTAAGGTAGTACCTAAGGTAGATTAAGGTCGTACCTATGGGCTATTAAGGTAGTACCTAAGGTACAGTCACCAAAATACTAAAGATGAACCAATTGATCATACTAATTAATCTCATAATGATGTGCTCTAAGGGTCACAAATGAAGTAAGTAATATCCACAAATAAAGTTTTGAGACTTCAGATAAGTAGTACCCAAGTTTTACTTAGGTAGTACCTAAGGTACAGTCACCAAAATACCAAAGTTGAACCAACTAATCACACTAATTAATCACAAAATGACATGTTTTAAAGGTCACAAATGAAGTAAGTAATATCCATAAATGAAGTTTTGAGGTTTCACACAGGCAATACCTAAGTTTGACCAAGGTAGTACCTAAGGTTAGTTAAGGTAGTACCTAAGGTAGATTAAGGTCGTACCTAAAGGCTATTAAGGTAATACCTAAGGTACAGTCACTAGTCGAGGTTTGGTCGAGGACCAGTTAACCGGTTCGTCGGGACCCAATACTTTAAGAGTCTCCTATGCTTCATTTTCTACATCATTTCCTCTTATTCTTCAAGGGCTTTGCTGATTTAATGGTCTAGGAGAGATATTTGATGTTATTTCTTGTTAATATAGCTATCTTGGACACGAATTTACGAGTGTAAGACATATTTAGAGGTTAGGGTTTCGGTTTTTGGGTGCCCACTCTCTTCACCCGAACTCTATTTCATTTTTTCGAATTCTCTTGGACTCCCATGGCTCCTAGACGAGCCGAAAGGCGCATTTTGACATCGTCTTAGAGTTTTGGATTTGGGTTTTTGAACTGAAATGAGAGATTTTGGGTTTTCGGGAGTGAAGAAAGATGAGAAAAAGCTTCCAAATGAGAGAGGGTGATATGGAGGTTGGGATGCTGCTAAGGATGTTGAGCTGGAGAAACGGAGGGGCAATTTGGACACAGAAGATGGAGTCGACTCAGAGTGCACAAAAATGATAAAACTTTTCATATTAAAAGTTGATTATCATATTTCCCATTGTTCAGTTTTGAAAATACTATTATGCTGGGATGGGAAGCCTAAAACACAACTTTTCCGATGAAAAAAAAAAAAAAAAAAAAGAGAGAAGGAGAGCTAGGACCAAGGTTTGGGGTGAGTGCAGTAATAAAGATGTTAGGCAAGACCCTTTGTCCATTCCATGAGGGTTAAGACTCTTTAAGCGCAGTTATGGGCATATAAATGCAAGTTGTGCATTTGCTATTAAGAGATAATAGTTTTTTTTTGTGTTGTGGGGATGATGTTGAAGAAATTAAGAGATGATATAATTTCTTAAGAACACAAAATTAATGGAGAAAGGAGTGATTTTTCTTTCCTCCTTTGTGAGGATACTAGGTGGTTGTTTTTACAAGTTTTTCTCTTTGGTAGAATACTAGTAATATTCATTTGTGAAATTGAAGAAATGTTTTTTTCTAAAAGAAAAAAGATGCAATTTCATAATAGACTAATAAGGTTAAGTTTCTATTTCTAAAAATTAGGTTTAAGGAAGCCAATAGTAGTATGGTGGGATAGGAAGTTTGGGTGGTATTAGTTAAGTGGGTTACCATATTAGTAGAAATTGAAAAGAAAAATAGAATTTCCTTAGAAATTGAAAGAAAAGTAATCGAGTTGATGATAGAATTATCTAGGGGAAAAAGGTTACCTATGTTGAGTTCTAATTATGGTAATTTTTTTAGAATATGGTGACAGAAAGAGTGATTAAAGAGCTTGCTAAAAATTGGAATTTGTTAAGATAACGATAATGGTTATTAATTCAAAATATTGAAAATTATTCCTAAAAATAGAGCTACATGGCTAGAGTCGGTTTGATAATTATCAAACAATTGCCTCAATTAAAGCCATTTGAATTTTGAATTTCATAGGTTATAAATATTAGTGGGACATTTCGTTGTTAGTCTAGTTCTTATATTACTAGGTGAATGACATGCATGGAAGGCCAAGGCTCAAACATGGGTTTTTCGTGTGCATGGAGTGGCCTTTTGGCCATTAAGCCAATTACAATTTTAATTGAAACATATATACTAGTACCTATCTAAACCTAAAACATTATATTTGTGAGTGTTTTAGATAAGTGGACAATTTTGAATAAAAACTCCTAAGTGTCTCTTAACTTCGATCTTCTAAATCCTTTTTTGAACTACCTAATGAAGATCAATGCGTTAAAAATGCTTAAAGGCCAAGGTATAAGTGGACAATTACAATTGCATTTTCAACCAAACATATTGATGCGATGAAAATGCCTTAACAATCAACCAGTTGTGTGGTTGGTTATTCCATATAAACTTTAAATTAGGCTTCAATAGGCTTTATCCAGTGGGTCACAAAATTTGGCCCATAAAGATTGTCAATATCTACCATGAGAAGACAAAATACGCAAGCCCTATTATTATAAATATCCCTTCTACTATAAAAAACTGCAAACTTCTTCCTGAATTGGCGCCATTCAAATGTGCAAGTGAACTTTGTAGGATTAGTGATTACATCCAACATAGTAATTCTAAATCTCCACTCAAAATATTGGTCAAGTCACAAAACATGAGTCCCAAGATCATCGTCGAAAGACCAAAAATGAATTTTCAGACTCTCTCGTCCATCCATCTCGTTTATAATTCTATATGTACGTTTCAGATTAATCCAATTGACGAATCCCTGCTCTTTGTAGCCTTGTAGGGAGTTTGCGAAGAGGATTGGAATATGTGAGAGAGTCATCACAAATAATATGAGCAATACCACATTGGTCATGCTTGGATTGGATTTGCCACCCATGCTTGGATTTGATTAATTATTTCTATGTAATTTTCTCTACAACACCCCTTTACTTATATAGCTCAAAGAAAGTTTACAACTCATATAATGCACTTGAATTTTAGATACTAAAACATTATTTAAGGATTAATGTGAAGCAAATGCAATGATAAATTAAAACATGGGGTTTACTTTTACGTTTATGTTTACGTCTATGTTCATTCATTTAGTTATTGTGTGATTTTTCTTCATTTTTACCAAATTTCTATTTATTAATTCCTATTTCGGTGTATGCCAATTATTGGCCCTATGTTACGCATCAATTTGTTTTTATTATGCTATTTTCATTGATATTGTACAATTTATGAAAACGTTAATATTTTTTTTATAATAATGAATACAAGGATGAAAAATGAAGTCGGTTTAAATGTTTTTGCCTTGATGTATATTTATTCCTACATGAATTACCATTGATAAGTAGTATACAAAATTAATTGATTAATCAAAGTTCTAGTAATTTTGTGTTATTGAATTTTAAGGTTAGTGAAGTAATTAAGTAGAAATTAATACTACATTCTTTCAAGTTTTACTAAACATTTAATTTTAGAAATAAATATTTTATTCAAAGGGGTGAGATAATACCTATATTTGGAAAAAAAATAGCTTCTGTGCATTGAAAATTACACATATAGCCTTATTTTGACATTTTTAATCTAACTTTTTATTCAAAAAATGCTTGATGTGAGATAGTGATTAAAATATTATTGAAGACTAATTTTGTCCAATAGAGGTTTTTAAAAAATGGAGGTCATTCTTTCGTATTTGCCTTTTTAATGTCACTTTTAATCAAATAACCTTTAATTTTATGGTGTGAGTTAAAAATAAAATTAAATAAAATAAAACCTTTCAACCACAAGAACAATTTTCTTGTTAAAAAAAAAAAAAGACAGAAAACTATGAAGAAGAAAGCAAGTATATGAAAAAAAAAAAAATTTATCATGTCCCCTGCACGTGCACATACAGGCTCCTAATACTAATAAAATAATTTTAATATATTAAGGAAACATGATCTTGGTTTAATTAGGACTCCTACACTATCTCCCTTAAACCAAGGTCTTCAAATTTCATGATGCTCATCATGTTCTTCATCTTGAACAATGTTTTCATCTTGATTGGTTTCGAAAAAATGTTCATAACTTGATATTTTGAAGAACAAGACTTTAAGCATAATTTTATTTTATATTCCTCAACTTTTGAATATAGCGAAACATGATTTTGCTTCTGCCATGAAAAATTGGATTCTTGGTTAATGTGATAGTTGATTTACTATAATAATAATAATAAAAAAAATCTTTGTGAAAACTTCTTGAGTATGCTTTAAATAAGATTTAATACAATCATACCCTTTGTAGTTCTAATATACTCAACTTCTTTTGTTGACAAAGAAAGAACTAATGTGTTATGCATTACCTAAAGTATTTTTTCACTTCTTTACATCACCTACTCAACTTTATTTGTGTATCTAATAAAGTCAATGCATGTTGTTAACATATACATAAAAAATATAATTATTTCGTGTACTTTTAATATATCATAGGATATTGTTTTGCTATTTGTAAGTGAAATTAATGTGGAGACTCCATGAACCTACTTACAAGTCTAACTCCATATATATATATATTGAACTTTATGATTTAGCTAGTATAGAAATAATGTTATTGTATGTAGATTTTTCGTTCATGTAGAATTTATTTGTTTGTTATATGCTGAAATGTAGCTAATTGGATCAAAATATTAATAGAACAACCTATTTAATATTTATGTACTTTTGTGATTTACCCAGAAAAACAAAAATAGTAAAAAAGAAAGGAAATGGAAGAAAATAAAATGAAAAAGGGAAAAGTTGGGCTTTGGGCTTCCCATCCCAACATAATAGTATTTTCAAAACCCAACAATGGGAAATATGATAATCAACTTTTAATATGAAAAGTTATATCATTTTTGTGCACTCTGAGCCAGCTCCATCTTCTATGTCCAAATTGCCCATTCGTTTCTCTAGCTCAGCATCCTCAGCAGCATCCCAACCTCCATACCACCCTCTCTCATTTGGAAGCTTTTTCTCATTTTTCTTTACTTCCGAAAACCCAAAATCTCTCATTTCAGTTCAAAAACCCAAATCCAAAACTCCAAGATGATGTCAAAATGTGCCTTTCGGCTCATCTAGGAGCCATGAGAGTCCAAGAGAATCTGGAAAAAATGAAATGAAGCTCGAGTGGAGAGAGTGGGTACCCAAAAACCGGAGCCCTAACCTCCAAATGTATCCTAGACTCACAAATTTGTGTCCAAGATAGCTCTATTAAAAAAAAAATAGCATCAAACATCTCTCATAGATCATTAAATCGGTGAAGCCCTTGAAGAATTAGAGGAAATGATACATAAAATGAAGCATAGGAGACTCTTAAAGTATTGGGTCCCGACAAACCGGTTGATTGGTCCTCGACGAAACCTTAATAGTCCTTAAACCGGTTGATTAGTGACTGTACCTTAGGTATTACCTTAATAGTCTTTAGGTACGACCTTAATCTACCTTAGGTACTACCTTAACTGACCTTAGGTACTACGTACCTTAGTCAAACTTAGGTATTACCTGTATGAAACCTCAAAACTTCATTTATGGATATTACTTTATTCATTTGTGACCTTTAGAGCATGCCATTTTGTGATTAATTAGTGTGATTAGTTGGTTCAACTTTGGTATTTTGGTGATTGTACCTTAGGTACTACCTCGTCCAAAACCTTAATCCTATTTTATTTATTTTTTTCTCTTCTTTTCTTTTCTTTATCCATTTCCTTCTTTTCTCCTAAATCATCTTCTTCAAAATTCCCCCTTTCCCATTTTTTTTTCTTTTTTTTTTTTACTAAAACAAACAAAAAAATTTTAGATGCATAGTTAGATTAATTGGTGACAAATTATTTTTTATAGTACAATTAAATATGAGAAAATCATTTCCTTAGATTTTTTTTTTCTTAATGCTTTTCAAAATTAAATATAATGGAAATAAAAAAACATGATCACACAATTTTCAAGTTAACTTCAGGACGGATAAAGACTATAAAATGAGTTTATGACAAATTTTTCAGTTGCCTTTGACTCTCAAGAGTTGTTAAGTTGATAATAACTTTAATATTTGATAGTACTTGGACGAACTTGGGGCATGAACAAAATATGTGTTGGATTAGCCTATGAATGACTTAGTTATTTATTTCACAATTTCTTTGAAATTAATGTGTCTTAATTCTCTTTAATAACTAGATTTCTTTTGCTTATGAGTTTTTTTGTTATTATTTTTAATTATTGGTTCAAGTTAAATGTCATTATTTGATAAATCTTATTTAAGCATTTATGTTTCATTTGTAGACATTTCCTATTTTTTTTAAATAGATATATATATATATATATATATATATATATAAAAGGTATAAACTTACTATATATTCTTAAAAAATATTTTTCAAAAATTTTAAAATTTGATATAATAATTTTTTTAATATTTTAATTTATTTAATGAATTTAAAAAAAAAACACTACATTAATATTTCTCTTATTTTATATAGAAATTGCTACTATTTTTTATTTTTTAAAAAGTAAACAAGAGATCTACACAAATATACACTTAATTATTAGTACAAATTAATCAATTGCAAACAAATGTATATACAACAAGTTAAGTGACATTTTCTTTTGAGACATTTTGTACAATAATTTAATTTGAGAACCCACGTATGGTATATTTCCCAACTAGAATAGTCATTAATTGAACAAAAGGGCAACCTGCTCTATTTAATAGTGTCTTCTTCATTCTAATTATGCACTAGCTATAAGCATTGTTGAGTTTCTATTACCCCTTGTCCTAGTTTTTGTGCAGAATTTTTTTTTTTTCTAATAGAAATTCATATGTATAAATCTAGGGGGAGAGTCTCTAAATTACATATAAACGGTATTGTAATCTTTATATTGATCAATCAATCATGAATAATGAACGGGTGGATCCACTAAGTGGTTTGAAAGATTTTTACATGATCCTTATGATGAATTTGATAAATTGAGTTAATGATTTAATTTAAGTACTTAAATATAATAGAATGGAAGGAAAGGAAAGAAAAGAAACGAGAAATAATTATGATTAGAATTAGGGTTAGGACTAGGATTTGATAAGGAGAATTGTTAAGCACCTCCACCTATTTTAATAGAAAAAATAAATAAATAAAAATTTGGGTACAAAAATATGTAAGATTAATTTACTTCACAATTGAGAAATGATTTTAATAAAAAAAATGCTATAAAAAATTTATTTAGAAATTTTTACTTGTTATTTAACTTTAATTTGTGATATGATCATGGAACACATTTTTTACTAAAAAGAGCCCATTTATTTGCTTTTTTCATCCCACTATCCAAGGCAATGAGTTTTGTCTTATAGGTAAAGTGATAGTTGAGCGAGATTTATCTTCTAACTGTATATCCCACTAAACTAAGTCACTCTTATGGTTGATTTTAGTTCCAATTTCCATTCAAATAGTTCATAAATATCCTCGTGTGTTTTGAGGAGGGATTTTCTGCCCATTAGTAAAACATTTTAGGGAAAATTTCCATATAGGATGAGTTATAGGTGATAATGTCCCAAATGGGTCATCAACTTTAATAAGTCTTCTTCATGACTCAAAATACAAAAAGTTAAGTATACCCTCATACTTTCCACTTTAAAATCAAGCATATCCCTACCTTGTCTTTTCTCTATTTTCTTTTTTCTTGTCTAATTATTATTAACGTAGCAAATAAGAATAACATTAATACTAATTGTCACACCCTCGAAAATCACCCTAAAATTTTCACCTGGTGCGCGGTGCTAAAAACCCTTCCTTAGCCAACCTTCTCTCCCAGCCTTCTCAAAACACACACAAACAATAGCAAACCAAAGGAAACAGGGACACAATGAGGTTACAGGAAATCCTTCCCAACTTGTATTAATCTCAACTACAAGATACAAAATTGTTTCCCCGAGTCAGAGAGCAATGCTTACATCCCAAGCATTCAGAGACTACTTTCCCTCTTGTCTCTCCCTTCTTTTTTCCTCTCAAGGCTGCAGGAGCCCTTTTAAAAGACTCACCCTGCACTTTTTCCCTTGGTGGTTATGCAACCGCCCTGAACTGCTTGCACAACCACCCATTGTGGGATCCTCCCTAAAAGTGCCACGTGGCTCCCTCTCCCTTGGACACACAGACGGCCTCTTGCGACACGTGGCATCGCTCATTCCACCCGGATGGAAATTCTCCCTCATTCCACCCGGATATCTCATATCCGGAATTCTGTTCGGCCGACGTTCCACCTTCTCCGGATATCTCACATCCGGCGCCTATCCGGCCGACGTTCCATCTTCTCCGGATATCTCACATCCGGCGCCCCTGTAGCCGGATGGGAGAGGAGGGCGATTCAACTTCCCCGGGCAGACATGTCCGGATCCTTCGGTAACGCCTATCCGGAGTGCGCGCTTGACTTGTCCGCGATCCCCACACTTAGCTCCTGGGGTTTGAACCACCAAACCTCCAGGCTTTCCTTGCTTTCCACCTAGGCTCTCATGGGTGCAAGGCCTACCCATGAGGCCTATTTCTCCGGGTCTGAATCAAGTGGCTAAGGGGCTGACAAACCCACCCCCGCCTGCTGAAGTCAACGCCCTCGTCGACTTAGACTGCCAGTATGCCTGGACCTCCTTCTCAAATTGCCATAAAGTAACATCTCTTTTCCACGAAGCTTCGGTTTCTAAAATCCCCTTCCACTGAACCAAGAAATCAGTTCGCCGGTTCTTTCTGCTCTGTCCCATGGTCCTGTGATCCAAGATCTTCTCTATCTCCCGATCAAATTGTTTCATGACCAAATGAGGGGCTCACTTTGTCTGCACCCTCTCTGCATCCAGACTCTCATGGTAAGGTTTCAGAAAACTTACATGGAAGGTCGGGTGAAGCTTAAGCCTCTGAGGCAGCTTCAACATGTATGCCACCTGCCCAACCCGCTTTATTACCTCAAAGGGTCCATCATACTTGGAAATAAGTCCCCTCTGCCTTGTCTTGCTGCTGATCTTCTTCCATATTTGAGGAGTCAATTTTAGGAGGACCCTGTCCCCAACCTGAAATTCTAAGGGTCTTCTATCCCGGTCTGCATACTTCTTCATGCGTCTGGCTGCCTTCTCCAGACTGTCCCGGGCTTCATCAAGCATTTCTTGCCGGGACTGCACCATTTTATAAGCTGTAGGGCTGTTACCTCCTGCCTTCTGCTTTGCCACCTCTAGAGGCATCCGAGGCTGTACCCCAATGGCTAACTCAAAGGGACTCATCCCTGTTGCTGAGCTTCTTTGCAAGTTGTAACACAACTGTGCAGTGTCCATCAAGTCCACCCAATTCTTCTGTGTTGCCGTCACATAGTGCCTGAGGTATTCCTCCAGTAAGGCATTGATCCTCTCTGTCTGCCCATCAGTCTGAGGATGGTTGGCTGTAGAGAACTTCAACTCTGAACCCAAGAGTTTGAACAGCTTAACCCAAAACTTGCCTATAAATCTTGTATCCCGATCACTGACTATGTCCCGTGGCAACCCAAAGTGCTTGACAACTGATTCGTCCCTAGCAGCGGCAGTGGCAATGGCACCATCTGATTCGGGGTTCGATCCCCGGCAACGGCGCCATTTGATTCGTGCCCAATTGGTGTCTCAGCTGATTCGTGTCCAGCTGGTGCTCCTTGATTGAGGGATTAATCAACAAAATTTATAACCTATTACACCATATACTAGGGTAGCAAAGACAAAGCTACTATAGCATACTGGCTCTAGGATCGTTCACTAGGATGGGTTTTCACTTTGCAAATGATATTAATTCAAAGCTGAATTGGTGCCTTTTCATTTCAAGGTTAGCTTTAAAAGAAAACATAAAGATGCTTTAATGAAAAAGGTTTAGATTTAAACTAACCACAAATAGTAACTGATTTTACTTATAAAGAAAAGTGTTTCTTGGAGTTCAGATCACTAGGCTCCGGTTCCTCATACAAAAAGGGAGTTCCGGTCACTTGTTTCTTTTCCTCGCATTAGAGAATTAACATATAGTCCCTTCTCCAACCGGTTTTGTACAGATGCTTCCCATTAATGGGTTCAAACACTAAATCCCTCTCACTGATGCACCTTGCAATGGCTCATACCTCTCACCTAGCACTTGCCATTCAAGGTGATCTTTAACCTTGGATTACCCGTCAAAAGCTCGCAAGAGATAACTAATGGATGTCTCCTTGGAGTCCAAAAGCTTACCAAGTGTTGGCTATTCTAGAAAATCCTACCTTCAAGTCACCTCCCAAAGGCTCGCAAGGGGTAAACTAGTGCATCTCCATGGATGGAGATCACTTGCCTTACCAAGTGTTGGCCCAGGTGATTTAAAGGCATTTTAAGTTAACTAAAAAGATAAAAACCATTAACGGGTCACGCTTTCTCTTCATTAAAAACTAAAACAACAAAACTTCCAATTTTGCATTCGGAAACTTACCCAGCTTTCTTCACTCCAAGAGACAAAAAGCTTAGCCTCTCATCCTTTGAGGAAAAATCCTTAGAGTTTGGTTGGCTAGAAAGAAAAAGAAATGAAAAATGAAAGAGAAGACAAGAATATATATGAAAAACAAAGCAAGTGCTCTGTTCTCTGATTCTATATATGATATCTATATTACATACATGATATATCTCACATCCCCCTTTTACAGTGGATGCAAGAGAGTTTATATAGGAAGGTAATTTACCCTTCCTTGGATACTTCTTAGCTAAGGAATTACATGAGTGGCTGAATACAAGGAGAAAATGGAAATTTATACAAAAATATCTGAAGAAAAGATCTAAAAGAGTCGGTGCAAAAATATTTGGAAGCTCCAGGAACATTTCGCAGGTGAAAAATGGTGTCTGCGAGATTTCGCAGACACTCAAGAGGGCTGCGAAATATTTTCGCAACAACAAGTTAAACTCGCAGGCCTGCGAAATTGGCTTCCACCTTGAGGTTCTCAGCGTTCCAGCTTGCGGCATGTATCGGGTGGCTTCAGGAGGAATTCCATAGCACTGTACAAAAAGGCTGCGAAATTCTCGCAACAAAAGGCTGATTTCGCAACACTTTGGAGTGATCTGCTTGCAATGGCTGTAACTCCTTCGTTTCAACTCCAAATTGCACACTGTTTAAAGCATTGGATTCTTGACTTCCTGAGCTTTGAAATGGTATATATAATGTAGAAAATGGACTTCAGGAAGTGCTCCAAAAGTGCAAAATAAGACTGCAGCTAGCTTTCCTCTATTTTCTTCACTCTGTTTTTCCTCTCTCCTTGCTTCTCTCCTTGCATACTTTGAACGACTTTGGCAAAGGGCTATGGAGCTCCAAAGCTTGGTTCTTCATGAATTTGAGCTCTTCATTGCTTTTCCATGAACTATATACAATTCTCCCTCATTCTTGGATTGTTTTGGTGATCAAATTACTAACAAAAACACCAAAACTTACACAATTTGATTAGAAATGATTGCAAGGGTCCTTAACATGTTAATTGAGTTAAAAGGCAATAACTACTACTCAAAAGTGTTTAAAAGGATTAATTATAAGCTACAAAATAGCACTTTTTGAGTACTAATCACTCCCCCCCAACCGACATATTGCTAGTCCCTTAGCAATGAAGGAGATAAAAACTAAGTAAACTATAATAATATACATAAAAGGGATCATGCAAATCACTCCAAAAAATGATATGAGTGGCATGATGGACATCCATGGATCAATAAAGATGTGAAACTCAACCTATAATAAGATTTGTCAAAGCATTCACTTGATCATAGAGTACAAAGAATGGATATTATGCAAGTTTAAGCATCAAAAGAATTTCCACTCTCAAAAGATCCAAATCAAATTCTTCCACTAAAAGCTAAGTGTTAATGTGATTAGCTTCCAAGTATAGTATGGATAACTATCATCTCCCCCCAACCTAAGTCTTTCTTTAAGCTTAGCAAAATTAACCATCTCTTGATAGGCTAGGAACGCACCTCTTATTCACAATTCTTTTCACTTACTAAACTTAACCAATTCACCCATGTAACAAGCAGAGGATCGGTGACTCCCAACCAATAAAGGCTTAGGGCACTAGGCTTTAAAGGCTTTCGCCACCCCTTCGGACCATGCTCAGGTTTCAAGGCAAGCAAAGAAGTTTATTCTATTATTTTTTTTTTTTTTCTTTTTTTTTTTTCTTTTTTTTTCAAAGACTCATTGGTCATTATGAGGTATCCCAACACTATTAAAGAGAGGTTAAAGGTGTCAAATTATGATTTCTCAAGCTTAGAGGGTGAGATAGTTTCACATCTTATAACCGGAATCTAATGTATGTGTGTGCGAATAGCTTAAGGTGGAAGAGATAAGTTTTCATACAATGGGAGTTTCAACAATTCATCAACTTTTAGAAGAGCATAATACAAACTCTAAGACTCATGTAATCAAGTTGAAACTCGACTTCTCTCATTTAATTTTGAGAGTTAATCCTTAATATCCATGGAGTTTAAAGCAAAAATTTTAAAAATTAAGCAAAAAGTAGCTAAATTACCAAAATAACTTATCATTATTAACAATACTTACTTCCTCAACTCTCCCCCCAACCGAGATGAACATTGTCCTCAATGTGACAAAAGCGATTGAAAAATAGGGAGGAAGTGGTACCTCTTGAGTGACATGGAGTTTGAGTCGTATAGGAGAAACCACATGTTTCAAAGAAAACATAAGAGTTAGTGAGTAGAGGAAATAGAAAAATGCTAAGTTTAAACAAAAAATGATGTCTATGTATGATGTATCATCAGTAATACATCCAATTTCAGAATATAAGACATCAAAATATGAAATCATTTACACTAATATAATATGTAAAGACAAAAATTAAAGAGATGATCAAGTAATGGTAAGGTCCTGTGGAGCTGATGTGTCTGTGGTGGCCTCTTGAATGGGTTGGATCAGGACTTTGGCCTCTATTCTGGTAGTCTCCTTAGGTGGCATAGTCTTCTCAGCTGGAGCTATGGGCTCTGATGGTTTTAGGAGGTCAGAAATGGAATGAGAGGCTTAGTGTGTGTGATCCCAGGGTGTGCAGGGCTCTCCTCTTCAGATGCATGGTTGCAGGGCTCTGATGGCATTTTAACAACTTCCCTTGGCTTTGCAAAGTGTTTTTGCAAATCACCCTCCATTTCACAGGTCAATTTCACAATTTGAAGGCCATTTCTAAGCTTGGAGGTGATTTCGTAACCATTTCAAAGCTTGGAGATCATTTCGTAGAAAAGTGGCATGTTCACAGACCATTTTTGAAGCTTGGAGCATTTTCGCAGCCATTCTGAAGCTTGGAGATCATTTCGCATCCATTTCAAAGCTCAAAATTGATTTCGCAGCTCATTTCGCAGCTCAAAAGTGATTTCGCAGGTGTATCGCAACTTCAAAATGAGGAGAACTGTGCTGCAAAATGGCTCTCGTGTGCCAAAAAGTGGTTTCGCAGCTGCGAAACACCCTTCCAAATGGTGTCTCAGTTGCGAAATTCTCGCTCAGCTTTGCGCGCTTGTCTTCAAACGACCATAACTTCTTCATTTCACCTCCAAATCACATACCGTTTAAAGCGCTGGACTCCTGACTTCCCAAGATTTGAAACAAGATATCGTATGCATAATTTGAGCTCCAGTAAGTGCTTCAAAAATGTGTCCAATAGTAGCGAAATGGAGGTGCGACATTTCCATTCATGGTTTGCACAGTCATCTTCAAACAGCCATAACTTTTCCGTTTCAAATCCAAATCAAGCATCGTTTGAAGCTATGGACTCGTGACTTCCCAAGCTTTCAAATGAGATATTGTATGCATAATTTGAACTTCGGGAAGTGATCGATATGTGTCCAACAATTGCCGAAATGGGGGTACGGCTGTGAAATTGGGATTTTTCACGTTTTGGAACTTCGCAGCCGTTTCGCAGCTGCGAAATGGAAGTCACTGTGCTGCGAAATGGCACTCGTGTGCCAAAACCGGCTTCGCAATTGCGAAATACCCTGCGGAATGGAGCTTTGGCTGCGAAATTGGAAGTTTTTACGCTTTGGGATTTCGCAGCCGTTTCGCAGTTGCGAAATGAGGTTCACTGTGCTGCGAAATGGCACTCGTGTGCCAAAATGTGCTTCGCCTGCAAATACCCTGCGGAATGGGACTTTTGGTGCGAAATCAGGCTTTTCCTCTTCGCAATGCGTTTCGCAGCTGCGAAACAGATGGCCCTGTGCTGCGAAGTGGCACTCGTGTGCCAAAATGGGTTTCGCAGCTGCGAAAATTTTCGCAGAGACTTCTACAGTGTTGCGGAATGGTTTGGCAACAAAATGCCGATTTCGCAGAGGCTGCAAAATCTCGCAGACCCCTGTTTTTCCCCTGTTTTCGCTCCGTTTGACTCCGATTTTGCTCCGATTTTTTTTTCTTCAATTTCTTTGCAATTCCTCTTGATTTTGATCATCCAAAAACCTATATTACATCAAAACAAACTAGAATTAAAGCATTGAAATCAAAATTAAAGCATTGAAATCAAAATTAAAACATGAAATTAACAAAACAAAAAGATATGGACTAGCTAGTCTTTAAAAAGACTAAGTCCATCAAAAAATTTGCTCCTGATTTAGCTTGCCCGGATCCCATATGAAGCTTGCATCCCTCACTTGAGACTTGGTTTGTATGATTTTCCCATACAAAGCTTGGAGAAAAGGTGGAGGCATGTGTTTCTTCATCAATTCCTTGATGACTATCCTCTGTGGTTCTTCATCTATATCAAAATCATAGTCATCTTTCTCTATGCTTTTCCCCTTTTTCTTTCCTTTGATTTCCTCCCTCTTTTCTTTCTCTGTTTCATTTTCTACCTTATGCTCTAGCTTGCATGTGGGCAGATCAACCTCTTTACCACTCCTCAGAGTGATCACTTCTTCAATTTCCTTCACCATTGAAGATTCTCCCTCTTGAGCCTCCACTTCATGGATACTCATGGAATTTTGATAAGGTTGAGAAGGAGAGTTTTCTTTCTCTTGCATTGTGTTCAAATTTATGAGCTTGGAGATTGAATACTGGATGTTATCAAATTTTTGATTCATATTATTTTGCATTCCATCCATCCTTTAATCAAGTCGAGCATTGGTGGCTTCTTGCTTTCCAATAAAATCTCTCATTACCTTGCAAAGATTCACCATAGCTTGTTCAAGGCTTGAGGCTTGCGGAAGTGCTTGAACATGTTGCTTGTACTGAGGCGGCTATGGTTTCCAAGAGAAATTTGGATGGTCCCTCCAATTGGAATTGTAGGTGTTGCAATCACCAAACATTTCCCTCTCGGCTGGAATGGTAGGACACTCATCCACCAAGTGCTCATAAGATAGACAAATGGCACAAGGCATAGCTTGCAATGATGTCTGAGAGATGGCTTGCACTGGTTGCATATTTGTCATTTCTAGCTCTTCCAATCTCCTTTCCATAGCTGCAATCTCTGCCTTCATGTCCATGCCATCATTCAAAATATACATCTCACCCTTAGCTTTAGGTTGAGACGTCATTCTTCCCATATCTCTAGCATTTGGTTCACCCCATTCTCTTGAAAATTCAGCCACATAACTCATGAAGTTCATGGCTTCCTCTGCTATGGTATTCAATATGGCATGCACAACTAGCAATTTGTGAATTAAAAACAGAGAACACAAAAGAAAACAAAAGAAAAACAATTCAAAGAAAGAAAATTAAGGTAAACTAAAAACTAAATAAAAGGTATACTAAAATATGAACAATAAAGAAATAAAAAGAGTTAGTAAAAGGAAAAGAAAAGTCACCAAACTTGTGATGAAGATCACAAGTACTCTCAAAAGATCATATCACTGCAAAGTGGCACCATCCCCGGCAACGGCGCCATTTGATTCGTCCCTAGCAGCGGCAGTGGCAATGGCACCATCTGATTCGGGGTTCGATCCCTGGCAACGGCGCCATTTGATTCGTGCCCAATTGGTGTCTCAGCTGATTCGTGTCCAGCTGGTGCTCCTTGATTGAGGGATTAATCAACAAAATTTATAACCTATTACACCATATACTAGGGTAGCAAAGACAAAGCTACTATAGCATACTGGCTCTAGGATTGTTCACTGGGATGGGTTTTCACTTTGCAAATGATATTAATTCAAAGCTGAATTGGTGCCTTTTCATTTCAAGGTTAGCTTTAAAAGAAAACATAAAGATGCTTTAATGAAAAAGGTTTAGATTTAAACTAACCACAAATAGTAACTGATTTTACTTATAAAGAAAAGTGTTTCTTGGAGTTCAGATCACTAGGCTCCGGTTCCTCATACAAAAAGGGAGTTCCGGTCACTTGTTTCTTTTCCTCGCATTAGAGAATTAACATATAGTCCCTTCTCCAACCGGTTTTGTACAGATGCTTCCCATTAATGGGTTCAAACACTAAATCCCTCTCACTGATGCACCTTGCAATGGCTCATACCTCTCACCTAGCACTTGCCATTCAAGGTGATCTTTAACCTTGGATTACCCGTCAAAAGCTCGCAAGAGATAACTAATGGATGTCTCCTTGGAGTCCAAAAGCTTACCAAGTGTTGGCTATTCTAGAAAATCCTACCTTCAAGTCACCTCCCAAAGGCTCGCAAGGGGTAAACTAGTGCATCTCCATGGATGGAGATCACTTGCCTTACCAAGTGTTGGCCCAGGTGATTTAAAGGCATTTTAAGTTAACTAAAAAGATAAAAACCATTAACGGGTCAAGCTTTCTCTTCATTAAAAACTAAAACAACAAAACTTCCAATTTTGCATTCGGAAACTTACCCAGCTTTCTTCACTCCAAGAGACAAAAAGCTTAGCCTCTCATCCTCTGAGGAAAAATCCTTAGAGTTTGGTTGGCTAGAAAGAAAAAGAAATGAAAAATAAAAGAGAAGACAAGAATATATATGAAAAACAAAGCAAGTGCTCTGTTCTCTGATTCTATATATGATATCTATATTACATACATGATATATCTCACATCCCCCTTTTACAGTGGATGCAAGAGAGTTTATATAGGAAGGTAATTTACCCTTCCTTAGATACTTCTTAGCTAAGGAATTACATGAGTGGCTGAATACAAGGAGAAAATGGAAATTTATACAAAAATATCTGAAGAAAAGATCTAAAAGAGTCGGTGCAAAAATATCGGGAAGCTCCAGGAACATTTCGCAGGTGAAAAATGGTGTCTGCGAGATTTCGCAGACACTCAAGAGGGCTGCGAAATATTTTCGCAACAACAAGTTAAACTCGCAGGGCTACGAAATTGGCTTCCACCTTGAGGTTCTCAGCGTTCCAGCTTGCGGCATGTATCGGGTGGCTTCAGGAGGAATTCCATAGCACTGTACAAAAAGGCTGCGAAATTCTCGCAACAAAAGGCTGATTTCGCAACACTTTGGAGTGATCTGCTTGCAATGGCTGTAACTCCTTCGGTTCAACTCCAAATTGCACACCGTTTGAAGCATTGGATTCTTGACTTCCTGAGCTTTGAAATGGTATATAGAATGTAGAAAATGGACTTCAGGAAGTGCTCCAAAAGTGAAAAATAAGACTGCAGCTAGCTTTCCTCTGTTTTCTTCACTCTGTTTTTCCTCTCTCCTTGCTTCTCTCCTTGCATACTTTGAACGACTTTGGCAAAGGGCTATGGAGCTCCAAAGCTTGGTTCTTCATGAATTTGAGCTCTTCATTGCTTTTCCATGAACTATATACAATTCTCCCTCATTCTTGGATTGTTTTGGTGATCAAATTACTAACAAAAACACCAAAACTTACACAATTTGATTAGAAATGATTGCAAGGGTCCTTAACATGTGAATTGAGTTAAAAGGCAATAACTACTACTCAAAAGTGTTTAAAAGGATTAATTATAAGCTACAAAATAGCACTTTTTGAGTAGTAATCAACAACGTTGCTAAAGAACAGTTTAGCCACTTCCTCCGCAGGGCAAGCATCAGGGGTAGGTATAAAAACAACATATTTTGAAAATCTATCCACAACAACAAAGACAGATTTAAAATCACGAACTTTTGGAAATCCAGTGATGAAGTCCATGGAGATGTTTTCCCAAGGTTTCTCTGGAATGGGGAGGGGCTACAGTCTTCTTCCTTTCAATCTTGTCCATTTGACAAATCAAGCAGGACTTCACATAGGCCTGCACGTCCTCACCCATCTTAGGCCAGTAATAGGATCTGGCTAATAGGGCCAGAGTCCTTTCTTCTCCGGGATGGCCTGCCCATTTCGCATCGTGAGTTTCCCGCAACAGTTCCTTTCTGAGGCCGCCTGTAGGAACATACCATCTTCCTCCTTTTGCCACAAGGAGGTCACCTTCTAGCCAATACCTCCTAATCACACCCTCCTTCACTTGCTGCTTCAGCCTGCCATATGCAGCATCCTGCTCCGCAGCTTGTTTGATTTTCTCATTGAAATCAGAGATGACTTCTGAGAGGGCTGTGATGTAGGCAATCACTTCTCTCCTGCTCAAGGCATCAGCTACAGTGTTATGTCTCCCTGGTCGATGCAACCACTCAAATCTGAAGTCGGCCAGGAACTCTTGCCACCATGCTTGTCTGGGGCTCAGCTTCTTCTGGGTTTTGAAGAAGGTATTGGCCACATTGTCTGTGACCACCGTAAAGATACTCCCCAGCAAGTAGTGCCTCCACTGCTGTAAGTAGTGAACCACAACAGTCATCTCCTTCTCATGAGTAGAGTACCTCTGCTCAGCATTGTTCAGCTTCTTGCTCTCAAACGCCATAGGGTGCCCTTCCTGCACCAAGACTCCACCTAAAGCTCTATCAAAGGCATCAGTTTGCACTTGAAAGGGTAAGTCCAAATCTGGCAACCGCAGCACAGGCTCAGTGGAGATGGCTTCCTTCAGGCTTTCAAAAGCCATCTGACACTACATGCTTCAATCCTACTGATTGTCCTTCTTCAATAGGTCAGTAAGGGGAGACACCATCTTTGAATACCCCTTAATGAACCTTCTGTAGTAGTTGGCCAAGCCAAGGAAGGACCGTAGCTCTGTCACTTTGGTAGGGACTGACCACTCCATAATAGCCTGCACCTTGCCCTTGTCCATCCTGATCAGTCCTGCACTGATCTTATGTCCTAGAAATGTGATCTCCTCCTGAGCAAACTCACATTTCTCTGGCTTCACATAAAGCCTATTCTCCCTCAATCTCTAGAACACCAATCTCAAGTGTTTCTCATGTTTTGTTAGTGTCTTGCTATAAACAACAATGTCATCTAGATACACTACCACAAATGCATCCAAATAGTCAAACAGAACATCATTCATTAAATTATAGAAAGTAGCAGGGGCATTGGTCAATCCAAAAGGCATTACCAGGAACTCGTATGAGCCATACCGAGTTACACATGTCGTTTTCCCCTCATCTCCTGCTGCAATCCGCACTTGCCAATAACCTGATCTCAGGTCCAACTTGGTGAAGTAAGAAGTTTTTGACAATCTGTCAAATAGCTCAACAGCCAAGGGGATCGGGTACTTGTTTTTGATGGTCTTGTTGAGTGCTCTATAGTCCACGTACATGCGGAGAGAGCCATCATGCTTCTTTTGGAAGAGCACTAGTGCACCATATGGGGACCTTGAGGGCTGGATCAAGCCTGCATCTAGCAACTCCTTCAATTACTTACGTAATTCCAACAGCTCTGCAGGGGACATTCTGTAAGGGGCTTGTGCCAGAGCCTTAGTTCCAGGCATCAACTCTATCTTGTGGTCAATAGGTCGCCGTGGTGGCAGTTCCTTGGGGAGTTCTGCAGGCATGACATCCTTGAACTCCTTAAGGATACTGACGACTGAATCAGGGACTTCCATAGACTGTCTCTCCTTGATCTCGATCAAGGCTGCAACATAGGTCTCCTGGCCCCTCTTCAATCCTTTCTTCAACTGGATAGCAGACAGCATCTCGGGTTGGCCCTTGCCACCATCTTTTGCCCTCAAAGCTTGCACGAAGCAAGGTTGCTTCTCTTCCAACACCATCAACCCACCAAGGTGTGGGATCAGGGCCACCTTAGCCCTCAATAGGAAGTCCACCCCAAGGATCAAGTCAAAATCGTCCAAAGGTACACAGAGTAAGCTACACATACCTTTCCAATCACCAATTTGCATGGGGACATTCTTTGCTACCCCTTGGATTTTCTAAGCTTTGCTGTTTATTGCCTTGATCCTACTAGTGTCCTCTTCCAACTTTAGTCCCAACCTGGCTACTTCTTTGGTGGCCATGAAATTATGAGTGGCACCACTATCCACCAAGGCCTTCACCTGCACACCATTCACTATTGCATGAATATGCATTAGAGACTTCTGGACTGGAGTCTCACCATGAATCACGTTCAGAAGTTGCAAGGGATTGACTCTAGGAGGAGTGTCTAGGTCAGAGTCTCCCTTGTCATCTGCAGTCACCAGGGCTGAGAGCTTCTCTCTTTTGGGGCAGTCTTTGGCTCGATGTGGGCCATTGCAGATGAAGCATCCTGTCATCCGAGTGGTCTGCTGCACAACCTTTGTGGTTTTCTCCACTGGTTTTCCTCCTACAGCAGGCTTTTTGTTCTGCTTCTTCCACCTAGACTCCTTAGTCTTGCCCTCAATCTTAGCCTTTTTGCCCCCTTCTGACCTGGGTCTCTGTGTGGTAGAGATGGCACCACCCATCTTGTAGTCCACCAAGCAGTCTGCTGCAGGCATGGCAATAGGGAGATCACGAACCCCTTGCCTCCTAAGTTCTGTCTGAGCCCATCCTTGCAACCCAGACATGAAGTTGAACAGTTTGTCCTCCTCGGACATGTTCTTAATGTCCAGCATCAAGGAACTGAATTCCTTGACGTATTCCCTCACAGATCCGGTGTGTCTGAGCCTTTTTAGTGCCTCCCTGGCCACCCAAGCCGTGTTGGTGGGAAGGAACTGATCCTTCAATTCCTTCTTCAGAGTCTCCCAAGTGGAGATTTGGGGCCTTCCAGACTCTGCATCGTCCTCCATCCTGGTTCACCACCATAGTTTGGCATCACTAGTCAGATACATACTGATGATGGAAACCTTCTCGCCATCAGGAACATGAGAAGCCTTAAAGAACTGCTCGATGTCCCACAAGAAGTTCTCTAGTTCCTTCGCGTTTCTATTGCCATTGAAGCCTTTAGGCTCTAGGACTCGAACTTTGGAAGGGGCTTCAGGGCCTGAGGCAGATCCCTGCAACACCGCCTTCTTAAGGATGGCGATGTCTTCTCCATAGGACTGTAGGGTCTCCTTGAAGTCATCAATCCGTGATTGCATCTCGGTTTTGAACTCAGCCAATTTCTCCTCAAAGAAATTGTCATGGGACTCCAACATACTCCTCTGCACTTGGACTTCTCCCTTGGTGTGCTCTGCCCACGAAGCCACTGTGCCATCCTCACGTGGCCATTCTCCCAATGCCTCTTCTATTTGAGTCATCCTCTCCCGTAAGGCCTCCATTGCACTACCACCAGCCATCTCTGGTGCTTGCTCTGATACCAACTATCACACCCTCGAAAATCACCCTAAAATTTTCACCTGGTACGCAGTGCTAAGAACGCTTCCTTAGCCAACCTTCTCTCCCAGCCTTCTCAAAACGCACACAAACAATAGCAAACCAAAGGAAATAGGGACACAACGAGGTTACAAGAAATCCTTCTCAACTTGTATTAATCTCAACTACAAGATACAAAATTGTTTCCCTGAGTCAGAGAGCAATGCTTACATCCCAAGCATTCAGAGACTACTTTCCCTCTTGTCTCTCCCTTCTTTTTTCCTCTCAGGGCTGCAGGAGCCCTTTTAAAAGACTCACCCTACAGTTTTTCCCTTGGTGGTTATGCAACCGCCCAGAACCGCCCTGAACTGCTTGCACAACCACCCACTGTAGGATCCTCCCTAAAAGTGCCGCGTGGCTCCCTCTCCCTTGGACACGCAGACGGCCCCTTGCGACACGTGGCATCGCTCATTCCACCCGAACGAAAATTCTCCCTCATTCCACCCGGATATCTCATATCCGGAATTCTATCCGGCCGACGTTCCACCTTCTCCGGATATCTCACATCCGACACCCTTGTTGCCGGATGGGAGAGGAGGACGATTCAACTTCCTCGGGCAGACATGTCTGGATCCTTCGGTAACGCCTATCCGGAGTGCGCGCTTGACTTGTCTGCGATCCCCACACTTAGCTCCTGGGGTTTGAACCACCAAACCTCCAGGCTTTCCTTGCTTTCCGCCTAGGCTCTCATGGGTGTAAGGCCTACCCATGAGGCCTATTTCTCCGGGTCTGAATCAAGTGGCTAAGGGGCTGACACTAATCCATATATATAATATAAAAATTAATTATAAATTATAATTTTATTAATTATTATTTTTAAAATATTATCAATAACTTATCCAAAATAATAATAATAATAATATAATATATAATATATTAAATTTACAACTTATTGTTTCATTTTGATAATTAAAAATATAAAGCTATTATAATTTTTATTATATAGATTTCATAAATTTAAAATGTTTAATTTTGTAATATAACTATTAAGAAAATAGTACAATAAAAATATTTGTTTTTATAATTGTTAAAAAGTAAAATTAAGGCTTGTCATAATGCATTATACTTTTAGCATATTTATGTTTTAAGTTCAATATATAAATGTTGTGCTTACATTTTGCAATAAATCTAATAGCGTTAAAAACATTATTTTATCCTACCATAGTAGTGTCAATGTTAATACATCATTTCAATGAATTAACATTATATACTAGATGAATTTTTATTAGTAATAATTTTTATAACAAAAATCATAAACTTTTAAAAAATAATGTTATCTAAGGATAGTTTATAGTAAAGAGAATTTTAAAGAGTATGGAGCAAGTATTCACAATTGTTTGTTTAAAAAAAAAAGAATTAAAATGAAATCAGGTTATGTCTTAATATATTGTATATTTTAAATATTAATGTTGTAAGATCAATGCATTTTTGTCATATCTATAACTTGGATATAATATTAGTTTTATTAACCATATAAAACTAATATCATAAATAATAATATTAATGAGGCGTCCAAAATAATTTAATTAGTCTTAATGTAGCATATAAAGCATAAAAGGCAAATAATAATAATAACAATAATAATAATTTTTTAATGAAACTTACAAGCCTTAAGAATTAAAAAATATAAATTATCTTCTAGGGTTTCTTTGTAGTACTAATATAAAAAATAATAATATTATTTTTAATATAATATTAAAAATATGAATAATAAAGTCCATAATAATTATAAAAATAATAGATAATATTAATAAGAATGATATTAATAATAACATGAATAATTCAAAATACTAATATATAAATAATAATATTAATACCTAATAATAAAAAGGAGTAAAAAAATTATAATTGAAAAAAAAAAAAAAGAAGAAGCAAAAGTTAGATGGGAATAAGAGGAAAAGATAAAAAGAGGGTATAACTAGAATTATGAAATTGTCAACTTTTCAAATCATTACACATTTTTTATTAGGAAAAGATAAAAGGACTAACATGAACTTGTAAACATGGTGACCCTTAAAAAAAATTATCACCCATGACCTACCATTTCTGACTGTTTTCCCAATTTTTTAATGATAAAAATTAAATGGAGTTCACAATTGTATTAACAATTCAAGGAGATCAAGTAAAAAGATATTTGAAAGTGTTTTTAATAAAAATGCTTGAAAATTGTATTTTTCTAACATGAACATTTATTTGAAATTCTAATGTTTTTTCATGAGTTTTCTATAATATCTTTTAGAAGAAGTATCTATCAAGTGTTTATTTAAGAAGCACCCTTGATTGTTTTCTAACTTCAAAATGATTACAGATTTTTTTTTTCAAATAATTAATTTTTAGTAAAATATACTCTTTAAGAATTTGAAGCCATTTTTGGCCCTACTTTCCAAATGAGCTCTTTGTCAATTTATCACTTTATTTCTTTTTCATTGGTAGTTAAAATATTACATCAAGTTTGACCAAGACTTTAAAATCCATTAAACATGGCCAATAATTTAGTCATAGAATTGAACTAAACCACAAATATTCAAAAATAAGTTTTCTGAATTGAATTGAGTGGTATATTCAGTCATGAAACTTTTCTTTTTGTTATTTCCTTCATATCTATAAGAAAAGCATGACATAAATGCTCTTTTATGTATATGTATTTGAAAAAAAAAAAAAACTCATCTTTTTTATTATTAAATCTATTAATAGGAAATGTTATCATTATGTCCAATCCATGATGTAAGTTTCACTTTTAATTAACTACAAAATTGAATTAAAATAATGCAATATTATTTTTTTTTAAATAACAAAATTTTCATTTTGAGCATGTCCTTTTTCATAATACGTCTTATAAAAAGCACTAACCACTCTTAAATAGATGCATCTTTGCTCAACATTATGAAGCAAGAATCTTCAATTTCTTGAGTCTTACAAATCAAGATGCAAAAGAAATTATTTGCAATTGACATCTACCACTGATAATTTGAAGATTAGGTATAGATTCCTTGAAAAAAATTGTTGATAAGAGTTAGGAATGCAATGACTTTTGCACACAATTGTTGACAAGAATTGGGAATGTAACCACTTTTCCACACAATTGTTGATATGAATTATGAATGCAATGACTTTTCCACCCTATCAAAGACAACAAAAGTCTTGACTAAAAACATGCAATTGGAAAGGAAACTTCATATTCATATCTAAATACGTAATTTTAATTGACAAATAAGAAATCTTTTCAATTGATTTAGATTCCTAGCAATAATCATGTTGTTCCTCAAGCCTTGATACAATGAATTCAATTGCAATGATTTTTCCACACAATTGTTGATAAATTAGGAATGCAATGACTTTTCCACACAATTGTTGATATGAATTAGGAATGCAACAACTTTTCCACCCTATTAAGGACAACAAAAGTCTTAACTAAAAACATGCAATTGCAAAGAAAACTTTATATTCAAATCTAAATATGTAATTTAAATTGAAAAGAAAGAAATATTTTCAATTGATTTAGATTCCCATCATTGATAATGTGGTTCCTAAAGCCTTGATACAATGTATTCAATTGCTACCTTCTATTTTAATTTTAATAAATGAAGTAGTTATATACTTCATTCTAATTAGACCATTCACATCAATTAGGATCATTGACATATACAATTGATAATGTGAATATTAGGTATAGATTCCTTGAAAACAATTGTTGATAAGATTAAGAATGCAATGACTTTTGCACACAATTGTTGACAAGAATTGGGAATGTAACCACTTTTCCACACAATTGTTGATATGAATTATGAATGCAATGACTTTTCCACCCTATCAAAGACAACAAAAGTCTTGACTAAAAACATGCAATTGGAAAGGAAACTTCATATTCATATCTAAATACGTAATTTTAATTGACAAATAAGAAATCTTTTCAATTGATTTAGATTCCTAGCAATAATCATGTTGTTCCTCAAGCCTTGATACAATGAATTCAATTGCAATGATTTTTCCACACAATTGTTGATAAATTAGGAATGCAATGACTTTTCCACACAATTGTTGATATGAATTAGGAATGCAACAACTTTTCCACCCTATTAAGGACAACAAAAGTCTTGACTAAAAACATGCAATTGCAAAGAAAACTTTATATTCAAATCTAAATATGTAATTTAAATTGAAAAGTAAGAAATCTTTTCAATTGATTTAGATTCCCATCATTGATAATGTGGTTCCTAAAGCCTTGATACAATGTATTCAATTGCTACCTTTTATTTTTATTTTAATAAATGAAGTAGTTATATACTTCATTCTAATTAGACCATTCACATCAATTAGGATCATTGACATATACAATTGATAATGTGAATATTAGGTATAGATTCCTTGAAAAAAAATTGTTGATAAGATTAAGAATGAAATGACTTTTGCACACAACTGTTGACAAGAATTAGGAATGCAACAACTTTTTCACACAATTGTTGATAAAAATTAGGAATGCAATGAATTTTCCACCCTATCAAAGACAACAAAAGTCTTGTCTAAAAACATGTAATTGGAAAAGGAACTTTTTATTCATATGTAAATATGTAATTTTAATTGACAAGTAATAAATCTTTTTTAATAATAATAAACAGTACAAATAAATTTTTTTAGTTTTTAAATTAATTCAAGACAAATCATTGTTTTAATACAAGCTAAAAATAAATGAAGTTTTCATATAATTCTACTTAAAGGAAAAAAAAATTGTGTTATGCTACAATATCATAGGAATTACTTTTAGGTAAAATTTGTTTTTTAATATGAATTTCAAACTATAACTTCATTTAACTTAAATATAGTCCAGCTAGATGTATAACTTTGAATAATATATTTGCATAAAGTGATATCTAAATGTTCTTAAATATCAAGTCCACTTTTTTTTTACATGCTAAGAATATATAAGAATTACTAATTAAATATCATGGTCTGTACAAAAATAATTATCATATTTGTTCTTTTTATATAATTAAAACAAAATATTTCAAGACTAATAGTTTGGAAAAAAAAATAGTAATAATTTTTGTAACATAATAAATTTTTTAAAGATTTGTAATTTAACAATACTATCTTAATAAATAATAATTATATATTTTTATTTGATATGATTAAAATTAGATATTTGAGAAATAATGATTTTAAAACCTCAACAGAATTAAAGAAAAAGTATGATCATCTTATTGCATGTTTTTTAATTTAATAGTTAAAAAAAAAAAAAAACAGTCTCTTACAAGCATTTTCTTTATGAAGAATTGATGGGAAATATTGTGAAGTAAGTATCTTTGAGTTCTTGACTCTTGGAAACGAAGAAGTAGAAGAATTTTTTTACAATAATGGTAAAATACCCTATTTAGAAAATGGAAAAAAAAAAATCTAGGTTTCACCATTGTTATAGCTATTACTTAGCCTTAATACAATGGATTCAATTGTCACTTTTTATTTTAATAGTAAGATTTCATTCATGAATCTCATATATTTTTCACTTTAATTAGACCACTCACATCAACTATTGATATGAATATTGGGCAACAAGTAAAAAATCTTTTTTAACAATAATAAATAGTATAGACAAATTTTTTTAGTTGTTAATTAATTCATAACACATACTTATTTGAATGCAATCTAAAAATAAGTAAAGTTTTTATATAAATTCTACTTAGACGAGAAAAAAAAAATTTGAGTTCTGCTACAATGTCATAATTATTACGTAGTAAAATTTATTTTTTCAATATGAATGTTAACTATAACTTCATTTATGTAATAGCTAGATGTATGACTTTGAATAACATATTTATTTAAAATAGTATCTAAATGTTCTTAAGCATTAAGTCTACTTCTTTTTAAAAGCTAAGACTAAAAATTAGGAATAAAATATCTTTGTATGTATTAAAATAATTATATTTGCTTTTATTTTATATAATTAAGATAAAAATATTTTAAGACTAATAATTTGACAAAAAAATGGTCAGCAACATATTTTCAAATATTTCAAACTATTAACATTTGTTAACATAAAATTCTAGAAATCAGTAATTTAAATATATTAAGATTTCATACATGAATCTCATATATTTTTTCACTTTGATTAGACCACTCACATCAACTATTGATATGAATATTGGGTATTTCTTGAAAACAATTATTGATAAGAACCAGTAAAACAATGACTTTTTCACTCTATTGAAGACAACAAAAGTCTTGATTAAAAACATGTGCAATTGAAATGGGAATTTTATGTTCATATCTACATCAGTAATTTTAATTGATAAGTAAAAAATCTTTTTTAATAATAATAAATATTAGAGACAAATTTTTTTAGTTGTTAATTAATTCACAACACATCCTTATTTGAATGCAATCTAAAAATAAGTGAAGTTTTTAGATAAATTCTACTTAGACGAGAAAAAAAAATTTGAGTTCTACTACAATGTCATAATTATTACGTACTCTTAGATAAAATTTATTTTTTCAATATGAATGTTAACTATAACTTCATTTACGTAATAGCTAGATGTATAACTTTGAATAACATATTTATTTAAAATAGTATCTAAATGTTCTTAAGCATTTAAGTCTACTTCTTTTTAAAAGCTAAGACTAAAAATTAGGAATAAAATATCTTTGTATGTATTAAAATAATTATTATATTTGCTTTTATTTTATATAATTAAGATAAAAATATTTTAAGACTAATAATTTGACAAAAAAATGGTCAGTAACATATTTTCAAATATTTCAAACTATTAACATTTGTTAACATAATAAAAATTCTAGAAATCAGTAATTTAAAAATATTAAGATTTCATACATGAATCTCATATATTTTTTCACTTTGATTAGACCACTCACATCAACTATTGATATGAATATTGGGTATTTCTTGAAAACAATTATTGATAAGAACCAGAAAAACAATGACTTTTCCACTCTATTGAAGACAACAAAAGTCTTGATTAAAAACATGTGCAATTGAAATGGGAATTTTATGTTCATATCTACATTAGTAATTCTAATTGATTAGTAAAAAATCTTTTTTAATAATAATAAATAGTATAGACAAATTTTTTTAGTTGTTAATTAATTCACAACACATCCTTATTTGAATGCAATCTAAAAATAAGTGAAGTTTTTATATAAATTCTACTTAGACGAGAAAAAAAAATTTGAGTTCTGCTACAATGTCATAATTATTACGTACTCTTAGGTAAAATTTATTTTTTCAATATGAATGTTAACTATAACTTCATTTACGTAATAGCTAGATGTATAACTTTGAATAACATATTTATTTAAAAAAGTATCTAAATGTTCTTAAGCATTAAGTCTACTTCTTTTTAAAAGCTAAGACTAAAAATTAGGAATAAAATATCTTTGTATGTATTAAAATAATTATTATATTTGCTTTTATTTTATATAATTAAGATAAAAATACTTTAAGACTAATAATTTGACAAAAAAAATGGTCAATAACATATTTTCAAATATTTCAAACTATTAACATTTGTTAACATAATAAAAATTCTAGAAATCAGTAATTTAAAAATATTAAGATTTCATACATGAATCTCATATATTTTTTCACTTTGATTAGACCACTCACATCAACTATGGATATGAATATTGGGTACTTCTTGAAAACAATTATTGATAAGAACCAGTAAAACAATGACTTTTCCACTCTATTGAAGACAACAAAAGTCTTGATTAAAAACATGTGTAATTGAAATGGGAATTTTATGTTCATATCTACATTAGTAATTCTAATTGATTAGTAAAAAATCTTTTTTAATAATAATAAATAGTATAGACAAATTTTTTTAGTTGTTAATTAATTCACAACACATCCTTATTTGAATGCAATCTAAAAATAAGTGAAGTTTTTATATAAATTCTACTTAGACGAGAAAAAAAAATTTGAGTTCTGCTACAATGTCATAATTATTACGTACTCTTAGGTAAAATTTATTTTTTCAATATGAATGTTAACTATAACTTCATTTACGTAATAGCTAGATGTATAACTTTGAATAACATATTTATTTAAAATAGTATCTAAATGTTCTTAAGCATTAAGTCTACTTCTTTTTAAAAGCTAAGACTAAAAATTAGGAATAAAATATCTTTGTATGTATTAAAATAATTATTATATTTGCTTTTATTTTATATAATTAAGATAAAAATATTTTAAGACTAATAATTTGACAAAAAAAATGGTCAATAACATATTTTCAAATATTTCAAACTATTAACATTTGTTAACATAATAAAAATTCTAGAAATCAGTAATTTAAAAATATTAAGATTTCATACATGAATCTCATATATTTTTTCACTTTGATTAGACCACTCACATCAACTATTGATATGAATATTGGGTATTTCTTGAAAACAATTATTGATAAGAACCAGTAAAACAATGACTTTTCCACTCTATTGAAGACAACAAAAGTCTTGATTAAAAACATGTGCAATTGAAATGGGAATTTTATGTTCATATCTACATTAGTAATTCTAATTGATTAGTAAAAAATCTTTTTTAATAATAATAAATAGTATAGACAAATTTTTTTAGTTGTTAATTAATTCACAACACATCCTTATTTGAATGCAATCTAAAAATAAGTGAAGTTTTTATATAAATTCTACTTAGACGAGAAAAAAAAATTTGAGTTCTGCTACAATGTCATAATTATTACGTACTCTTAGGTAAAATTTATTTTTTCAATATGAACGTTAACTATAACTTCATTTACGTAATAGCTAGATGTATAACTTTGAATAACATATTTATTTAAAATAGTATCTAAATGTTCTTAAGCATTAAGTCTACTTCTTTTTGAAAGCTAAGACTAAAAATTAGGAATAAAATATCTTTGTATGTATTAAAATAATTATTATATTTGTTTTTATTTTATATAATTAAGATAAAAATATTTTAAGACTAATAATTTGACAAAAAAAATGGTCAATAACATATTTTCAAATATTTCAAACTATTAACATTTGTTAACATAATAAAAATTCTAGAAATCAGTAATTTAAAAATATTAAGATTTCATACATGAATCTCATATATTTTGACACTTTGATTAGACCACTCACATCAACTATTGATATGAATATTGGGTATTTCTTGAAAACAATTATTGATAAGAACCAGTAAAACAATGACTTTTCCACTCTATTGAAGACAACAAAAGTCTTGATTAAAAACATGTGCAATTGAAATGGGAATTTTATGTTCATATCTACATTAGTAATTCTAATTGATTAGTAAAAAATCTTTTTTAATAATAATAAATAGTATAGACAAATTTTTTTAGTTGTTAATTAATTCACAACACATCCTTATTTGAATGCAATCTAAAAATAAGTGAAGTTTTTATATAAATTCTACTTAGACGAGAAAAAAAAATTTGAGTTCTGCTACAATGTCATAATTATTACGTACTCTTAGGTAAAATTTATTTTTTCAATATGAACGTTAACTATAACTTCATTTACGTAATAGCTAGATGTATAACTTTGAATAACATATTTATTTAAAATAGTATCTAAATGTTCTTAAGCATTAAGTCTACTTCTTTTTAAAAGCTAAGACTAAAAATTAGGAATAAAATATCTTTGTATGTATTAAAATAATTATTATATTTGCTTTTATTTTATATAATTAAGATAAAAATATTTTAAGACTAATAATTTGACAAAAAAATGGTCAATAACATATTTTCAAATATTTCAAACTATTAACATTTGTTAACATAATAAAAATTCTAGAAATTAGTAATTTAAAAATATTGTGAAAATAATAATTATATATATTCGTATCTAATATAATTAAAATAAGATATTTGAGAACTAATAATTTTAGAAACCTAAACCAAATTAAAGAAAAAAAATGTAATCAATATAGAAAATATTACATATTTCTAATTAAATATTTAAAAAAATCAATCTCTTATAAGCCAATTCTTCAAGAAGAATTGATGACATGCAATTCCATGCATGATCTCAATTGTTTGATGAGTAACAAATGAATCAATTTTTGTTTTTCAATTTCTTGATGCAAAATGAAAAAAAAAAAAAAAATCTTATACAGAACATAAGCCTACGAAAAACAAATTCATGACAGATTTTTTTATAGTTTAATAATAAACTATGTGTCTGATTCTCCTCCCATTGATATTTATATTTATTAATTTTTGAAAAAATATGTTAAGTAGTTTATATAAAGATATATGTACAGGTAATACTAACTCAAGTGGACTTCCTGTATCAACTAGGTTGTTGATGTCAACATATTTGGTCCTTACTTCTAAAAAAAAATTGTAATTATTAATTTTAAATAGGTTATATTTAAAAGTGCATGGAGTGAAAAGGAATATTTTTAATTATTTCATTTTAATTAAAAAATTAAGAGCATTTTGATAAAATAAAATAAATTTAGTGTGGAATTGAGCTCATGTATGTACTCCTTTTCAATTCCATTAATTGTAGATGAAGGAGGTAGTTGGATGTCAACACCAACTAATGGAAATGTTGGATGTATCACATTTAAGTCTATAAATAAGTATTTCATCTTCATCCTTCCCTCCAAGTACGACCCCTAATAACTTCCTTTGTACCAATCCAACAATGGCCCTTGAATATTCTTCATCCTACTCCTTTCTCTCCCGACTCATCATCACTCCTTTTTTCTTCATATTTCTCATTTTCCCTCTGTATTCAATATTATCATTCCATGTCACCTTTACATCTGCCTCTACACCTGCCACTTCTCTTTCGAATGTTCAACAAGATCAGGAAGCACTTACTCTTCTAACATGGAAGGCTAGTCTTGATAATCAAACCCGATCTTTCCTTTCTTCTTGGTCTGGACGCAATTCTTGTCATCATTGGTTTGGAGTGACTTGTCACAAGTCAGGAAGTGTCTCCAATTTAGACCTTGATAGTTGCGGTTTGAGAGGTACACTCCATAATCTCAATTTCTCATCACTTCCTAACCTCCTCATTCTTAATCTTCATAACAACTCCCTCTATGGAACCATTCCAATCAACATTGGTAATCTTTCCAAATTGATCATAGTTCTTGACTTTGGTTTCAATCATTTCATTGGTGTAATACCTCACCAACTTGGATTTCTAACATCTCTTAACTTTCTAGCATTGTCTTCTAATAATTTCGAAGGCCCAATTCCTCCTTCCATAGGGAACTTGAGGAATTTAACCACATTGTACCTTCATACTAACAAAATTTCTAGTTCCATCCCTAAAAAAATTGGATTGTTGAGATCTCTTAGTGTTATTGATTTGTCAGCTAATAATCTCACTGGTTTGATCCCTCCATCTATAGGAAACTTAAGGAACTTAACCATTTTGTCTCTTTTTAAGAACAAACTTTCTAGTTCCATCCCTCAAGAAATTGGATTGTTAAAATCTCTTAATTTTCTTGATTTGTCAACTAACAATCTCACTGGTCCAATTCCTCCTTCCATAGGTAACTTGAGGAACTTAACCACTTTGTACCTTCAAAGAAACAAACTATTTGGTTCTATCCCTCAAGAAATTGGATTGCTAAGATCTCTGAATGATCTTCGATTGTCAACTAACAATCTTATTGGTTCGATCCCTTCTTCCATAGGAAACTTGAGGAACTTAACCACTTTGTCTCTTTTTAAGAATGAGCTTTCTGGTTCTATCCCTCAAGAAATTGGATTGTTAAGATCTCTTAATGATCTTCAATTGTCAAATAACAATCTTACTGGTTCAATCCCTTCTGTCATTGGAAACTTGAGAAATTTAACCACTTTGTATCTTTTTAAGAACCAGCTTTCTGGTTCCATCCCTCAAGAAATTGGATGGTTGAGATTGCTTGATGATCTTTACTTGGCATTTAACAATCTCAACGGTTCAATACCAGCTTCCATAGGAAACTTGTCTGGCTTAACCTTTTTGTCCCTTCATTACAATAGACTCAGTGGTGCCATTCCTCCAGAAATGAATAATATCACTCATTTGAAATCTTTGCAGTTAGGTGAGAATAACTTCATTGGCCAACTACCACAAGAGATATGCCATGGTAGTGTTCTTGAAAACTTTTTCGCCTTTGGAAACCAATTCACTGGTCCTATTCCAAAGAGCTTGAAAAATTGCACTAGCTTATTTAGAGTTCGGCTTGAAAGAAACCAACTTACAGGAAACATAGCTGAAAGTTTTGGTGTCTACCCGAACCTAAATTATATTGATCTAAGCAACAACAATTTTTATGGTGAGTTTTCTGAGAAATGGGGGCAGTGCCACATGCTGACACACCTGAACATCTCCAACAACAATATTTCTGGTGTTATACCGCCTCAACTTGGGAAAGCAATTCAACTGCAACAACTTGATCTCTCCGCCAATCGTTTGAGTGGGACAATCCCAAAAGAATTGGGTATGTTTCCCTTATTGTTCAAATTGTTGCTAGGCAACAACATTCTTTCAGGAAATATTCCTTTGGAATTGGGAAACTTATCCAATCTTGAAATCCTTGACTTGGCATCAAACAGCTTAAGCGGTCCAATTCCCAAACAACTAGGGAACTTCTGGAAATTATCATCCTTGAACTTGAGCGAGAATAGATTTGTGGACATCATTCCCGACGAAATTGGAAAGATGCATCATCTTGAAAGTCTCGATCTTAGTCAAAATATGTTGACAGGAGAGATACCACCGCTGCTAGGTGAATTACAGTACCTAGAAACGTTGAATCTCTCCCATAACGAGCTCTTTGGCACCATCCCACACACGTTTGAGGATCTGATAAGCCTGATAGCTGCTGATATATCCTACAATCAATTGGAAGGTCCTCTTCCCAACATCAAAGCCTTTGCTCCATTTGCCGCATTCAAAAATAATAAAGGTCTATGCGGTAATAATGTCACTCATCTCAAGCCATGCAGTGTTAGTCGAAAGAAGGCCAACAAGTTTTCTGTTTTGATCATAATACTCCTCACTGTGAGCACTCTATTGTTCTTATTTGCTTTAATTATTGGCATTTATTTTCTTTTCCAAAAATTGAGGAAGAGAAAAACCAAGTTTCCAGAAGTAAATGTTGAAGATCTATTTGCAATATGGGGCCATGATGGGGAATTGTTGTATGAGCAAATCATACAAGGGACTGACAATTTCAGTTCGAGACAGTGTATTGGCACTGGAGGATATGGTACTGTTTACAAGGCTGAGTTGCCAACAGGTCGGATTGTTGCTGTTAAAAAGCTTCACTCATCAGAAGATGGAGATATGGCTGATTTAAAAGCTTTCAAAAGCGAGATTCATGCTTTAACACAAATAAGGCATCGCAATATCGTCAAGCTTTATGGCTTCAGTTCATTTGCAGAGAACTCGTTTTTGGTTTATGAGTTTATGGAAAAGGGGAGTTTGCAAAACATTCTATGCAACAACGAAGAAGCAGAAAGATTAGATTGGATTGTGAGGCTAAACGTTATTAAAGGCGTGGCTAAAGCTTTATCCTATATGCACCATGATTGCTCACCTCCTGTAATTCATCGAGACATATCGAGCAATAATGTTTTGTTAGATTCAGAATATGAAGCTCATGTATCTGACTTCGGCACGGCTAGGCTTTTAAAGTCAGACTCATCTAATTGGACTTCATTTGCAGGAACTTTTGGTTATACTGCTCCAGGTACATTTTTCTTAGTGCCTTGCTTATCTCTAAACAGCCTCTATACATCATATGTAACTTTTATAATTGCTTAGCAGAGCAAAGCATGATCTAATCTTCTTTGCAGAACTTGCTTACACGATGAAGGTGGATAATAAAACTGATGTTTATAGCTTCGGTGTTGTGACATTGGAAGTAATTATGGGAAGGCATCCTGGAGAACTCATCTCATCCCTGTTATCATCTGCGTCCTCATCATCCTCATCACCATCAACCATCCACCACTTACCACTGAATGATGCGATGGACCAGCGCCCATCACCTCCTGTGAATCAACTGGCAGAGGAAGTAGTGGTTGCAACGAAGTTAGCATTTGAATGCTTGCATGTTAATCCCCAATTTCGGCCAACTATGCAACAAGTTGCTCGAGCACTCTCAACACAGTGCCCACCATTGTCAAAATCGTTTTCCATGATTATGTTGGGTGAGCTGCTGGGTCATGGTCATGGGGGTGAAACTAGCTGAGGGTATTCACTTCTCCATGTAAATTTTGTTATCAATTGAGTATTACTGTAAAAGCTTATATTGGGTAGAGTAAGAAGATTTTTATTATAATATAAAGCTACAATTATATTTTATGTGAAAGGGTCGAATGTATAGGTGTGCTACCGCGAAGAGACCCATTCTGTTCCTGTTGAGATGACAGAGGGGAAATGTGAGGTTCTTCTGAAGCATGATCTGCCATCATGTGACGTCCTTGAAACCTTTGGAACATATTTTTCTTTGAAGGGCCCCTCAAGCAGGTAGTTCATTTGTCTCTATGTTAAAGGACGTGATTATTTTACCCCATGTTGCTTCCAAATTTGCAGGTGTATCAATAACCAAGTGGGCTATTGAATATGAAGAGCATGCTGGGGATGCACTCAAATTCAATCATGTAGAATCATCGATGTTTATTAACTATTGCAGTTCGATCCTAAGGTGAATGATTTCATTAACATGAAAATCTCTTTTTCTCTATCTCTCAATTTGTAATAGACCTGTAAATTGGTTGTGATGCAGGGCTGTCGTGGAGGAGTGCGGGAATGCCGATGGCTGTGTCTCTACTTCTGAGGCTACCAAATAATCTGCATCACCGGATATCCTTGGACAAGTTGATTTTATTAACTGGGGGGGTTGGGGCGGCCTCCAAGCCAGGTTTGATCAGCTTCTGCTCTGTTTTTTTACTCTATTCTAAGAGCTAAAACCAAGCTGCCATCTTCACAGGGTTTCTCTGGGATGAATCCGTTTAACCTAAGTAGCTGGACTAAAGTTCAGTGTGAAATGATCCTGGCCTTCTTATCATTTGCTGATTACTTTCAGCCTAGGTTCTTCCTGCTCGAGAATGTGAGGACCTTTATGTCTTTCAACAAAGAACAGGGGCATTCCGACAAACTCTAATTTTGTAGAGCAGTCTATGAAGCATTCATCAAAAGTAGCGGAGGGTCATGGGGGTGAAAGTAGCTGAGGGTTCTCTCTTCTCCATGTATATGTGTTGGATTTTATTTTTTATTTTGACTTGGCATTCCGTTTTATTAATTTGGACAATCGCTTCAAAGTATTGTTCAGCACAGGAAACAAAATGCTAATTTGAAAAAACTGATAGAGCAAATTCAGAAGAGAGAAAAAGGAAAGGATTGCCAATTGATTATTATTGTAAAAGCTTGTATCGTGTTTTTCAAAAAAGAACAGACCTTTCATATGGTATATTTCTAGATTCATGGGCTGAAATCCAAGTCATTTGCCTAACCAATTAGAAGGAGCATAATAATTAAATGTTGGTTTAGAATCCTTCTTCAACATTTCTTACCCCGATGATTTAGAAAATACAGAGTGCTAGAGAAAAAAGAGCAGCAGAATCAAGAATCTAAATTATGGTCTCATATCCAATGAAGTCAGGAATCAATTTTACAGAATCAAGAATCTTAATTGTTGTTGTCGTATTTTCTCCATTTTAGATTAAAAAAATGAAAAGTTATCATATTTTAGAAAATATTTTTTTTTATCTTTTCCACATAATCCTAATTTTCCCCATTTATTTTTATCTAGTTTAGGAAATTTATCCATTTTTAGAGCATATGAGCATGTATATTTTATTTTTCATGGATCGTTAATATATTTATGTTTTTAATTTGTTCTATGATACATGATGGAACATGTTAGTGGATTTATCATATTATTTATATTTTTTCTTGATCTAAGAAAGATTAGATTTGTTAGGAAGATTCTTGTTATATGTGCTCATTCTATTTGTATACTACTTGGCTTGAAGGGTTTGCTCAAAATAGTTGTTGCAATGGACAATTAATATTAGAATTAATTGTTTTTCTTATTAAGTGTTGCTCAAAACATTGGTTGGTTAGAATGCATGTTTGTTCTTGCCTATGTAGTAATGATTTATTTAAGGATTTTGGGTTAAAATTCTTATCAGCAACTTAGACTCAATTAAGACTCTTTAAATAAAATAAAATTAAGAAAAAAAATATGTTTTCTAGTGAGGAGGTTTAGGAAAAGAAAATAAAGAAAGAAATACAATTATCTTAGTTTTATTTATTTATTTATTTATTTTTATTACTTGGGAATCAGTTGATTAAAGGTTTCTACTCAAATGAGATTATCACAATTGTTTGCATTAGTTGAGTTTTGTTTTTTTAGTGGAATTGTGAAATTATGTTTGGTTTATGGGAAAATGAAGGACAACAAAAGAATTAAGATATTTGACTTTAGCTTATTATTATTTTATTTGGGATTGAATCCCTCTACTTGTAGAACCATAAGTTCGTTTACTTAGGGATTGTGTTTTCACTGTTTAGGAACCTAAAGAACATAGGATGTGAATATATTTAATATTATATCTTTATTTATTTTCAATCAAATTCCTAGAAATTAAGTCTTAAGAAATCTTAGTTTATTTCTTCTTATTTTCAGTCTTCTTCCGAAACACCTATTGTGGAATTTGTTGTTGAACAATTAAAATTGGATACTTCTATTATTTTATTTTTTTTAATCAATTTATGAACAAGGATTTGATCAATCTTCGATGTCCAAACCCATCCTTTTTGGGGGGCATTGCATCTTTCTTGAATTTTGTATGAAATAATTGTTAGAATAGCCAACAGATGTTACTATTCCAAATCTAGGATCTAGTAGTGTCGCTGTAGACCCCTTTTAGTGAGGGACCCGCGGGGGGGGGGGGGGGGGGGGGGGGGGGGGGGGGGGTGGGTGTGGTGGGGGTTGGGGCGGGGGGAGTTTTCTTGACTTCTTGGCATTTCTTTTTGAAATAAGGAGGGGGGTCCCTTTTTCTGCAGGAGGAAAGCTAGATTGGACGGGGCAGCAACAAAAGAGCAAGGAGGCCATGCTGCTGATGGTTGAGAAGCCATGCTGGCTGATGGAGGAACAGTAGGGTTGGTGATGGCTTGCTGAGGAAGACATAAAGAGAGGAGAAAAAGAAAGCTAACAGAGGGGAAAAAGGGAGAAGACAAGCTGGATTTCCTGGAAGAGCTCGAGCAGAAGAGAAGCTGAATCATCTTCGCTTGAGTGGAACAGGTATGGCTACCATGAGTACTTTCACTTTGGATTTACTGGTTTTACTCCCTTGACATCGTTGATTTTAAGCATTGTTTGTTGAGTTTTGTTGAACCTAAGCTCGCATTACATCTACTTTACTTTATTCTCTCTCCAGTCTCTCTGTTTTCTCTTGTAAATGACTGAGGTGTGGTTTGCTTTCTTTGAGCTTCGCGTTTGATTAAATATGCAAAAGCTTACCGTTCATCCCACCTGTGGATCCATTTAATATAGCATAAAATAGAGTCGATTCTAACAGGTTGTTTGTTTAAAACATATTTGGTTTTCTTTGGAACCCTTTCCAGCTCTTGAAAATCTTTGGTCATTATTCTTGAAAACCATTTGGGAGTACAAACAGTTTTTTTAGAAACCCGTTGGATGGCACCCCAAGATTCTTCTCATGGGATACGTTTGTCACTGAAATCCATATGCAACCCCTTTCAAGCACATTTTCAGTTTGGTTACCCTATATATTCAGCTACTACTGTGGGTTTCGGAAGGGCCATCAGCGGTATCTAATGAGAGAGGTGTGACTCAGCCAACGATCTTATTGCTGTTTCAATCTTCTTGAGAGCCAACACTAACAAGAAGACATACAAATTCAGTAGAGGCTATCACAGTTACAGCTATTGAAATGCAGTTTCAGTCCAAGGAGAGTCTTCAGAAATGTCTTTAAGGATGTTTCTGAACAAGGTTCCTCACCACCGACCTCCATGTTTGAGCATGAGGAAGCTATAGCAGTCAACAAGTCAGATTCCTTGCTCCCAACTGGAGGCTTTAATCAAAGTATCCTCTCCTGCACACACGTCAAAGTCCAGAGTAGCAAATGCATGGCCCATCAAACCTTTATAAAACCTTTCAACCTTCATACTCTGCCATACCCTTCATCATACTCATTTCTTTATTTATCTCACTCACTGCAGCATCTCGTTTCATCCCCATTCATATCTTCATTTCCCCATCACCTTTTCTCTCTCTACACCACGTTTCCATTTTCTAACACCCACCTCATCACCCATGATTCCTATCCTTCTTCCCATGCAAATATCTCACCACTAGTAATCCTTGCTTTCATCATCATGCATGTAGCCACCTCCATCATGCCACCTTCCATGCTCATACCTCACCATACCCACAGTCGTATTCACCACCATGCCCACGTTTCTCTCTTCGAAACCTGCTGCTGGCAACCCAACCTTCCAACCTCATGCATACGTGCCCACACCCACGCCGCATCTCACTCTCTCTCTCTCTCTCTCTCTCTCCTCTGCAACTGAGCTTGTTAATGGCATCTCAGATCTGAGACTTCGAAAAGTCCGGTTTAGGGTTTGTTTATGAATTCGGAACTCCGAGAAAGAAGTTTCAATGGCGTACTCGTTTCCGGAAGAGGTTTTGGGGCATGTGTTTTCTTTCATTCATACCGATAAGGACCGAAACGCGATATCCGTGGTGTGCAAATCGTGGTATGAGGTGGAGCGGTGGAGCCGGCGACGGATCTTCATCGGGAACTGTTACGCTGCGAGCCCTGGGATAGTGATCAGGCGCTTCCCGGAGCTCCGGTCAGTGGCGCTGAAGGGGAGCCGCATTTTGCAGACTTTAATCTGGTGCCGGATGGGTGGGGAGGTAACGTTTATCCGTGGATCGCTGCCATGGCTATGGCTTACCCGATGTTGGAAGAGTTGAGGTTGAAGAGGATGGTGATGACAGACGAGAGCTTGGAGCTGATCTCGCGCTCGTTCAAGAATTTCAAGGTTTTGGTGCTCTCGTCGTGCGAAGGGTTCAGTACGGATGGACTCGCTGCCATTGCCGCAAATTGCAGGAATCTGACAGAGCTGGACTTGCGAGAGAGTGAAGTGGATGACTTCAGTGGACATTGGCTCACCCATTTCCCTGATTCTTGCATATCACTGGTGTCCCTCAACATTTCCTGCTTGGCCTCCGGGGTGAGTTTCTCTGCCCTGGAGCGCCTGGTGGGTAGGTGTCCCAGTCTGAGGACTCTCCGGCCCAAGTTGATGTTGAGGATGGATGCCTTGGGCTTGCCCATGGCAAGGACTTTGGGCTTAAGCTGGAGCCCAGGCCCAAAAGGTTGCTAATGAAAGGCCCTCTATTTTTACCTAACATGTTAACTCAACTCAAACACCACTAAAAGATAAATTATTAGGATGGAATATTGTTTTTTTAAAACCCAAAATAATTTACATTTCATCTTCTTTGCTTTAGTCATGTCTAATCATCATATATGAAAAATTTTATATAATTAATTTATGTTGGCTTCAATGAATTTTCTACCATCCAAATTTTAAGTCCCATCTTCACAACTTATGTCTTTTAAAACCATTCTTCAAAAATCCGACTTCCTAAATCGTTTTTCAATTTCAAATATTCGACTATTTACTTTCATCCGTTTAAATATTATTCTTGTTATAATTATTATTAGTCCGCATTTGTGTGTTTAATTCTTTCAAAAATTCCAATAGTTAAAATCTAGTTCTTTCAAAAATCCCATGTTTTAATTTAATTCTTCAAATATTCGTTTAAATCTCATTTTCATTAAATAGAATCAATATCCCGTATTTATCTAGTCTAGTCTTTCAAAAATCCCATGTTTTAACTTAATTCTTCAAATATTCATTTAAATCTCATTTTCATTAAATAGAATCAATATCCCATATTTATCTAGTCTAAAAATCCCCTGTCTTAATTTAATCACTCAAACATTCATTTAAATCTTATTTTCATCAATTAGAACCATTATCCCGTATTTATTTAGCTATTCAAAGTCTAATCCTTCAAAAATCCCCTATCTTAATTTAATTCTTCAAATAATCCGTTTAAATCTTATTTTCATCAATTAGAATTATAATCTCGTATTTATCTAGTTATTTAAAGTTTAATCCTTCAAAAATTCCATGTTTTAATTTAATCTTTCAAATCCTAAAAACTCTACAATGCAACTAAATCTTATTTTCATTAATTAGAATTATAATCCTACATTTATCTAGTTATTTAAAGTCCAATCCTTCAAACATTCCATATTTTAATTTAATTTTTCAATCCTAAAAATTCTATGATTCGTTTAAATCTTATTTTCATCAATTAGAATTATTATCCCGTAGTTATCTAGTTATTTAAAGTTTAATCCTTCAAAAATCCCCTATCTTAATTTAATCTCTCACTAATTCGTTTAAATCTTATTTTCATCAAATAAAGTCATTATCCTATATTTATCTAGTCTAATCCTTCAAAAATCCCCTATCTTAATTTAATCTCTTACTTATTCATTTAAATCTTATTTTCATCAATTAGAATTATTATCCCGTAGTTATCTAGTTATTTAAGGTCTAATCTTTCTAAAATCCTATGTTTTAATTTAATTCTTCAAATATTCGTTTAAATCTCATTTCCATCAAATAGAATCAATATTCCATATTTATCTAGCCTAAACCTTCAAAAATCCCCTGTCTTAACTTAATCATTCAAATATTCGTTTAAATCTTATTTTCATCAATTAGAATCATTATCTCGTATTTATTTAGCTATTCAAAGTCTAATCCTTCAAAAATCCCCTGTCTTAATTTAATCTCTCAATAATTTGTTTAAATTTTATTTTCATTAATTAGAATCATTATCCCATATTTATTTAGTAATTTAATCTTTCAATAATCCGTTTAAATCTTATTTTCATCAAATAGAGTCATTATCCTATATTTATCTAGTCTAATCCTTCAAAAATCTCATGTCTTAATTTAATCGTTTTTACAATTCGTTTAAATCTTATTTTTATCAATTAGAGTCATTCTCTCATACTCATCTATTTATTTTAAAGTCCAATTCCTCAAAAATTCAATGCCCTAATTTAGTTTTCAAACTTTAAAAATTCCACTATTCATTTTTTCATCCGTTTAAAATGTTATTTCCTTTAACTAGCGTTATCATTCCCTATTTATTTACTTATTCTAATCGTTAAAGTTTAATTCTTAAGAACCCGACTTTTCAAGTTTGATTTCCAATCTCAAAAGCTCCATCGTTCATATACCGCCTTTTAATGATTGTTTTCATTATTAACGTCATCCCATTCATTTACTTATTCGCTCATCCGCTTATCCACTCATTTTAAACCCCGAACTCTCAAATCATTTTTCAAATTTCCAACCTCGTTCAAATTCAATTTCTAAAATTCTCGTTCTCACATTTAGTTTCTAAAAGTCTGACCTCCAAATAAACTCTAAAATTTCAATTTTTAAATAACCTTCGAGATTCCAATTTTTCAAATAAATTTCAAAAATCCGATTTTCTCTCAAATAATTTTAATTCCATTCTGGTCTTCAAACAATCTTCTGTTCCTCTTGAATTCAATAAGCACAAATGAATTTTTCATAATTCCGAAATAATAGAATCTGTGATATTAATTCATGCAAAACAAATGGGCTGTGGTGGGGGCCTTACATGGGTGACTTTATGATTGATTGATTGATTGTTTGATTTGATTATCATACATGATTGATTTGTTTTGCTCTATGACATGCATGAGATTATTCTTTAATTATGCACTAACCCCCTCTCTTGATAGCGCATAACGGTTCATTGCCCAGGTATGCACTCACTCTCACTCTAGTTAGTCTATATGCATTTTCTGACCCTCATATGTGCATGATTCGCTGTGGGTATTCATTGATTTTCTTATAGATTACCATGCTAGCTTCATTTTATTAGTAGAGACCCAACTTTGGGGACTTAGAGGGGTGCTACGGTCTTTACCGTATCTTCCCGATAAGTAACCTGACCCCCGAACCCGATCCGGTTTTTCGTAGATCACCTTTTCCAAAATAAGGAGTCACACTTAGAGTTTTCTTTCTTATTTTGTTTACCCTTTTAAAATAAAATAAAAATAAATGGCGACTCCAAGTCATTTTTGAATAAATAAAAACCATTTTTCAAATAAAAATCGAGCTTGCCATCTAGTGGGGAACGCATGAGCCGAAATACGGGGTCCATAGTCTCACATTTCATAGAAGATGAGTTGATCTATAATGATATTGATGGTAGTGGTATTGGTGTGGTTGTTGAAAAAGTCAAAAAACGATAAACATTAAAGAGACATTAGAAAGGTATTATCATTTTATTCTCTTTTACAATGTATTGTAAATTGTATAAATTAATAAAAAATTATTAATAAATTCTAATCTTAGTTTTTATATATAGTATTTTCCTACTTTTTTTTTTTTATGTTGTGGACTGCTTTCCTACAATGCTACTAGTTTTGCTCTTTCATGTGGAATATTTTTGTCTCTCATAAACTATGTGAATGCTATTTGCTGCTGTCTTTTATGCCTTTGACATTGTCAGGATATGTCCTCTTATTTATAATTTTTTGTGAACTTGTTTTCTCAAAACTCATATAAGATCTCATCTGGAAACTGTTCTTAGTTAAAAAGAGAAATCGGATTCTATAGTTCCTTATCAGTTGTCTAATATACCCTAACGAAGAAGGTTTGTTAGTAATATTGAGTCCAGTTGAATGAAGCCATCCTTAAGTTTTATTCTTCTATCCTAGACATTCATACCCGAATCGGAGATTCTGCCGGAGCATAGATACTGCTGTTTTAGGACTCTATCACATCTATGGACTTTTTGTACTTCACTTTCTATGAGAACAGATGGGTTTTGCCTTCAGTTCTGGGCATAAGGAGATATTGGCGAATAAAACTAACAAAGAAAGAATTCGTCACTACAAGAAAAAAGTGAAATAATGACGTTTTTTAAGCGTCAAGAAAGGTAAAAGATGACGCTTCCTCGAAGCGTCATATCCGCCCCTGTCATTAAATGTTACAATTAACAATGACACTTTCAAGAAGCGCCATATTTTATTAATGCTTTCAATGGCGCTTTAAGAAGTGTCATCCTTGAATAATGTCAACAATGACACTTGTGAAAGCGTCATCTTTGAACATTTTTATTGAAATAAATTTTATAAAATTATCACTCTTGACACTTGTGCGAACGCCATCTTTGATTTAATCTTATTAATGACACTTTTAAAAATGTCTTCTTTATTTCATGTTAACAATGATGCTTATAAAAACGTCATCTTTGAACAATTTCTATTAAAAAATAATCTTTTGATTCCGTTATTAAAATAATTGATTTCTTATATAATTAAATTAAAAAAACAATTACAACCAATAAAATAAAATCGAATTTAATTAATTAAAATATATCTAAATATTGATATACATGAACCTAGTTTAAACAGTTAATGTAACCACCTATATATATATATATATATATATATATATATATATATATATATATATATATATATATATATATATATATATATATATATTAATTACACATAAACTTGTTAATTATATCAAAATATTTCAATAAGAATTTCTAATTCTAACATAAGAACAAACATTGGTACCAAGACTACTAAAATAAACCATAATCTTTAAAAGCATAGTTCCACCTCCTAATGAGTTCTTCACTGATGTAATCTTCATGGTTTTTGACTTCGTCTTCTTTAACACAATGGTTTCTCTTCTTTTAGAAAACAAGTTTCCTTTGCAACCTGTAAATAAAAATAAGGAAGAGTAGAAAACATCTAAATTATATATACGTACAATAAATAATAAACATAAATGAAATTATAACCTTCACAAAATTAATTAACGTTATCAACTTTGCTTACATGAATAATCCCCTTAGCCTCTTACATACATGGATTCTCCTTTCAATTCATTATATGAAGAAAAAAAAAATTCATTATACGAAAAAAAAAAATTACATTATGAAGTGTATTCAAAATAAAATATAACATATTATTCTAATGTAGACAAAAATATATATTGGCGTCTCTATGTTGCACCTTTAGAGCATTACTTCAAAAAAGACCTCATAAAAGAATTCATCAAAGTAAAACTAGACATACAAAACATTTCATTAATGAAACCAATGAGTTGAAACTAAATAAATAAATTCGTACTCTATCAACAAAATACCCTGAACTACAATTTCAACTAACTATTATGCTTTCCCCAAAATAAGGAAAAAAATGTACTTAAAATTTTTTTAAAAGTTTGATTTTTTATTCAACAACATAGAAGAAATAAATTATGTTTTTATGGGATAAAATATTGTATTTTTAGTATAAGTTAACAATTAAATTAAATCTTTAATAAACTCATAGACTCTAAGTGAATAAATATGCATCAAACACTTATTATAAAGTGTATATATGAGTTAGGATTGCTCCGTATGGACATTTAATGGTGAACTCTTAAAGCACTACCGAATACAAGAATAAGTCCTATAATGCACAATAAATAAAAATACCAAGGTCCAAACATGATGAAAACCATCACATTATCACTATGTTATTATTAAATTTTATTTTTAATTTCTTATATTTTTATTATTTTTATTTATTTGACTACTTTTTATTTTTTACTAGTTCCTTTTATTTTTGTTTATTTTGATAATAAGAGGAGCTTGTAATTTACTAGATGATAAAAATCCTAAGATAGGAAGTATAGACTTATTTTTATATTTTATTTTAACAAAACCAAGAAACATGACATTGCTTGATTTAAGATATCATAAAAATCTTATGTAATTATAAAAGTAAATAATTAAATCATAAAGTTATAGTACAAATAGAATTCTATCTTATTTAAAACATTTGCATCCCAACCTACCAAGATTTGGAACTTAATCCCGAAGAAAGTAGGCCCTTTCAGTAATAGATAAAATTTTTAAGTCCACATGTTTAATGGGCTTTATTGCTCAGTATGGTGAAGCATAAGTCACCATATCCTTGAAATTCAATAACCAAAATTTGATGAGTCCTAAAAGAATGATTTTTCAAAATTTTTACTTGACCATGAAAGTTTTAAAATAATACCAATATGGAAACTATATTCCAAAGGATTTAAATAAAAAAAAATATGGATTCAAATATAGCAAGAACAAGGGTTAAGAAATCAATCCCAAAAAGAGTTCATTCAAAACAAAAAAAATTCAGCATAGTTGTCTTCACCTATACCAATAGATTTAAATTTTCATATAAATTTGATCCAGTATTGAATCAAGTTGGGACTTGTCTCATTTTAAAAATAATAGCAAATACTATAATTTTTCTGTTTTGCACAAAATCCAAAAACCTGATCTCTAACCTATTGGAAAGTCTTAAAAAATGCACCCTATTTTAGGTTTTTCAATCTGGCAGGACTGTTAGCGAAAGAGTTTAGTTACTAAAGATGATAATATAGTCATTTTAGCACAACATTATCACCAAGTGTTCTTTGATAACCCAAATACATTTTCCTTTAGTATCTCAGATATTTACATATCATGTGTAAAATGTGATCAAGATATGTTAGAAGATATTGTCAGATCTAAGTTATATTTTATACAAAATTTATCTATTTAGCTCATTTAACTATGAAATACATGAAGCAAGAAAAGCAAAAAAAAAAAAAAAAAAATGAGACTTCCAACAAAGAGTGCTTAAGCAAAGGAGTTAAAGAGTTGCAAGAATTAAGGCTAGACTATAAGGTGCAATATCCTATTAGTGATACCGAACCATTTATATCCATGTTTACATTTCATTAAGTCTAAGCTAAAAATGACAAGAAAACAATACCTGCCAATATTCATTTCCCTTGCCATTCTCACTTCATCTAAGAATGACTCCATAAATTGACAATTTGAGCCAGGCTTTTTCTTTCCCTGTGAATTAGACAGCTGCATGTTATGCTTATTTAACCAATGCTTCTAGTAGCAATCATATTCCCATTATAAGACATCATTTCTCAAGATAAGGATTGCTGAAATATATACATAGTTGATTTAAAGAAATGAATAAATTTCTAGATAGAAAAATCTTGATTCAATAAAAAACTTAAGCAACTCCAAATAGCACAATTGCATGAAGAAAAACAAAAATATAGTTTGGGAATTTTTTTAATTTTTTTATTATTTTTAGGAAGTTAAACCATAACAAGCATTAGTTTATGCTATAATCAAACTAATGACCACTAAACATTGCATCCTACCTAACCAAATGAAAATGGGAATTTATTTCCTATTCCTAATGACACTGTAGCAATTGGTGGTGGCTGAGGCAATTTAAGATGAGAAACTACTCTAAGAGCCAGTTAGTTGTACCATTCTCACCTGCAACCTTGTAATTTAAAATTATCTTGTATAACATAACAAATAAACCAAAAATTTTAAGGTAGTATTGTGCAAAAATTGTAAGTGATCTAGAAAAGTAAAGGTATCCCAAGGGTAACTTTTATTATTTAACAAATGAGGTACTCACTATTATTCTCAATCTTTTCTAAATTTTGGAGGCTAAAATATCTCCACTGTGCTTGAGCTTCCAAAAGATGAGGCCTGATTTTGAATCAAAAACCTACTTTAGATGCTTATAAATCAACCAGTTAAAAATGGGCCCTTCCTAATAAATAAAACAAACAAGGAGAAATTTTAAAAAAAAAATTATGAGAGATGCCATGGAAGGGCCCTAATGGGTGGCAAAGGGCAAAGAACTGGATCTCTTTTCTTTATTTTAGGAGTAGAGCACCTCATTCCTTTACAAGATGCCCAATGCAACTCAATCATTTTTTGTTATCTTATCTTATTATTAATAACTGTTCTCTAGAACAGATCCGAAAAATGAATCCTTGGAAAAAATCAAGTTAATTTTTTTTTTAAAAAAAATAATGATAATGATAAATAACAAAAATAAAATAAATCAACACCACTTAAAAATGATTTATGTTTTCCCTAAATCAAGCAAACTAAAAAAAACGTAAAACGATTTGTGTTTTTCATAACCAAAAAAATGATTTGTTCTCTAGTATAGATATGAAAAAAATGATTTCTTGGAAAAATTCAAGTTCAAGAAAAAAATAATAATAATAACGATAATGATAAATAACATTAAAAAAAAACACCTCATTGTTCACAAAACCAAACCAATCCAACATAATAAAAAAGACACAAAAGTTCCTTCCACTTTCTCTTCCTAAATACTCACCAATCAAACCGAGAACAAGCAAACAAACCAACCAGATCGAAGATTTGAAAATTCACCCGCTATCACAGAGGATGATGACCTTCAGAAGCATACGCCTACGAGAAGCCATGGAATCAACAGAGAGAATCGAAATTAGGGTTTCAGAGAAGATTCAAAATCAAACCCTAGAAATTCCCAATTTCTTTGGATTTGAAAAAAATAAATAAAAAGTCCCCTAGTTTCGTGGAGGCTTCAAGCCTTCAATAGAGACAAATGAAAGGGGTCGGCCAACAGTATTATATTATCATCCTCCTTGAACAGCAACGAGAAATCAACACTAGTTAGAAATGATTTATGTTTTCTCCAGATCAAAAACTAAAAAAAAAAGAAAATAAAATAAAAAGGCAAAAAATAAACCTCATCCAAATTAAAGTCACTTTCGGTGTTCTCACAATACAATTGTGTAGCCTTGGTGAGATCGAGCTCATTGGAAGCAGCCCCCCCAGCAAGATCTTGTAATTTCTTTGGTAATCGAAGAGATGACGTGATGAATGGAGGACTGGAAAAAGGAATTGAAGAAATGACATGATGAATAGAGGATGGGAGAGAGAAAGATAGCAGTGTAGAAGGTAAAGGCATTGGGAGGGGAGTCACCTTCCGTGGCAATGGTGGTGGGTTGCCAATGTGGGTATGTGCCCTAAGTTTTTTTTTTTTTTTTTTTTTTTTTTTTTTTTTTTTTTATGGCTATCAGGGTTTGAGGGTTTCAAAGAAACAAGGGATTTATATAGGAGAAAATAAAATGACTCTTCTAACAAGTGTCAAGGCTGTTCATAATACAAGCTCCTACCATGACGCTCTTAAAAAGCGGCACGGAATAGACACCAAGTAATAGAAACGTCATTATAATATTTAAAAAGCGCCATTGTTCCTAAAACGCCAATATTAATCCATTTTTCTTTTAAATATTGACACTTTTAATAAGCGACAAGATATGAAGCGTCATTATATTAGTTTTTTGTAGTAGTGCGTCTATTAAGATTTAAATGATTATACGTCTAATATTCATGTTTTGTGTTCCACCAGAGTATTTTATAAAATATTTTCTGAATTTAGTTGCAATATGGTGTGTGTATCTCATATATATGCCAAAATATTGATTGCATTTAGTCCTGATCAATTGCAGAATGTTTGGCCATTTACAACAATTGACTTTTAGATATGTAGCTTAATTGTACCATCTCATTTGATCTTCCTGAAACCGTAATCAAACCAACAGAATGTTTGTACCCAAAGGGAGAATGATTGTTAGTACTATTGAGTCCTGTTGAATGAAGCTGTCCTTAAGTTTTTATTTTTCTATCCTAGACGTTCATACCCGAATAGGAGATTCTGCCAGAGCAAAAATACTACTGTTTTAGGACTCTATAACATCTATGGACTTTCTGTACTTCACCTTCTATGAGAACAGATGGGTTTTGCCTTCAGTTCTGGACATAAGTAGATATTGGCTAATAAAACTCACAAAGTAGGAATTAGTCTATTAAAATTTAAATGATTATTGGTCTTACCATCTGTTTGGAGATGTGAAGTTTGGAGAGAATGGGAAACTGGTGAAGCCAATCCCTCTGTGTCTTAACTCCTTCCCTCAGGTTTTCTGTGCATTTTCAGCTTCTTGCTAATTAATTCTGAATTTTGATGTTAAAGTTCTAGGAAAATATTCAACACTGATCCACCTCAGTTCCAAGCTAGATCACATTCAGCAACTTTTTCTTTCATGTACCTTTTATGTGGTAATGCTTAAGAGATTTCCTCTATGATTTCTGTGATTCGCCTGAGCTTCACAAATGCATTATCTTGTTTAACAGCGATATATCCCCAGAAGTTATGGTTATCAATGAATAACTTGAATGTTTCATTAGTGAAGCATGTAACCAATGTTTCTTTTTTTCTGGGTAGTGTTATTATTTGATGCTAATTCTAGATCTGGTGATGAGTGGTCTCCTTCTATTTAAGATGAGACTTGAGCCTGTTAGTAATTTTCTCAGCAACCTTTGATTAAAATGGAGCTTTTGTGAGCATGGGACTCTTGGGTTACTGATAAATTTGACCACCCATGAACAACAAAACTACATTGCTTGTTGCTCAGTCCAGTCTAAGGATTTATGTGTTTGTTTGTTTTCTTTTTTTAAATTGTAATTGGAACAAGGTCAAATGGTAAGTTTTCCATTTGTTACTTCAACAGATTGTGGGTCTGCTTGATAATGTTTTGAAAAATAGTTTTTACAAATCAATTTTTAAGAATAGCTCCTAAATGTTTGGAGTAATAAAATTCTATTAGGAGACAAATGTTTTACTCTAAAAAAACACCTTGAATTTTTTATTTTTTTATTTATGAAAAGTCCTCTTATTTTTATACAAACTTTTTAAAAAATTGATTTTAATCCATTTAGATGATAATAGCTTGATATGAAAATGTTGGAAAATAGAAAATTTTCACACTCTAGTTAGTGCAGTCTATGAAGCATTCATCAGCATTATCACATTGTAAATTCTCATCTTGGTCATGAGCTATGACCACAATTGTTGAGCGTTTTTGCATATTTGTTCAAAATTTTGTTTCTAACATTGAATATAATCCCACCCTATTAGGTCCCTATGATGTAATTTTTCATAAAATCAAAAAACCTAGATAGGGTTTAGAAGTTAGGAGGCCAAAAAAATATGAGGATTGAATTGAATACAAGATGTATTTAGTGACTATAGCACCAAGGCCATGAGATGTGAGAGTGGGAGGTTGAGGTAGAGGGGAGTGGTGTTCAAAAGAGAGTGGGCTCATGTAAAGGAGGAGGAGATAAAGGGAGAGGATGTTTGAGATGAAGAGGAATAGGATCTTGAGGAATATCCTCAAGGTAAATTTGACAAGATTTTGTAGAAGGAATGGTTGGTCTTGGTGAGTTATGTCGTGAAGGATCTCCAAGTTGAAAAGACTGTAATTATCTACTTGATGTTCTTGAATACCATTCATCAATATTAGAAAAACTTGTAATTGAGAGATTATGAGAGAGAGAGAGGGAGGTAGATTCATTTTTGATAAAAAGAAAACATGTCTCATTAAAAACTACATGTTGAGAAATGTAGATTACTATAAGGAAAATGTCAAAAGATGACGCTTTTTAAGTGTCAAGATAGATATAAGATGACGCTTTTAAAAGCGTCATATATTAGACTGTCATCTTTTTAAATCGCATACGTTGACACTTTTTAGAAGCGTCATCTTCTTTGCACGTCAACCATGACGCTCATAGTAAGTGTCATTATTTGAAACATTGACGCTTTATAAGTGTCATCATATGTTAATAATTTCATTCATGTCAATATTGACACTCAATGAAGCGTCATTGTATAGGCAGAAGCAACATTGACACTCAATATAAGTGTCATCTTATAACTTTTTATTTGTAGGAGCAACGTTGACACTTAATAAAGCGTCATTTTATAAGTAGAAGCAACATTGACACTCAATATAAGTGTCATCTTATAGCTTTTTATTTGTAGGAGCAATATTGACACTCATAATAAGTGTCATCGTATAGCATTTTATACCTTGACACTAAAAAAAATGCCATATTTTTTTAACATCAAACTTGACGCTTTTGAGTAGTGTCATCTTCTGTTTATTCAAGTAAAGCATGACGCTTTAAAAAAGCGTCATCTTATCTCATATAAAATTTTAATAGCCCAGAAATTAAAATGTCCTAATTATGCCCTATTTATAATTTTCTATCAACAATTAAATTAATAATGAAAACTTAATTTAAGAATCTCCATTGACAAAAAGTATCAAATATGGTCTTCCTTTTTCACTATTACAATTTATCCATAAACATCATACATAATCAACAACTAAAACCAACAATTTTACAACTTCTTCTTCAACTTTGAATTGTTCATAACCTTCACTACATCTAGTTTTACATCATTTTTCTTCCAAGTGCAAAAGGATGGTTGTAACTCACTTTCTAGATGCTCAATCTGCAAAATAATTGAGAGGGTTACATATTTATTAGTATTAACAAATAGTTAAGAAGCAACTTTGTAAATGAAATGTGTATATGCCAATTTTTAAATTTCCAAAATATCTTTCTTCCATTGCAATAAATTTCAAAATATCAAAAGAACTCAACAAACTCCAATAATTTTATTACACCAAATTTCTAAATATTTTAGAACTCTTATTCTATTTTTTAAAAAAAACAGAAAAAAAAAAAAAGTTTTTATCTCATTGACTATTTTGGTATGATTTTTATCTTATTTATGAAACTTCAACCATTAACATCTTCTCATTCTTCTTATAGGTTGTACAAGACATTAGATGTTTTGCATGAGAAGGAACTAAGGAATGAAAAAAAAAACAAAAAAAACTAGAAGTCCGAAAAATTATAAAATTGTAAATTAACATATTTATGTAAAATTATAAAATTGTGTTAAAATATCTATGTTCTTCTTATTGTATTAGTATATCAACATTTAATAATATGAGGATATCTATTATCTAAATATGGAACTTGCATGAAATGATCTCTAAACATGGAATTGATTCATAAAACTTACAATAACCACAACATGTTACCTCAAAATTCTTTTGATGATATATTTTGAATTGTTTGTGGGTGTCCTTCATCAAGAGCAGTAGTGACGTTGTTAATAGAATGACCTATGCCTTTTTGTACAACCTGAACAATATATAATAAACAATTTAACAACCAATTAGTAAGAGGTGCTATTTCCTTCCATAGGCTTATTTGTAAGAAGTCTTAAACTAACTTCCTATTTTTTATGTAAAAGAAAATGGAAGTACAAGATATTATATACTTTAAACCCATTAGTATAGTAGGAGACCTTTATAAATTTAGATTAAAGAAGTTTATAAAGCTAGTAATCTTAAAGACCAAAAATGCTTTTGTAGAGAATAGACAAATTCCTAATTCATGCACATGTAATGAAACTAAAGGCTCCACGAAAATGAGCTTGGACATGCAGGAATTTTTGTAGCTATGCTATTATAGGATTTCTTCGAATCTAACTGATAATAATTTGTAGAGGAAATATACAAAAGTTGTTACACCTACCATGTCTACTTGGCTTCACCTCTCAATATGCCAACTATACATCAATCATAATAGAGCAACCCCCAAAATGATCCATATTGAAAACACTGCCAACTAGGAGTACAAAGATATACATTAACAAATTATCATTGTGAATAAATCCATTATAAAATTAACATTAACAAAAGATTGACTACATCTTTAAAAGAATATGAAGTTGTATTAGACTATAAGTTATAAGAGGTACCTTCAAACATGAGTAATGATTAACTGAGTCACTAACATAACCCAATGTGATCGAACTTCATTAATTTCCATTTCACTATATGATTTCTTCCCGCAAAACTGAATTGGAGTGACATATACAATTCACTAAGTTCAATTGACCGAAAAAAAAAATGCTATAGTAAAATGACCAACCATATGAATTGAATCAAGTGCAAACCTTTGATGTTAGTTGGTTTGGATTAGCAATGATTTCCTTCATATATCTCATCACGTAATACCCACATTCCACACTACCTGGTTGTCTTGGGCACTATGGGAAAAGTATCAACAATTGCAATAAACACTAGAATGATGTTCTTACTTCTTTAGCATCTTATTGATGATCATATTAATAACCATCCATTTTCTAATTTTTGTCATAAATTAAGTGGTGAAGCAATATATTTTAATCTAAACAAATAAGTACTTACAACCGCTTTCACCCAAGTTGGCTCCCTCTTTGATGTTTTCTGTTTTTCCAGTGGGTTGATTCTCATTGCCCTACAAAAAGAATTAAAAAGATGTTATTTAGACACTATCAATTGTATTAAAATAGGAGAAAATATATACTTACATGTTAACTATGTCCTTAAGATCATCACATGGTTGACAGGCCATTGGATCAAGGTAATATGCAATCATTTTCTTCATCTCCAATGCCACTAACACCCAATGGAAACTAAAGAAAAGAAATGAAAATTGTAATATAGTATCCACAAATTCAAACATCACAAACTAACTTACAAACACCATATTGATATTTAGGATAAAAGGTTACTCTGGGTTATATGGAATAAGCATATATTCAGCATGCTTTGTATTCTTTAGTCGATCTGCAATAACCCTTGACCTGTTTTCCTTGCTTCCCTCTCCCATTCCAGCTTTTGAGACCAATGCTGGATTGGCAAAAACATATCGTTCAGCCTGCTTTGCATCAATCAACTTTCTATGCAAATGCCTGATTATAACCCACATGACAAGTTATCAACAATCATTATAGGTCATTAGAAAATAACCTTCTATCTCATAATCTTGTGAAAAGTCATTCAAAAATTATAAAATCCCTTACCAGATGTAGTATAAAATACAATTGGATGACACTTCTTTTGATGATATTATCATTTCCATATCTTCTTTCATCATGAAGGTCTCGAAACTCTCACCAAAAACATCATCTGGGAAGTTTATAGGGTGTGTTCTTGATGTACTCAGCATGAGGCCAACCAATGTCTCAAAAATTTTCATATCTTGTGGTTTTTCACCCTTGGATTTGACTTCAACTTCATTTACTTTTTGTTTCTTTGCTTTCTTAGATGCCTGTACAATTAAGAACCATGGTACAAATCAAATTAACTAGTTTATATATATATATATATATATATATATATAAAGTCACTATAAAGTTTGGTAATTAAATTTACTTACTAAGATGGAAGTACGGATGATGACCAAATCAGTTGGCCACAAAACTTGGTAACCAATTGCAGCCCCAACAGTAGTAGTTTGTCCAAGAATAGGAATGGGAAGGGGTGCACTTGAATCATAAGGAGCATCAACAACTACTAAATAGTTGAGACCACATTCAAGTATAATTGTTCCACCTGCCACTATATTTTCCTTGGTGCCTATGGCCAGCTCACATTTTCTAACCTACAAAACTCAATTCACAATAATCACTTCAATATTAGTGGGTTTATACAAAACTAACGTAAATGCATTATCATCATCAATCACCTTATAGCTCCTATTACAATGATAAATGCAATTTCATTTACATTCAATTGCAACAAACTTGCATGATAACATTTTAGTCCATTGCATATAACTCAACCCATAATTTAGACATATCCTATTATATGTTGCCACATCAAAGAAGACCATATATGTTGCCACCAACATTTGAAGTCAATTCAAACAACAAAATTAAATTAAATTATTTCTCGTATTAGAGGAAACTTTGTCATCAAATTAGCTTAACTGAATAAATACCTTCTTCTGTGGTTCTATTGCTTCTGGTGGGGTCACATCTTCAACTTTACGGATTGGCTTATCCACTACTTCTGGTAGGAGAAGTTGTTTTTGCTTCATGTTTGAACTGCTAACATCAGATTGGGGAGTAACAGCTCCTACTTGAGACAGTTTTGCTAGCACTTCTGCCTGAAATATTCTTTGTTCTTCTTTAGATGCTGCTATGAAATCCCTGACAGCACGATCTGCAACACTATTGAAATATTGGCGAGATGTGTAGTGCTTCCCTTTGGCCCTAACTCGACCACTATACTCAGGAGTACCCAATGCTTCCACAAGTATATCATTACTTCCACTAACACTTCTACCATTCTCTTGAGACTCTTTCAATAGCTTGTCCTTAAAAAATATTAATTATAAAGTTAAATTGCAAATTTGTTATTGTAAATAACTTATTATAAATATATGTAATTAAAATTGAAAAATATTCACTTACTATTTTCTCAATTACTGGTATGGCCACTTCATCAAAGGTGCCGTCCTTTTTTTCCCTTGCTTTCTTCCACAATATGCTTCGATCAATAGTTTCAATTGATCCACTTGCAACCATCTTTCAAAATAGGACAATGTATAATATAATTATCATATAACCCTATTATGTATTATGCATAAAATAAATAAAAAACAATTAATAGGCTTACACTTACCATCTCTTCCTCAAGACCGGCATATCCTTTCCTACTTAGATGGTGATTATAAATGTTTCTCTTTCTTCTTTCTTTTTGAATTTCTCGATATTCCTATAAATTAAAATTTTATAATTAATGAATGTGAATAAGAGGTATGTAAAGAGTCTTAATTATACCTTAAAGTTGTCAGACAATCTATCTTTGACAAATATTGTCCAATCTTCATCCTCAATAAAAGTATATTGAATTGGTGGTCTTTTGAGGAGCTCCGGTTGGTCTTCGAAAGGAAGAATGTACTTCACTGTTAGCAAGTTCTTAAAGGACCGAAAGCATTTTCCCATTGTTAACATACAATTCCTCCTGCTTTTATGATTTAAGGAAAAAGCAGTCTGCACATTAATACCAAACTTTAGTAATTTCAAGAGGTTAAGAATGATAGACATTTTGCATCAAAGTGATTTAAATAAGAAATGGTTACCTCAATGCTGTCCCATAACTTATCATTCAACTGTTTAGGTACAACATGCCAAGTTTTATATCTTATTGGCACCATAGTGCGTGCTAACACGCCTAAGTAGCTTGTTAGATGAACTGCTGATTCTCCTATGAAAATGCCATCAAGATTGTACTTAACCGGCAACTTAACCCCCTTGCTTCTGTTTTTTATAATCATATGCTTCCGTGTCATCCCTCTGTACTTCCTTTTTATGGGTTTTTCTCCTTCCTTTGTCTCCATTCTTGTAACAAAAAAAAATAAAAAATGATAAAGATTAGTTAAAATTATATTGCATATAACCTAGTCAAAGAATAATTGTAAAACATAACTTTTCAAAGAAACAAATCCATAATCATTGCACAATGAAATGCAATAGATCATGAATTCAATAGATCTTTTTAGAATTGTTCATCATATAACAAGGATAACACTTCATTTAAACTTTTTTTTGTCCCGCTTTGTTTAACATTTCATTTATTTTAAGCAACCCAAGGGCCTTTGTATAAGAAAGCTAAATTTGCAGTAGGAATTTCCTATAAGAATCAACATGGAAGGAGCACGTGGTTTCAACAAGTTCATCAAGTCCATAAGAACTTATGAAAGCTTTTGGACTATCGGTTTGTGTTACATTAAGTTTGGAAAACACAACATGCATATTGATAATAAAAAATTTCATAATTTTTTTACTCACAAACATAACTAATTTAGTATCTTCCATGCACAATTTAGGGAAAAGGTTTTAATAAATATGTTATTGGGAGATGTTAAAGAATGGTCAATATTTTGTGCAAAAAAATAAAGAAAGGATAAAAATTACCTATTTTGTGGCTGTTGCAACCCATTCCATGGCCTTTATTCATACATTAGCATTAAAATACAGCTACATAGAGGATTTGTTCTCAATCCAAATCCCCTCACAATCGCCTCGCATACATGTTGCATCTGAGTCATCCATTACATCAAACGCTTCAATTTGTGGCAATGCCCCTATAAAGGGATGGTGTTCAATCGAATTGTCAACAAAGTCTTCACCTCCTTCCATATCCAAGAAATCTTTTTGAGGAGTTGACAAAACAACCGACCATCTTGGATCAAGTTGGTCTTGCACATAAAATACTTGCTTAGCTTGGGATGCCAAAATGAAATGAGTTGATTTATGAGCAATTTTGCTAAATTCAACTAATGTAAAGCCAAGATCATCAACTTTTATGCCATTTTTATTATCAACCCAATCACACTTGAAAACCGGTATCCTAAACATGGTATAATCAAGGTCCCATATCTCGGTAATAATGCCATAGAAACAAAGCTCGCCAAACACTGGATTTTGATCCTTTGCACTTGCGATTTGCATTGTTGAAGCTATAATACTAACTCCACTATTTTGGGTAGCTCGTAAGTCATCTCGTTCCTTGGTATGGTATCGACACCCATTAATGACATATCCATGATATTTAGAGACATAATGGCTAGGACCATGAGCGATCCACTTAAGGGTTTCAGATATAGGTTCATTATTACCAATTGCAGCTTCAATCTGTAATTATAAATAATAGTTATTATGTATGTTAAACATTAGTAAAAAGAACACTTCACATTTTAACACCATTCCAATACCTTTTTTCTCAACCAATAAGTAAAAGTCCGCAGGTGTTCATCCTGGAGCCACTTTTGTCTTTTTGATTGACGAGGATTTTTCAATTTCAACCATTCCATGTGCTCTCTATGTAATTATTTATAAGAAATTCAAAGTTAATGTCTTAAAGTTATTTTAAGTATCAGACACAAATATTAAGTGTTAGTGGTTCTTACTCAATATAAGGTTGAACAATAGTTGTATTCTCTAAAACATAATGATGTGCATGTAACCACAAATTGGAATCAATTGTCACAACTTGACCTCCAGGTATTGGTGCCCCAACCTTGTGGTCAATGTTGGCACTAATAGGAATCCCAATCGCATCTACATTTGATAAATACTCTGTACAAAATTCAATAGCTTCCTCTGCAATATAGCATTCAGCGATACAACCTTCGAGCCGATTACGGTTTTGTACATACCCTTTCAAAACTTTCATGAATCTTTCAAATGGGTACATCCACCTTAGGTAAACTGGTCCACAAAGTCTCACCTCCCTTACAAGATGTACAGTAAGATGAAGCATGATATCAAAGAAGGAAGGTGGAAAGTACTTCTCAAGCAAGCATAATGTCACCACCAAATCATTTTGTAACTTATCCAGTGCAGACACATCAACCACTTTGCTACACAGAGCATTGAAAAAAAAACTCAATCTGCAAATAGCATGCCTTACATGCTTTGGCAAAAGGGATCGTAATGACATTGGCAATAACTGTTGCATTAATGTATGATAGTCATGCGATTTAAGACCATAAAGCTTCAAGTCTTCCATTGACACAAGGTTTCTCATGTTAGAGCAATAACCTTCAGGAACCTTTAATTGTGATAAAGTTTGGCAAAAAACCTTTTTCTCCACTTTAGATAATGTATAACATGCAGGTGGGAGATAAGTTAGATTTGATTCAAACCTTGGCCCCAATTCACACCTTAAGCCCATCTCTAGCAGGTCTAGGCGAGAATTAAGTCCATCTTTCGTCTTACCTGGAATGTTGAGTAAGGTACCAATGATGCTTTCACAAACATTCTTCTCTATGTGCATTACATCCAAGCTATGACGAACATGTAGGTATTTCCAATACTCAAGATCAAAGAATATGGACTTCTTTTTCCAACAATTTGTAGTATTGACATTCAACTTGCCTTGGGAGTTTTTTTTTTTTCCCCATGAATTAGAAATGACATAAATTTTCCTTAGGATTTCCTCTCCACTCAATGGTTGCGGAGGTGAGCTAAACTCTTGTTTACCATTAAATGCCTTCTTTTGTTTCCTAAAAGGATGGTTGCAAGAAAGAAATCTTCTGTGACCTGTATATGAGTTCTTTTTCCCATGCTTCAATCTGTGAGAGAATGTATCTTCCCCACATATGGGACATGCAAAATATCCTTTAACTACACAACTAGATAAGTTTCCATATGCAGGAAAATCATTGATTGTCCATAGTAGAACAACTCTTAATGTAAAGACCTTTTGCTGATGCACATCATAACATTCAACCCCTACATCCCACAACATTTTTAAGTCATCCAATAATGGTGCTAAATAAACATCAATGTCATTTCCAGGTTGTCGTGGACCTGATATTAATAAAGATAGCATCATAAACTTCCTTTTCATGCACAACCAAGGAGGAAGGTTGTAAATGACCATTATAATAGGCCAACAACTATGTCTACTACTCATTGAACTATGAGGATTTATACCATCTGCTGAAATGGCAAGTCTAAGGTTTCTAGGTTCTGAAGCAAAATCAGGCCATCTGTGATCAACTAGCTTCCATGATGGGGAGTCAGATGGATGGCGCATTTTACCATCAAATTCTCTTTCTTGAGCATGCCATATGAGGTATTTTGCAATTTTTGGGGATTGAAACAATCTTTTAAATCTTGGAATAGGAGGAAAATACCACATTACTTTTGCAGGGACTCCCTTCCTCTTTTTAGTACCTGTTCCATCTAACTTCCACCTTGAAGTTCCACAAGTAGGACAAGAAGTTGCATCCTTCAACTCATTTCTATACAATATGCAATCATTGGGACATGCATGTATTTTCTCATATTCCATTCCCAATGTATTCAATGTTTTTTTTGCTTCATACATAGACAGAGGCAACTCATTGTTTAGAGGCAACATATCTCCAAGAATACTTAAAAGCTCTGAAAAGCTTTTATCAGACCATCCATATCGTGCTTTCAGGTTGTATAATTTGACCAATGCAGATAACTTTGTAAAGTTTCTACAACCAGGATATAAAGGTTTTTGAGCATCTTCAAGTAATGTTTCAAACAATTTTGGGTCATTCTTACGATCATCATATGCAACTTGAACCATTTCTATTGTACTATCCACATCGTTAAATTCAACTGTATGATGCCATTCTGCCCTACTAGTTGGTGGTCCACTTGGAGCAGCGTCTCCATGCCAATACCATGTATGGTAACTCTGATCAATTCCATAGAAGAATAAATGTTCTCTAATTTTTTGAGGAGTGTGGAATATCATATTACCACACTGAAGGCATGGACATTTAATGGAGTTTTTATATGTGGAATATTGTAATGCAAATGCGATAAAGCTTTCTACCCCATCTGCATAATCCTTTGATCTCCTATCCTTTGACATCCAAGAACAATCCATTTGATGTACAAGAGATAAACACAACTCCTAGATACCACCAACAACTAAAGTTATTAATAAAATCCTATTAATAGGCTTAAAATATATAATCTACCAAATTAAAATTTCCCACATTGTCACAAAACTTAGACCAATCCAAAAAACAACAATGTGCAAGTCATCTAACAATAAGCAATATGACAAGAAACATAATTAGTATATTAGGTTATTCAATATTAGCATAAAAAATGGATCTTAGTTCATTCATGATGTTTGTTTTATTCATGAATAGGAATGAAAAGCAAGATCTAACTTTTAGTCTTCTCTTATATTATTGAATACACCAAGTTTGAAAATTTTAAAAACACATAACCACATGAGACAATGATACCATGAACTAAAACAATTAACGAATGGAACTAAGATTCGAATGAATAGAAACAAGTGATTTATACATGATTCAGGCATTCTAACATCTCCAACATCCTTAATTAGGTGGTGGTTCCTATCCCATATAGGAATGCATAATCCCTATGTGTCAATTGCCAATATACTTAAATTCATTTTAAAGAAATTTCGACAGCATTTCCCTATAGTTCTCCAAGTACACAAAATGGATAAGGCACAATATGTGACCTTGTCCAAATATGCACCCAAAGAACAAGAAGAAAGACTACCAAATTTTCTAAAAATTGAATTAAGAACAAGCAATTAACTTCATAGATATCATGTTTTCCTATGCTGTCCAACTGGACAATTCAAACATCATTTGCAGAGAAAAGATATTTATCACATGGAAGACAAATTTAGTAGTTGTCAACTTGAAACTGGCTTAAATATACCCACATTTCACATTTTGACAACTTATTGTCTTAGTATGTAATAAGAGAAACTTCTGTCTCACAATGATACTTGAATGGGAATTCTAAGGATTCATGCATGCATAGTTGATTAAAACTAAAACATAAATACTTATTAAAATATTACATCTAGTTATGTATTATAAATTATTCATATCAATTGCAATGGTGAGAATAGGAAAATATTGTTTGTAAGCATCACATTTTAGGCCTAAGTTCACAAACTTGGCTAAATCCATTAAAGACCCACTACATAAAGTTCATGTTAAAATTGGTTCATCTCCAACCCCCAAAATGATTTATCAAAGTTACTCATTTTTTAGAGTCTTGATTAATTAGATAATCAATATAGATACATATAATTTGTATTAATATAATATCATGATATTTTTTTCATTTTGTTTTTAGGCTTAGACTTGGGTAGATTTCCCAAGTAAGGCTAACGTAGAGCTAAGCCGCACCTTGACATGTGTTCTACTTATGTTGGGGGTGACCATTCTAGTTTGTGGTCATAAGTGGGGTGTCAAATCTCAATTAGTTTATTGAATAGATGAACCAAACATGATGTTATTATTAATTAGATAACATGTTGTGTAACCCATTTAAAAATGAAGTTGAATAGCATCTTTTGTAACATAAGCAATGAAGCCTATGTCAGATTGTGAAGCTTAAATTAGTAGTAAATGTTGCACTTCGCTCGGGATGTCGGGGGTCGAGCTGCCTGGTCAGCTTGCGGGGGTTGAAAAGGGCAGCGCCTCCTGAAGAATTTTTTTTTATTTAATTCGAAAGCCACATGATTCTGCTCATAGGCAGCAATTATTGAGTTCCATGACACTACATCCCTTAATAAAAATTGTTGAAAAACTTTCTATGCATTCCAAGAGCCCATATCTCGAAATGGCATTTCATCAAACAAGTTATAGGTAGTACCTACAACTCCATGGAAAGCAAGCTCCTTTCGGCATGAACCATTGTACACAAATGGAACAATACCAGAACCATTTCCAAATCTTCTAGAGAACATAAGAACCAGAGAACAAAAACAGAGGAGAGACACAACTGAGCCTAAAAACAGAGGTATAGTATCTTTTTATCGGAGATGCAAACCAAGAAAATAACTAATAATAAACAAAAACCACAATAGATTTACAAGCATTCACACTCAAATCCCAGAAATCAATAGTGAAGAATGTGAATCCATGGGAAAACGAGAACATATGGGCTCGTACCCGACAACTCTCTCTTCTGGGTTTTTTCTTCTCCCTTCTTTTCTTTCCTCTGTTCCTCTGGTTCTTCGACCTTTCCTCCTTGCTTACCTCTTCAACCGAAGGCACCTGCCTTTGCTGCCTCTTGCCTCTCCCAACCTACGGATCTAAAAAAACCCTAGCTTTCTCTCATATCTCCATTCATTTCCTTTCTCTTAATCCAGCACCCAAATAGTCAAATCGGTGGAACATCCATGAATGCTATCTTCTTGATTTGGAGTAAGAACTTCATTTTCTCAATCGAAATTGGTTGGAGCTTGCTGGTTCAGTTAGAGACAGATTTGGTAATGAAACTTGAGTGTGGGCATCGGGTATGGAAAAGGCTTTATTACATTTATCTCTTTTTTTTTAATTGAAAAATGTGAGTAATTATAAAATGAACAGAAAATGACGCTTTTAAAAGCGCCAAGGTTGAGGTTCTCCTACAATGGCACTTAAAAAAGCGTCATTATTTGAAATTCATTGTACAATGATGCTTAAAAAAGCGCCATTATTTAAAAACGTCATTATTTCTCCCATTAAAGAGCCAAGATAATGCAAGCGTCATTAATACCCATTTTTGAGAATAAATAATGGCACTTTATATAAGCGTCAAGAAAAAAAGCATCATAAATTACATTTTTTGTAGTAGTGAGACTTCATTTGATATGAGATGAAGACATCCATAGCCTTTATGTAAATGACTATATCCTAAGAAAGCGTAGGGTACAACTTTTTTCTTTTTTCTTTTTTTTTTTTTGAAATTTGTGCATGCTAAGATTTTTAAATATGGAAAGCACAGGGAACCAAAGATGTGTAAACGAAAACAATTTAAAGTACAAAGAATTCTTACCAATAAAAGAGAGGTAATTTGTTAATGAGATAAGTAGCACTTAAGCCTGCATCCACCTAAAATTTGAGATGAGCTTTAGAAGGAAAAATATAATAAAATAGTATTTTTTTATAAAAAAAATTATGATTTTATTATAATATTATTATTCATATTTTACAAAAAAAAACTACTTATTTTTTAATTTATTTGTAACTAAAAACTATTTTCATTTTTAATAAGACTTGAATGAAATTTAATTAATATTACATAAATTAAATTTATAATGTTTTTTTAAAATCAAAATAGAAATATTATTTTTATAAACAACTTATTCAAAAAAGTTTTTTATTTTTTATTTAATTTTTTTTTTTCAAAAACAACTTGTCAAACACCCTTATTTTAATAAAATGCTAAATAACTATCTTTCATTCTTTAACGTAAAAAAAAAAACTTTTCAACAAGTATTAGAAAACATGCCCAAAGAGGACCTAAAATTTTTAGCACATTTAAAATTTACTTCAAATTTAAAATATTCTTTTTACAAAATACATTTTACTTCTTATTTAACTTAATTTGTAACATAATCACAATTTGTAACATAATCACAATTTATAACAATTGAAAATTAAAATTTTATTATAATATGAGGGAGTTTATCTTTATTTTCAATTTTTATATTCATCTCCAAAGGGTGTTCTTTGGAGGTTTAAGTGGTAATTTTCTTTCAACTTAAATTTATAACACATGTGATCATGAAACACATTTTTAAGTAAAAAGTGCCCACTCATAGGTATTTTAGCATCCCATTATACAATGTAGTGAGTTTTGTCTTAATGTGATTGTGAAACATGTTTTAAGTCAAAAGGTGTCCACTCATATGTATTTTTGCATCCCATTATACAAGGCTATGCTTGTCTTAATGTGATTGTGAAACATGTTTTAAGTCAAAAGTGTCCACTCATGTATTTTTGCATCCCATTATATAAGGCAGTGAGTTTTGTCTTAATGTGATCGTGAAACACGTTTTTAAGTCAAAAGTGTCCACTCATATGTATTTTTGCATCCCATTATGCAAGGTAATGAGCATTGTCTTATAGGTAAAGTATATTCCACTAAAATAGGTCATTCTTATGATATGGACGTTAGCTCCAATTTTCATCCAAATAATTCATATCCATGTATGATTTGTGGAGCAATTTTCCACCCCTAAGTAAAAAATTTTAAAAATAAAAATTAAATAGAATTTGTAATTATTTTAGGAACTAGAGTAGATCAAGTAAGGGTATGTTTGAAAGTATTTTTTTAATAAAAATGCTAGAAAAATATGTTTTTCAAACATAAACATTTATTTGAAATTTTAAGATTTTTCATGTTTTTCTTTTAATGACTTTTAGAAGAAGTATTTATAAGTGTTTATTCATGTTTTCTAACTTTAAAACGATTATAATTTTTTTTCAAATGATATTTTTTTTTTAGTAAAATACACTTTTTAAGGCATTTATAACCATTTTTTATCCTACTTTCCAGATGAGTTCTTAGTCAATAACATGTGTTTATTTATTTTTCATTGGTAGTTAAATGCCGCTCACATCAACTTAAATGTAATAGAACTAGATGTATAACTTTGAATAACATATTTGTTGAAAAGTGGTCTCTAAATGTTCTCTTTAAGTGTTAAGTCTACTTCCTTTTACAAGGTAAGACTAAAAATTAGTAATTAAATTTCTTTCTTTGTATTAAAATAATTATTATATATATTTTGATTTTATATAATTAAAATAACAATATTTGAAGACTAATAGTTTGACCAAAAAAAATGATAATTAACATATTTGCAAATATTTCAAAATATTAACACTTATTACCATAATGAAAATTCCAAAAATTAGTAATTTAACAATATTTTGAAAATAATAATTATATAAATAAGATATTTGAGAACTAGTAATTTTAGAAACCTAAACTAAATTAAAAAAGTATATAATAAACTCAGTAAATATTTCATTACATGCTTCTAATTAAATATTTAAAAATATCAATCTCTTATAGGTCAATTCTTCATGAAGAATTAATGAGAAACAATTAATTCTAACATGAATCTCAATTGTTTGATGAGTAACAAATAAATCAATTATTTTTTTTTCAATTTCTTGATGCAAAATAATAAAAATATCTTGCGTAGAATGTAGGCCTACCAAAAAATTCATGGTAGATTTATTATAGTTTAATAATAAAATATGTGTCCAATTCTCTTTGCTTCTGAAAAAAAATATATTAAGTGGTTTATATAAAGGCATATGTATAGGTAGTCTTGGTCAAGTGGACTTCTTGTATCAACTAGGATGTTGACGTGGGCATATTTGGTCCTCACGATCTTAAAATGAATTGTAATTATTAATTTTAAACAAGTTATATTTAAAAGTGCCTGGAGAGATAAAGGAATATTTTTCATTATTTCATATGTAATTGCATATGTAAATTTTAATTAAAAAATTAAGAGCATTTTGATAAAAATAAAATAAAATAAAATAAGTGTGGAATTGAGCTCATGCATATAATCCTTTTCAATTCCATTAATCATAGACTAAGGAGGTGGTTAGATGTCAACGCCAACTAATGGAAATGTTGGATGTATCACATTTAAGTCTATAAATAAGTATTTCACCTTCATCCATCCCTCCAAGTAAACCTCTTAATAACTTCATTTCTACCAATTCAACAATGACCCTTGAATATTTTTCATCCTACTCCTTACTCCCCCAACTCAACATCACTCCTTGCTTCTTCATATTTCTACTTTTCCTTTTGTACTCAATATCATCATTCCATGCCACTTTTACATCTGCCTCTACACCTACCACTTCTCTTTTGAAAGTTGAACTTGATTAAGAAGCACTCGCTCTTCTAACATGGAAGGCTAACCTTGATAATCAAACCCAATCTTTCCTTTCTTCTTGGTCTGGACGCAATTCTTGTCATCATTGGTTCAGAGTAACTTATCACAAGTCAAGAAGTGTCTCCAATTTAGACCTTTACAGTTGTGGTTTAAGAGGTACACTCCACGATCTTAATTTCTCATCACTCCCCAACCTCCTCACTCTTAATCTTTTTAACAACTCCCTTTATGGAACCATTCCAATCAACATTGGTAATCTTTCCAAATTGATCACAGTTCTTGACTTTAGTTTCAATCATTTCACTAGTATAATACCTCACCAACTTGGATTTCTAACATCTCTTAGCTCTCTAACATTGGCTTTTAATAATTTCAAAGGCCCAATTCCTCCTTCCATAGGAAACTTGAGGAACTTAACCACTTTACATCTTTTTAAGAATAAGCTTTTTGGTTTCATCCCTCAAGAAATTGGATTGTTAAGATCTCTTAATGATATTCAATTGTCAACCAACAATCTCACTGGTCCAATCCCTCTTGTAACTTGAGGAACTTCACCACTTTGTACCTTCATACAAACAAACTATCTGGTTCTATTCCTCAAGAAATTGAATTGTTGACATCACTTAATGATCCTGAGTTGGGAAATAATAGTCTCACTGGTCCGATCCCTCCATCCATAGAAAACTTGAGAAACTTAATCACTTTGTATCTTTTTAAAAACAAGCTTTCTGGTTCCATCCCACAAGAAATTAGTTTATTAAGATCTCTTAATAGTCTTGAATTGTCAACTAACAATCTCATCGGTCCAATCCCTCTTTCCATAGGTGACTTGAGGAACTTAACCACTTTGTACCTTCATACAAGCAAACTATCCGGTTCTATTCCTCAAGAAATTGGATTGTTGACATCACTTAATGATCTTGAGTTAGGAAATAATAGTCTCACTGGTTCAATCCCTTCATCCATAGGAAACTTGAGAAACTTAACCACTTCGTATCTTTTCGAGAACGAGATTTCTAGTTCCATCCCTCAAGAAATTGGATTGTTAAGATCTCTTAATGATCTTAAATTGTCAACTAACAATCTCACTGGTCCAATCCCTCCTTCTATAGGAAACTTGAGGAACTTAACCATTTTGTATCTTTTTGAAAATGACCTTTCTAGTTCTATCCCTCAAGAAATTGGATTGTTGAGATTGCTTGATATTCTTGACTTGTCATTTAACAATCTCAGTGGTTCAATACCAACTTCCATAGGAAACTTGTCTAGCTTAATCAATTTGACCCTTTTTCACAACAATTTGAGTGGTGTCATTCCTCAAGAAATAAATAATATCACTCATTTGACATATTTGCAATTAGGTGACAATAACTTCATTGACCAACTACCAAACGAGATATGTCATGGTGGTGTTCTTCAATACTTTTCCACCCATGGAAACCATTTCACTGGTCCTATTCCAAAGAGCTTGAAAAATCGTACTAGCCTGTTCAAAGTTAGGATTGAAAGAAACCAACTTACAAGAGACATAGTCGAAAGTTTTGGTGTATACCCTAATTTAAATTATATTGATTTGAGCAGTAATAATTTTTATGGTGAGCTTTCTGAGAAATGGGGGCAATACCACATGCTCACAAACCTGAACTTCTCCAACAACAAAATTTCTAGTACTATACCGCCTCAACTTGGGAAAACAATTCAACTACAACAACTTGATCTCTCCTCAAATCATCTAATTGGGAAGATCCCAAAAGAATTGGGTATGTTTCCCTTATTGTTCAAATTATTGCTAGGCAACAACAAACTTTCAGGAAGTATTCCTCTAGAATTGGGAAACTTATCCAATCTTGAAATCCTTGACTTGGCGTCAAACAACTTAAGCGGTCCAATTCCCAAACAATTGGGAAACTTCTAGAAATTATTGTCCTTGAACTTGAGCAAGAATAGATTTGTGAATAGCATTCCCAACGAAATTGGAAAGATGCATCATCTTGAGAGTCTTGATCTTAGTCAAAATATGTTGACTGGAGAGATACCACCGCTGCTTGGAGAATTACAGTACCTGGAAACGTTGAATCTCTTCCATAACAGGCTCTCTGGCACCATCCCACACACGTTTGACCATCTGATAAGCCTGACAGTTGTTGATATATCCTACAATCAGTTGAAAGGTCCTCTCCCCAACGTCAAAGCCTTCGCTCCATTTGAGGCATTCAAAAATAATAAGAGTCTGTGTGGTAATAATGTCACTCATCTCAAGCTATGCATTGCTAGTCGAAAGAAGGCCAACAAGTTTTCTGTTTTGATCATAATACTCCTCCTTGTGAGCACTCTATTGTTCTTATTTGCTTTTATTATTGGCATTTATTTTCTTTTCCAAAAATTGAGGAAGAGAAAAACCAAGTTTCCAGAAGCAAATGTTGAAGATTTATGTGCAATATGGGGCCATGATGGGTAATTGTTGTATGAGCACATCATACAGGGGACTGACAATTTCAGTTCGAGACGGTGTATTGGCACTGGAGGATATGGTACTGTTTACAAGGCTGAGTTGCCAACAGGTCGGGTTGTTGTTGCTGTGAAAAAACTTCACTCATCAGAAGATGGAGATATGGCTCATTTGAAAGCTTTCAAAAGCGAGATTCATGCTTTAACACAAATAAGGCATCACAATATCATCAAGCTTTATGGCTTCAGTTCATTTGCAGAGAACTCGTTTTTGGTTTATGAGTTTATGGAAAAAGGGAGCTTGAGAAACATTCTAAGCAACGACCAAGAAGCAGAAAAATTAGATTGGATTGTGAGGCTGAATGTTGTTAAAGGTGTGGCTAAAGCTTTATCCTATATGCACCATGATTGCTCACCTCCTATAATTCATTGAGACATATCGAGCAACAATGTTTTGTTAGATTCAGAATATGAAGCTCATGTATCTGACTTGGGCACGGCTAGGCTTTTGAAGTTGGACTCATCTAATTGGAATTCATTTGCAGGAACTTTTGGTTATACTGCTCCAGGTACAATTTGCTTAGTGCCTTTGCTTACCTCTAAACTTCCTCTATACATCATATATAAAACTGTTATAATTGCTTAGCGGAACAAAGCATGATCAAATCTTCTTTACAGAACTTGCTTACACGATGAAGGTGGATAATAAAACTGATGTCTATAGCTTTGGAGTGGTAACATTGGAAGTAATTATGGGAAGACATCCTGGTGAACTCATCTCATGGTTGTCATCATCAGCTTCCTCATCCTCATCAATATCAACCGTAGACTACATACTGCTGAATGATGTGATGGACCAACACCCATCACCTCCTGTGAATCAAGTGGCTGAGGAAGTAGCACTTGCAGTGAAGTTAACGTTTGCATGTTTGCATGTTAAACCCCAATCTCGGCCAACTATGCAACAAATTGCTTGAACACTTTCGACACAATGGCCACCATTGTCAAGACCGTTTTCCATGATTGTCTTGGGTGAATTGCTTGGCCATGGTCTTGGAGGCGAAACTAGTTGAGGGTCCCCACTTCTCCATGATATTTGTTATCATCCAGAATCACTGATGTTTATTAACTATTGCAATGCCTGAGGTGAATGATTTCATTAAGATGAAAATCTCTTTTTCTCTCTCTCAATTTGTAATTGACCCATAAATTGGTTGTGATGCAGGGTTGTCGTGGAGAAGTGTGGGGATGCCGATGACTGTGTCTCTACTTCTGAGGCTGCCAAATAATCCACGTCACTGGATGCTTGGACAAGTTGATTTTATTAATTGGGGGGACTCCATGCCAGGTTTGATCAGCTTATGCTCTGTTTTTTGCTCTATTCTAAGAGCTAAAACAAGGCTGCTATCTTCACAGGGTTTCTCTGGGATGAATCCGTTTAACCAGAGTAGCTGGAGTACTAAAGTGTTCAGTGTGAAATGATCCTGGTGTTTTTATCCTTTGCTGATTACTTTCGGCCAAGGGTCTTCCTGCTCGAGAATGTGAGGACCTTCATGTCTTTTCAAGAAAGGATAGGCATTCGGACGAACTCTAGTTTTGTAGAGCAGTCTATGAAGTATTCATCACGATTATATTGTAAATTCTCATCTTGGTCTTGAGATATGGCCACAACTGTTGAGGGTTTTGCAGATTTTTCCAAAGTTTTGTCTCTAACATCGAGTCTAATCCCATCCTGCTGGCTCCCCGATGTAATTTTTCACAAAACTGGAAAACCCAGACAAGGTTTAGAATTTATGAGGCCATAAAAAGACGAGGATTGAATTGAATACAAGATTTGCAAAGCTGAAATTTGAACAGAGAACAGAGGATTTTACATTCTAGACGTGGGGGCTTATATAGTTATATGTAGGAAAATAAAGTGGGAGCTTCAAATAAAAATCTTTTAAGCCTGATATGCAAACTTTCTGTTCTGTGTCTCACAGGTTATACCTCTGGTGTCGATAACACTAGAGGTTTGACAACGCGTCATGGAGCCATTGGCCTAATTGCATGGGGCATGCTCCTTCCATTTGGGGCAATCATCCCAAGATACTTCAAGCATCATGATCCTCAATGGTTTTATCTTCATATCTCGATCCAGATTGTGGGTTTTCTTCCGGGTCTTGCTACTGTCGTTGCAGGAAGGACACTCTACAATGGACTGGAGTCTCATCGCATTTCCAAATCCAAGATTCACAGACCCATCGGATCCTTGGTGTTTTTCCTTAGCATTCTTCAGGTTTGTTTTCACTCTGCCTGGGCCTTCACTCGACATTAACTAAATATATTTCTTCAAGCATGCTGAAAACTAAGTTTTCTTCTTCTCAGGTAATGGCATTGATTCTAAGGCCGGACAAGACAGCCGAACAGCGCAATTACTGGAACTGGTAACATCATTTGGTAGGGACACTTGCTCTCTTCTTGGAAGCTCTGAATTTTGTGATTGGACTTTGCATGGCAGAAGCAGGCTTGGGGTGGAAGACAGGCTATGGATTTCTTGTAACCTTCATTCTTGTGACAGTCACCGTTTTGGACGTGTGCTTGGGGCTGGGGAGATCCAAGAAGGCAGATGCGACTCCTTTTTTTTGGATGCAATTAGGTTTTTCGTTCATGTGTCTGCACCTTTTTTAGGACCCTAACATGTATCTTTACATTTTTTTCATAGGCTTTTGAGAGAGTGATAATTCCCAAACTGTTGAAATCACTTCTTTTTTTGGATGCTTATTAGCATGAGCTATTAGTTTTTCTTATTTATTCCCTTCTGAAATGGGTGACAAACCATATTTTTTTGTTAAGAAGAAACAAGTAACTCAAGGAGAACATGATCCAAAGAGCAGATGAATATCGAGCAACAATGTTTTGTTAGATTTAGAATATGAAGCTCATGTATCTGACTTCAGCAAGGCTAGGCTTTTAAAGTCAGACTCATCTAATTGGACTTCATTTGCAGGAACCTTTGGTTATACCGCTCCAGGTACATTTTTCTTAGTGCCTTGCTTATCTCTAAACGACCTCTATACATCATATGTAACTTGATATGGTAACTAACAGCAAAACACCTTGCATGAGAAAGAGCAAATTCAACTTAAGCTTAAGACATTGATGGTTTTGTTTACAAGTAGCGATAAAAGCATTTTCAACAGCAAATGTCATACACCTGTAATTTACCACAGAGACGGTGGAAGGTGAAGAGGTCGAGTCAGAGGTAGTGAAAATGGTAAGTGTAATTTTGAGTGAAGAGTTTCTTCATATGAAATAAAATATGTTTTTATCCTTTTAGATTAAAAATATGAAAAGTTAGTCATATTTTTAAAAATATTTTTTTTTATCTTTTACACATAATCCTAATTTTCCCTATTTTGGGAATTAAATTTATCCATTTTCGAGGTGCATATGAGCATGTATGTGGATTTTTCATGGATTATTAATATATTTATTTTTTAAATTTGTTCTATGATACATGATGGAACATTTTAGTGGATTTGCGATATTGTTTCTAAATCTAACAAAGATTGAATTTCTTGAGAAGATTCTTGTTATATGTGCCTATTCCATTTCATATACTAATTGGGTTGTGAAGGGTTTGATGAAAACAATTGTTTCAATAGACAACTAATATTTGAATTGTTTTTTTATTGGTTTAAGTAAAATGTCATTATTCGATAAATCTTATTTAAGCATTTATGTTTCATTTCTATACATTTCCTATTTTTTTTAAATATAACTTTTTTTTTTGGTAAAAAATAGAAATTTTTATATAAAAGGTATAAACTTACTATATATTCTTAAAAAATCTTTTTCAAAAATTTTAAAATTTGATATAATAATTTTTTAATATTTTAATTTATTTAATCAATTTTAAAAAAACACTATATTAATATTTCTCTTATTTTATGTAGAAATTGCTACTATTTTTTATTTTTTAAAAAATAAACAAGAGCTCTAAAGAAATAACACTTAATTATTAGTACAAATTAATCAATTGCAAACAAATGTATATAAAACAAGTCAAGTAACATTTTCTTTTGAGACATTTTGTACAATAATTTAATTCAAGAACCCATGTTTGGTATATTTCCCAACTAGAATAATCGATTAATTGAACAAAAAGGACAACCTGCTCTATTTAATAGTGTCCTCTTCATTCTAATTATGCACTAGCTATAAGCATTGATGAGTTTCTATTACCCCTTGTCCCAGTTTCTGAGCTGAATTTTTTTTTTCTTTTTCTAATAGCAATTCATATGTATAAATCTAGGGGGAGAGTCTCTAAATTACATATAAATGGTATTGTAATCTTTACATTGATCAATCAATCATGAATAATGGACGAGTGGATCCACTAAGTGGTTTAAAAGATTTTTACATGATCCTTATGATGAATTTGATAAATTGAGTTAATGATTTAATTTAAGTACTTAAATATAATAGAATTGAAGGAAAGGAAAGAAAAGAAACGAGAAATAATAATGATTAGAATTAGGTTTAGGACTAGGATTTGAAAAGGAGAATTGTTAAACACCTCCACCTATTTTAATAAAAATAAAAAATAAATAAAAAAATTGGGGTACAAAAATATGTAAGATTAATTTACTTCACCATTGAGAAATCATTTTAATAAAAAATTTATTTAGAAATTTTTAGTTTTTATTTAACTTAAATTTGTGATATGATCATGGAACACATTTTTTACTAAAAAGAACCCATTTATTTGCTTTTTTATCCCACTATACAAGGCAATGAGTTTTGTCTTATAGGTAAAGAGATAGTTGAGTGAGATTTATCTTCTAACTATATATTCCACTAAACTAAGTCACTCTTATAGTTGATTTTAACTCCAATTTCCATTCAAATAGTTCATAAATATCCTCATGTGCTTTGAGGAGGGATTTTCTGCCCATTAGTAAAACATTTTAAGGAAAATTTCCATATAGGATGAGTTATGGGTGATAATGTCCCAAATGGGTCACCAACTTTAATAAGTCTTCCACGTGACACAAAATACAAAAAGTTAAGTATACCCTCATACTTTTCACTTTAAAATCAAACGTATCCCTCCCTTGTCTTTTCTCTATTTTCTCTTTTTCTTTTTTAATTATTATTATTATTATTATTATTATTAATAACCTATCTAAAAAGAATAATATTAATACTAATCCATATATATAATATAAAAATTTATTATAAATTACAATTTTATTAATTATTATTTTAAAAAATTATCAATAACTTATCCAAAATAATAGTAATAATAATAATAATATAATATATAATATATTAAATTTACAAATTATTGTTTCATTTTGATAATTAAAAATATAAAGCTATTATAATTTTTATTATATAGATTTCATAAATTTTAAAATATTTAATTTTGTAATATAACTATTAAGAAAATAGTACAATAAAATATTTGTTTTATAATTTTTAAAAAGTAAAATTAAGGCTTGTCATAGTGCATTATACTTTTAGCGTATTTATGTTTTAAGTTCAATATATAAATGTTGTGCTTACCTTTTGCAATAAATCTAATAACGTTAAAAACTTTATTTTATCCTACCATACTACCGTCTATGTTAATACGTCATCTCAATGAATTAACATCATATACTAGATGAATTTTTATTAGTAATAATTTTTATAACAAAAATCATAAACTTTAAAAAAAGGAAAAAAACAATAAAGGAAAATAACTTTGCAAAATAAAAAACAGGAATCCAATTTTATTACCCAAAAAAAAAAGTATTATTGTTTTTGGGAGTATATATTTCAAATGTAAAAATTAACGGTAAAAATTAATATTTTAAAATATTTAGGTATTTAAGATATTGAAAAAATAAATGAATAAAGAGACCAATACTTTGTCCATGCAAATATTTTTATTTAATTAAAATATTTTTTAAATATTAAAATTATTTTTGTTTTGAATCAAAGCAATTTTAAAATGGATTAGCATGGAAGTAATTATTTATGTAGCAAAAGAAAAGAGTAAGATGCCTCTGCTTACTCAAACTGGGCCAGGTCCAGTTTCTAACAGTGGTTTTAGCCCTTTACTTTAAAAGCCCAAGCCCAAAACGACGCGTTTTACTTCCCGGGAGGTAGGTACAAACCAACCGCCCTGCTCTTTTCCCGGGGAACGATTTCTTCTCTTGTAACGGCCACATCGCTTGTGACACCGACTTATTCTCCCTTGGTTTCTAGTCTCGTGTGGTGAAAAAAAATGAAAACAGAAAAATAAATCGTACAATGTTGTATATATGTATTTATAAACATTATTATATTAGAATGTGAGAGTTGTCGTTTATCAAAATTCATCGTGCTACTTATATCTCGAAACCTTATGATGCTTCGAAATTATTTGATTTGATTCATAGTGATGTTTGGAGTCCTTTAAAGGTTACCATTTTATCTAGGAAAAAACGGGTTTGTGACTTTTATAAATGATCACACCTATTAAATATTTGAAGTGGAAAAGTTGTTCAAAGATTTTTACAATAAATTAAAAATCACTTTCAAATAAAAATCAGTCTACTTGACTTTAATAATAGAATGAAAATTTTAATAAATGCTTGAAAATTTTTTAAAAAGAAAAAAATATCCAACATCAATCTACATGTCATGATATTCTTTAACAAAATGGAGTTGTTTAGAGAAAAAAAAAACATTTACTTGAAGTGGTCCATGCCATAATGTTTTTTTATGCATGTTCCAAACTATTTATCGGGAGAAGTTGTTTGAACAATATCCTATTTAATTAATAGGATGCCTACCTAAGTTTTAAAATATATCACACCTTTGGAGCACCCCAAAAATTTCTAGAATCTAGAATATAATCTAATTTCTCTTTACAAGTTTTGGGTTGCATGGTATTTGTTCACATACCCAACAAATTTTGATCTAACTTGATCCTAGAGTTGAAAAATGTGTTTTCATAGGTTATACTCCAAACAAAAAGGGATATAGGTATGTTTGAAAGTGTTTTTAATAAAAATTCTAGAAAAATGTACCTTCTTAACATAAACATTTATTGGAAATTCTAATTTTTTCATAATTTTTTAAATATTTAAAAAAAATATTTATCAAGTGTTTATTTAAGAAACATTATGAATCATTTTCTAACTTTAATACTTTTTTCAAATTATTAATTTTTAATAAGGCATACTCTATAAGAATTTAAAATCATTTTCAGCCATACTTTCCAAATAAGCTCTTAGTCAATATTATAAATTTATTTATTATCTTTGGTAGTTGAAGTATTACATCAAGTTTCACTAAGACTTCAAAACCCATTAAACATGGCCAATTATCATTTCCATGGGTAATTGAATGGATCAATTTTTCTTGCCTTGAATGTTTAGCCATCTTTTATTTATTTCTTTAAGATTTGTAAACTAAACGACAAATATTCAAAAATAAATTTTCTAAATTGAATTGGGTAGTACATTCAATGATGGAATTTTATTTTATTTTTTGTTTTCATTTCCTTCATATCTATAAGAAAAACATAGTATAAATTCTCTTATAGATGTATTTGAAAAAAATAAAACCCCTTTTTTTATTGTTAAATCTATGAATAGGAAAAAATTATTGTCATTATGTCCAACTCATGATCTAATTTTTCTACTTAATTAACTTGAAAATTAAATTAAAATAATGCAATATTACTTGAAAAAAAAAAGAGAATGAAATAACATAATTTACATTTTGAACATGTCCTTTATCTTAATACTTAGTGTAAAAAGCACAAGCCACTTTTAAATAAATGCACCTTTGTTTAACATTGTAAAGCAAGTCTCTCCGAGTTCTTTGACTCTTGTAAAGAAAATTACTTTAGATCCCCAATATTATTATTGTTATTCCTCAAGCCTTGATGCAATGGATTCCATTGTTACTTTTTATGTTAATACTAAGATTTAATAAATGAAGTTCGTATATACTTCACTTTGATTAGACTACTCACATCAATTAGAATCATTGACTTCTACTATTGATAATGTGAATATTGGGTATAAATTCTGAAAACAATTGTTGATAAGAATTAGTAATGCAACAATTTTTCCATGCAATTATCGATAAGAATTAGTAATGCAACAACTTTTCCATACAACTGTTGACAAGAATTAAGAATGCAACGACTTTTCCACACGATTTTTGATATGAATTAGTAATGCAACAACTTTTCCACCCTATCAAAGACAACAAAAGTCTTTACTAAGAACTTAGAATTGTAGATAAGAATTATTAATGTAACAATTTTTCCACACAATTATTGATAAGAATTAGTAATACAACAACTTTTCCACACAACTGTTGACAAGAATTAAGAATAAAGTGACTTTTCCACACAGTTGTTGATATGAATTACAAATGCAACAACTTTTCCACCCTATTAAAGACAATAAAAGTCTTGACTAATAACTGTAGATAAGAATTAAGAATGCAACGATTTTTCCACACAATTGTTGATATGAATTAGGAATGCAACAAATTTTCCACTCTGTCAAAGACAACAAAACTCTTGACTAAGAACTTACAATTGGAAAAAGAATTCTATATACATATCTAAATATGTAATTTTAATTGACAAGTAAGACATCTTTTTTTAATACTAATAAAACATAACAAATAATTTTTTAAGTTTATTAATTAATTCAACACAACTCATTTTTTTAATGCACACTTAAATCAATGAAGTTTTCATATAAATTCTACTTAAAGGATTTTTTTTTTCCTTTTTTTGGAGTTCTGCTACAATTTCATAGGAATTACTCTTAGGTAACAATTGTTTTTTAACATGAATTTTGACTATAACTTTATTTAACTTAAATCTAATAGAGCTAGATGTATAACTTTGAATAATATATTTGTTTAAAGTGGTATCAAAATATTCTTAAATGTTAAGTCTTCTTCTTTTTACATGTTAAGAATATCTAAAAATTACTAATTAAATATCATTGTCTATACAAAAATAATTATCATATTTGTTCTTTTTATATAATTAAAACAAATTAAATATTTCAAGACTAATAGTTTGAAAAAAAATAGTAATATTTTTTTTTAACATTTGTTACCATAATAGAATTTTGAAAGAATAGTAATTTAATAGTACTATCTTAAGAAATAATAATTATATATTTTTATTTGATATAATTAAAATGAGATATTTGATAAATAATGATTTTAGAAACCTAAACCAAATTAAAGAAAAAGTATATATATATATATATATATATATATATATATATATATATATATCAATCTCTTACAAGCCAATTGTTCATGAAGAATTTTTGGAATGTTTGGATGGGAAATATTGTGAAGCAAATATCTTTGAGTTCTCGAATCTTGAATCATGAGAAGGAAGAAGTAAAAGAAATTATTTACAATAATGGTAAAATAGCTCTATTTAGAAAATGAAATTCTATTTTATTTCTACATGAAAGCATGTCCCTTCATTTGTGCTATGCCTTAACATAGATGAAGTTCCAATACAAATTTCACTTTTTAAAAGGAGAAAAATTAATATAGGTTCCACTATTCTTATAGCTATTACTTAACCTTAATACAATGGATTCAATAGTTTCTTTTTATTTTAATAGTAAGATTTAATACATGAAGCTCATATATACTTCATTTTGATTAGACCACTCACATCAACTAGGATCACTAATGCCTACCATTGATAATATAAATATTGGGTCTAGATTCCTTGAAAACAATTATTGATAAAAACTAGTAAAGCAATGACTTTTCCGCTCTATTGAAGACAACAAAAGTTTTGATTAAAAACACATTCAATTAAAAAGAGCATTTTATGTTCATATCTACATCTCTAATTTTAATTGAGAAGTAAGAAATCTCTTTTAATAATAATAATAATAATAAACAATACATACAATTTTTTTTAGTTGTTAATTAATTCACAACATATCCTTACTTGAATACAATCTGAAAAATAAATGAAGTTTTCATATAAATTCTACTTAGAGTAGAAATTTGTTTTTGTGTTCTGCTATAATATCATAGTTATTACACACTCTTAGGTAACATTTTTTTTTTAATATGAATGTTAACACTTTATTTATGCAATAGCTAGATGTGTAATTTTGAATGACGTATTTATTTACCTAAATGTTCTTAAGTGTTAAGCTTTTTACAAGCTAAGACTAAAAATTAGTAATTAAATATCTTTGTTTGTATTAAAACAATTATTATATTTGATTTTATTTTATAAAATTAAGATAAAAATATTTGAAGGCTAATAATTTGACCAAAAAAAATGGTAATGAACATATTTTCAAATATTTCAAACTATTAACATTTGTTAGCATACTAAAAATTCTAAAAATTTGTAATTTAAAAATATTGTGAAAATAATAATTATACATATTCTTATATAATATAATTAAAATAAGATATTTGAGAACTAATAATTTTATAAGCCTAAACCAAATCAAAGAAAAAATGTAATCAACTTAGTAAATATTACATATTTATAATTAAATATCAAACTCTTACAAGCCAAATCTTCATGAAGAATTAATGAGATGTGATTCCATCTCAATTGTTTGATGAGTAACAAATAAATCATTTTTTTTTCAATTTCTTGATACAAAATAAAAAATATATTTATCTTATACAGAATGTAAGCCTACCAAAAAAAAAAAAAATATTCATGGCAAATTTTTTATGTATTGCTCCCATTGAAGTCAATATTTATTTTTGACAAAAAAAACAAACATATTAGGTGGTTTATATAAAGGCATATGTACAAGTAATGTTGGTTGATCAAGTGAAATTTCGGTATCAACTAGGTTGTTGAGGTGGGCATATTTGGTCTAGAATTGTTATTTTTAAACAGGTTATATTTAAAAAGTACATAGAGTGAAAAATGAATATTTTTAATTATTTTATATGTAATTGCAAGTGTAAATTTTAATTAAAAAACTAAGATCATTTTGACAAAATAAAATAAAATATGTTTGAAATTTAGCTCATATATATAATCCTTTCCAATTCAATTTAATGTAGATGATAAGAAGGTAGTTGGATGTCAACACCAACTAATGGAAATGTTGGATGCATCACATTTAAGTCTAGAAATAAGTGTTTCATTTTCATCATTCACTCCAACTAAACCCCCTAATAACTTCATTTCTACCGATTCAACAATGGCCCTTGAATATTCTTCATCCTATTCCTCACTCCGCCAATTCATCATCATTACTTGCTTCATCATATTTCTCATTTTCATTGTGTATTCAATACCATCATTCCATGTCATTTTTACATTTGCTTCTGCACCTACCACTTCTCTTTTGAATATTGAACAAAATTAGGAAGCACTTGCTTTTCTAAAATGGAAGGCTAGTCTTGAGGATCAAACCCAGTCTTTCCTCTTTTCTTAGTCTAGATGCAATTCTTGCCATCATTAGTCCAAAATGATTTGTCACGAGTCAGGAAGTATCTCCAATTTAGACCTTGACAATTGTGGTTTGAGTGGTACACTCCACAATGTCAAGTTCACAACACTCCCCAATCTCTGTGCTCTTAATCTTTATAACAACTACCTCTATGGAACCATCTCTCAAGAAATTGGATTGTTAAGATCTTTTAATGTTCTTGATTTGTCAGCTAACAATCTCATTGGTTTGATTCCTCCACCTATAGGAAACTTGAGGAACTTAGATACTTTGCATCTTTTTTAGAATGAGCTTTCTAGTTCCATCCCCCAAGAAATTGGATTGTTAAGATCTCTTAATGTTCTTAATTTGTCGGCTAACAATCTCATTGGTCCAATCCCCCACCTATAGGAAACTTGAGGAACTTAGCCACTTTGCATCTTTTTGAGAATGATCTTTTTAGTTCCATCCCTTAAGAAATTGAATTGTTGCAATCTCTTAATATTCTTGCATTGTCAACTAAGAATCTCATTGGCTTGATCCCTCTTTCCATGCATAACTTGAGGAACTTAACCATTTTGCCTCTTTTTAAGAACAAGCTTTTTGGTTCCATCACTCAAGAAATTGGATGGTTGAGATTGCTTGATGATCTTCACTTATCATTTAACAATCTCAATGGTTCAATACCAGCTTCCATAGGAAACTTGTCCGGCTGAACCTTTTTGGTACTTCATTACAACAGATTCAGTGGTGCCATTCCTCAAGAAATGAATAGTATCACTTATTTGAAATCTTTGTAGTCAGTTGAGAATAACTTCATTGGCTAACTACCACAAGAGATATGTCATGGTAGTGTTCTTGAAAACTTTTCTGCCTTTGGAAACCATTTCAACAGTCCTATTCCAAAGAGCTTGAAAAACTGCATAGCTTATTCAGAGATTAGCTTGAAAGAAACCAACTTATCGGAGACATGGCTAAAAGTTTTGGTGTATACCTGAACCTAAATTATATTGATCTAAGCAGTAACAATTTTTATGGTGAGCTTTCTGAGAAATGGGGGCAGTGCCACATGCTCACAAGCCTGAACATCTCCAACAATAATATTTCTGGTGCTATACCACCTCAACTTGGGAAAGTAATTCGACTGCAACAACTTGATCTCTCTACCAATCATCTAAGTGGGAAGATCCGAAAAGAATCGGGTATGTTGCCCTTATTGTTCAAATTGTTGCTAGGCAACAACAGTCGATCTTTCAGGAAGTATTCCTTTGGAATTGGGAAACTTATCCTATCTTGAAACCCTTGACTTGGCATCAAACAACTTAAGCATTCCAATTCCCAAACAGCTGGGAAGATTCTGGAAATTATCATCCTTGAGCTTGAGCGAGAATAGATTTGCGGATAGCATTCCCGACAAAATTGGAAAGATGCATAATCTTGAACTCTGTTGATCTTATTTGCTTTTATTGGCATTTGTTTTCTTTTCAAACAATTGAGGAAGAGAAACATCAAGTCGACCGAAGAAGATGTTGAAGATCTATTTGCAATATGGGGCCTTGATGGGGAATTGTTGTATGAACACATCATACAGGGGACTGACAATTTCAGTTCAAAACAGTGTATTGTCACTGGAGGATATGGTACTGTTTACAAGGCTGAGTTGGCACAGTGGCCACCATTGTCAAAACCGTTTTCCATGATTACTTTGGGTGAGCTGATGAGTCATGGTCATGGAGGTGAAACTAGCTGAGGATCCTCACTTCTCCATGTAAATTTATTATAAATTGATTATTTCTGTAAAAGCTTATATTGGGTAGAGTAAGAAGGTTTCAGGTGTATCAGTAACTTTGCAGGTGGGGATGCACTAAAATTCAATCATCCAGAATCATTGATGTGTATTAAGAATTGCAGTTCGATCCTGAGGTGAATGATTTCATTAAAACGAAAATATATTTTTCTGTCTCTAAATTTGTAATCGACCCATAAATTGGTTGTGATGCGATGACTGTCTCTACCTCTGAGGCTGCCAAATACTCTGCGTCACCAGATGCTTGGACAAGTTGGTTTTATTAATGTGGGGCCCCCATGCCAGGTTTGATCAACTTCTGTTCTGTTTTTCACTCTATTCAAAGAGCTAAAACAAGGCTGCTATCTTCACAAGGTTTCTCTGGGATGAATTTGTTTAACCAAAGTAGCCGGAGCAAAGTTCAGTGTGAAATGATCCTGGCCTTCTCATCCTTTGTTGATTACTTTTGGCCAAGATTCTTCGTACTCAAGAATGTGAGGAACTTCATGTCTTTCAACAAACGACAGCAGTCAAAGTCTAGTATGGTAGAGCAGTCAATGAAGCATTCATCAGCATTATTAAATTGTTAACTCCCATCTTGGTCTTGAGCTATGGCCACAACTGTTGAGGGTTTTGAAGATTTGTTTTTACTAATTTTTGTCTCTAACATTGAATCCAATCCCATCGTGTTGGATCCCGGACTCGGTGATTTAATGTTTCACAAAAATGGAAAACCCAGATAGGGTTTAGAATTTAGGAGGCCAGAAAAACACTTGGATTGAATTGAATACAAGATCTATTGATTCCAATTACAAAGCTGAAATCTGATCAGAGAACAGAGGATTTTACATTCAAGGAGGGTAAACATTCTATAAAATAAAATAAAATAAAAAATAAAAAATAAAAAAAGAAAAGAAAAATATGTTCCTGAATAGCAAAGGCTGTTATCTAACAAAAATTCCAATCCCTTTTGACTTGAAGCATATATTGATTTTAAAGAGCATTGAGAATTTGAATGATGTAGGTTCATCAATGGTGATGGCAAGGCCAAGTGGGCTTCAAAGTGGGTTGTCAAGATGACTGGTTGATAAGAAAACTGGATGTGTGGTCCTGCATCTTTTATGTAGTAACGCCCAAAAGATTCTCGTCTGATTTTTTTGATTTTTCTGAGCCTCACAAATGCATTAATCTTGTTGAACAGCTTTATATCCCCAGAAATTATGGTTATCGATGCTTCACTTGAGTGGTCCTGCTAACTGTTACTAATTTTCGCAGCAACCTTTGATTAAAATGGAGCTTATGTGAGCATATATGGAAGTCTTGATTCATGGTCAACAAAACCACAGTGCTTGTTCCTCAGTCCCATCTAGGGATTTATTTATTTATTTTCTTTTTTTTTGAAATTGTAATAAGAAGTTGAAACAAGACCAATTGGTAAGTTTTCCATATGTTAGTTCAATAGATTGTGGGTTCACTTAATAATGTTTTCAAACATAGTTTCAATTTTGCAATGTTTTCATTAAGAATCTTTACCTCTAGTTATTTTTAATAATTTTAGTATATTTGAAAAGAAACTAAAGAATCCAATTCAACTTGATTCAAATTTTGTTAGTATGGAAAAAGATTTGGTAAAGTTTGGTAGATTTTCAACATTATGTGCTAAGAAAGTTTTGGGTTTTGGATTGTATTACTATTTGAGTTAGTTTTAGACTTCTAAATTATTTTTATAAATTTTTAGACTTGTCATTGAGTAAACATGGATAGTTTAATAATTTATGGAACTTGGATTATTTGGTAAAAAAACGAGAAAATAAGTGTGTTTTAGCATGTGCTATTTATGCAAATTTGGAACTAATAGAGGCTGAGACTAAGTTGACTTAGTTATCAATTCTCAAAGTATATATACCGTTGATAGACTCATTGGTTCAAGTTTTACACAAGTTGGACTCCATTTTCCTAAATTCTTATTTTCAAGTTCATCAATTTTAGTCTAAGGTGTTGTCTAGGTGACAGAAGACTATTAGGTGTCATTCATGTGAAAGAAGACAATTAGGGGTATAGGATCTTAGCCATCTTTTATGAAATTTCCAAATCTAAAAGTATTCATTTGTTAATTAGGAGAGGATCCATAGTTTCAGGTGCCATTATACTGCAAATTCTGTTGTTATTTTGATTACAAAGATTTTTGTGAATAGTTAAAATATAAATGGTTTTAGTAAATTTTCCTAAAATAAATCTCTCTTATATGCATTATACATTACTTGTTCAATTTGATTATTAGTATGAGACATGTGAAATTTCTATTTGGTCAAAACACATATGATTAATATTAAGTTTGCAAAAATAAATACCACTTCTTTTTCAAGTAATCATTTAATACCTTGCATATGTGTACAATAATGCAATTACATACTTTGTTAAATTTTAAATTAATTGTTAAAGTTCTGGAGATTTATATATAACAGGTATCATACATAACACATATATCAATGAGGTGTTTCATTTTTCTTTGATATGAAACTTTACACCACTTATGTAGTAAGGGATGGGATGGATCATACACTGGTATTGTGGGTTTCGATACTGGGCTATATGGAAGAGTTTGAAGTGGTAAATTATGCTCCATTGTGCCCTTGATGGATGGCTAGGACATGAGTTCCTTGGTAGTGTGATCCAAGATAATGAGACCCTAAAAATGGTGTTGATGAGGTACTATCACAAGTAGTAAAGGCTTAATTATGTATAACTAGTAGATTGACCATAGATATGTTTAAAATCATGATTACATATTTTTAAATGTCATATATTCCTTAAATCCTATTATGACTTTTGACATGTTCTAAATCTATTTTGTTCATCATAACTCTTGTGTATTACAACTATTCACTAGATCTTATGTTAATCCAATTTATTTTAATATTTTTAAGTGAAGACTCTTGTGTGCCAATTAGAAAGGTAGAATCATCTTTAGAGAGGAAGTTAGTGGGCATCCAACTCTAAAGGTTTTTCTTATTAGACTTGTATGTAGGACATATAGTTTATTTCTTTTGTGTATTTCAATTAAAATTCTTTTGCTACTATGTGAAAAAGATAGCATGAGATAAAATTTATGGAATTGAGAAAGACAAAAGGGCTTATTAAAACTTGTAGGTTTTCAAAATGAAATCAATAGATTCTCTTTTTAGAATAATACAATTAAAATGATAAATTCTAATGACTATAAATGTTTAGTTGAACCAATGTCCCAATGCAAACAAATATCTAGATAATTATACAAGTTTGGACATTTATTTCATTTTTCTTTTCTTTTTATTTTATCATTTAATTAAAATAAAGAACTATGAATAATTATTTAAAATAGCTAATAAAAACCAGAAAAATAAATAAAGTAATAATAACAAAAATTTGGAGCTTTTTATGGAGTGAGGGCTTTAGGTGATTGCCTTGTCTAAACGTGAGGTCAGATTGAAATTTGATAAGTTTCTTGTCACCTCTAGAATATGTTTTCCAAAAAGAAATTCAAGGAGATAAGTGACATCATTACACTACCTATTAAAGTCATGAATTCATGTGAAACTATGAGTCAAGCTTTTTTTAAGATTCTTAATGCAACCACACACATGAGTAGTAATAAAGAAAAATAAATGAAATTTTAGTATGGTTCAATGATCAATATGATCCCTACTTCTACAGAGTGCACTAATAGAGAGTGTACTAACACTCAATAATCCACTAATCAAAAGAAGGTACAAAGGTTACAATAGTGAATACTCTCCTTTTCTTCTAAACTTTCACACGAAATCCTAAATTATAAGAGAGTTAAATATAACAACTATAGGGGAAAAGTCATCCTTCAAGAAATAAAAAGAAAATGTTAACAAGTTGAGCTCAACCCCCCAATAGCCTTTGCATAGTGCTATAAGACTGATAAAGGCTTTACAATCAAACAAAGATCACAATCAAACAAAGATGACTTCAAGTTGGGCAAAGACTTTAAAATGAGTCAAGCATGAGTATTATTTTGGTTGTTTTCGGTATTTAGAACTTGATACTACCTATCGAAGTCATAAATGCATGTGAAACTATGGGATATGTTTGTTAAGATGATTTCAAGTTAGGCAAAGACTTTAAAATGGGTCAAGCACGAGCAACTATTTTGTTCATTTTTGTTATTTGGAAGTCGACACTGCCTAAAAAAGTCATGATGCATGTGAAAACTATGGGACAAGTTTTTTTTCTTTTTAATATGATTTCAAGTTGAGCAAAAACTTTAAAATGGGTCAAGCACGAAATTGACACTACCTATCAAAGTCATGAATGCATGTGAAACAATAGGACAAGTTTTTTAAAAATGATTTCAAGTTAGGTGAAGACTTTAAAATAGGTCAAGCACAAGCAATTATTTTGGTTGTTTTTCTTATTCGAAAGTCGGCACTACTTATGAAATTCATAAATACATGTGAATCAAATTCATAAATACATGTGAGAACTATGGGACAAGTTTTTTAAGATGATTTTAAGTTAGGAAAAGACTTTAAAATGGGTCAAGCACAAACTTAAAAACAATACCTATCAAAGTCATAAGTACATGTGAAACTATTGGATGAGTTTTTAAGATGATTTCAAGCTAGGCAAAGACTTTAAAATGGGTCAAGCAAGAGCAATTATTTTGGTTTTTTTTCTTTTTTTAGAAGCTGACACTACCAAAGTTATGAATGCATGTGAAAACTATGAGACAAGTTTTTTTAGATGATTTGAAGTTGGGCAAAGACTTTAAAATGGGTCAAGTATGAGCAATTATTTCAATTGTTTTTGGCATTTTGAGTCGGAACCACATATCAAAGTCATAAATGCATGTAAAACTATGAAACAAGTCTTTTAAGATGATTTGGAGTTGGCAAAGACTTTAAAATGGGTCAAGCAGGAAGTTAACACTACCAATCAAAGTTATGAATGCATGCGAAACTATAGGATAATTTTTTTAAGATGATTTCAAGTAGGGAAAAGACATTAAAATGGGTTAAGCACTAAGCTGACAGTACCTATCAAAGTCATGAATGCATGTGAAACTATGGGACAAGTTTTTTAATATGATTTCAAGTTAGGAAAAGACTTTAAAATGGGTTGGGTCACTTTTCTATTTCAAAAGTCGACACTACCTATGAAATTCATGATTGCGTGTGAGAACTATAGAACAAGTTTTTTAAGATGATTTCAAATTGGGCAAAGACTCTAAAATGGGTTAAGCACAAAGTTGACATGGCTTATCAAAGTAAAAAATACATATGAAACTATGAGACAAGTTTTTTAAAAATGATTTCAAGTTAAGCAAAGACTTGAAAATGGGTGAAGCAAGAGCAATTATTTTGGTCACTCTTGTTATTTGAAAGTCAGACACTATCTATCAAAGTCATGAATGTATGTGAAAACTATTTCAAATTGGCCAAAACTTTAAAATGGGTCAATCACGCACAATTATTTCGATGGTTTTTGGTATTTTTAGTTGGTACCACATATCAAAGTCATGCATTCTATCAAAGTCATAAATGCATGTAAAACTATGAGACACGTCTTTTAAGATGATTTGAAGTTGGAAAAGACTTTAAAATGGGTCAAACAGGAAGTTAACACTACCTATCAAAGTTATGAATGCATATGAAGCTATGGTATAAGTTTTTTATGATGATTTCAAGTTGGGCAAAGACATTAAAATGGGTCAAGCACAAAGTTAACACTACCTATCAAAGTCATGAATGCATGTGAAACTATGGGCCAAGCTTTTTAAGATGATTTCAAGTTAGGCAAAGACTTTAAAATGGGTCAAGTCATTTTTCTATTTTAGAAGTCAACACTACCTATGAAATTCATGAGTGCATGAGAGAACTATGGACCAAGTTTTTAAAGTTGATTTCAAGTTGGGAAAAAACTTTAAAATGGGTAAAAAAAACAAAGTTGACATGGCCTATCAAAGTAAAAAATACATGTAAAACTATGAGACAAGTTTTTTAAAGATGATTTCAAGTTAGGCAAAGACTTTAGAATGGGTGAAGCAGGAACAATTAGTTTCATCATTTTTGTTATTTGAAAGTCGACAATACCTATCTAAGTTATGAATGCATGTGAAAACTATGGGACAAGTTTTTTAGGATGATTTCAAGTTGGGCAAAGACTTTAAAATGGGTCAAGTACGAGCAATTATTTTAGTAGATTTTGGCATTTTGAGTTTGTACCACATATCAAAGTCATAAATTCTATCAAAGTCATAAATGCATGTAAAACTGTGAGACAAGTCTTTTAAGATGATTTGAAGTTGGCAACGACTTTAAAATGGGTCAAGCAGGAAGTTAACACTACCTATCAAAGTTATAAATGCATGGGAAGCTATGAGATGAGTTTTTTAAGATGATTCAAGCTGGGCAAAGGCTTTAAAATGGGTTAAGCACAATGTTGACACTACCTATCAAAGTCATGAATGCATGTGAAACTATGGAACAAGTTTTTCAAGATGATTTCAAGTTAGGCAAAGACTTTAAAATGGGTCAAATCATTTTTCTGTTTCAAAAGTTGACACTACCTATGAAATTTATGAATGCATGTGAGAACTATGGAACGAGTTTTTTAAGATAATTTCAAGTTGGGCAAAGACTCTAAAATGGGTTAAGCACAAAGTTGGCATGGCCTATCAAAGTAAAAAATACATGTGAAACTATGAGACAAGTTTTTTAAAGATGATTTCAAATTAGGGAAAGACTTTAAAATGGGTGGAGCAAGAGCAATTATTTTGGTCATTTGTTTTATTTGAAAGTTGACACTACCTATCAAAGTCATGAATGTATGTGAAAACTATGGGACAAGTTTTTTTAAGATGATTTCAAATTGGGCAAAGACTTTAAAATGGGTTAAGCATGAGCAATTATTTCGATGGTTTTTGGTATTTTCAATTGGTACCACACATCAAAGTCATGCATTCTATCAAAGTCATAAATGCATGTAAAGCTATGAGACAAACCTTTTAAGATAATTTGAAGTTAGCAAAGACTTTAAAATGGATCAAGCATGAGGAATTATTTAAGTTGTTGTTGGTATTCAAAAGTAGACAACACCTATCCAAGTCAACATTCACATGAAACTATGGGACAAGGTTTTTAAGATGACTTCAAGTTGGGCAAAAACTTTAAAATGGGTTAAGCATGGTCAAATGAATGATTTCAATGGTTTCATTATTTGGGAGTTATTGAGTTGATGGCAATTTATTATTTAATAAGATGTGAACAAACTTAGGCCTTGTAGTAAATATGTGTTAAATTTGCCCATGAATTACTAGGCTCTTTGTTTCACAATTTATTAATTTGAAATTAATTAGTTTTAAATCTTTTTACTAAGTATAGTTTTTTGCTCATAAGTTATTATCATCATTTTTAATTATTAGTTAAAGTTAAATTCCGGTACTTGATACATTTTATATTTAAGTATTTATATTTTGTTTGAATACATTTTTTGTTTTTTTGTTTCTAAAAATAGAAATTCTTATATAAAAAGTTGAAACTCTAATACAAAAAGTATGAACTTAACTTATACTTTAAAAAAATTTAAAATTTGAAATAGTAAATTTTTTTCATGCCTCAATTTATAAAAACCACTATTTTTTTGTGTAAGACTTCAAGAATTTTTTGTATTTTATATAAGAAGTTATTTCTATTTTTAAAAAAAAATAGAAAATGAGAATTATATCTAAATGGACACTTAATTATTTAGTACAAATGAATTAATTGAAAACAAATTTATAAATAGTAAGCCAAGTAACATTTTCTTTTGAGACTTTTTCTACAATAATTTAATTCATGGATCCATGTATAGTCCATTCCCCAACTTAGAACAGTTGATTAATTAAACAAAAGGACCTCATATTTAAATCTCATAAATTGATTTTGTTTTTCATATGGATATAAAACAAATTTGATTCTCCTAAATTGATTTTACCTTATCTAAAGAAGTTTTCATATAGATAAATGTACTTAAGGAAAGAAGTTTAGGCCCTATTTGACATGACAACTATTTTTAAAAATAGTTTGAAAAACATTTTTTTTAGAGCAATTTTTGAAAACTATTATCTAATGTTTTATAAAACAAAAGTTTGTTTGAGAACCTGAATTGTTTTTAACATGGTTTTAATAATTTTAAATATGTTTTAAAAATAATTTTTATATCTCATATTTTATTTTTAATCATTCTACATGTTTGTATAATTATTATTTTTAAAACAACCTTTAAAAAACAAGTGAAAATAATTAAAAACAACTAAAATATGTTATCTAAAAACACTATGTTTTCTAAACAGAAAACAAAAAATAGTTTTTAGTTGTCAAATATGATTTCCTATTTTTTGTTGTGTTATTTGGTTAAAGGGGTCAAAATAACCCCCATATTTGTAAAAATACCCACCGTTCAAAAATACAAAAAATGACTCGATTAAGACAAAAATACCCCTCCTTTTATTTTCCTCCAACACTTACAACTTCTCCTCTTTTGCTTCATTTACAGAACAACTCCTTATCTCTTCCTTCAGAAATCGAGAAAAAAAATTTCATCTTCTTCTTCTATTTCATTCTTTTCCTTTGGTGCATAGAACTGAAAACTCATCTTTCCTTCAAAAACCACTTTGTACCTTTTTAAGAATGAGTTTTCTGGTTCTATTCCTCAAGAAATTGGATTGTTGAGATATCTTAATTTTCTTGATTTATTAGCTAACAATCTCATTGGTTTGATCCCTTCATCTATAGGAAACTTGAGGAACTTAACCACTTTACATCTTTTTTAGAATGAGCTTTCTAGTTCTACCCCTCAAGAAATTGGATTATTGAAATCACTTAATAATCTTCTATTATCGACTAACAACCTCATTGGTCCAATCCTTCCTTCCATTGGTAACTTGAGGAACTTAACCACTTTGTACCTTTTTAAGAATGAGCTTTATGGTTCCATCCCTTAAGAAATTGGATTGTTGAGATTTCTCAATGTTCTTGATTTATTAGCTAACAATCTCACTGGTTTGATCCCTCCATCTATACGAAACTTGAGGAATTGTATCTTCATATAAACAAACTATATGGTTCTATTCCTTAAGAAATTGGATTGTTGATAGCACTTAATGATCTTTAGTTGACTACAAATAGTCTCACTAGTCTAATCCCTCCTTCCATAGGAAACTTGAGAAACTTAACCACTTTGTATCTTTTTGAGAATAAGCTTCCTGGTTCAATCCCTCAAGAAATTCAATGGTTGAGATTGCTTGATCTTAATTTGTCATTTAACAATCTTAGTGGTTCAATACCAGCTTCCATAAGAAATTGTCGGGCTTAACCTTTTAGGCCCTTCATTACAATAGACTCAGTGGTGCATTTCTCCATAAATGAATAATATCACTCATTTGAAATCTTTGATGTTAGCTGAGAATAACTGCATTGGCCAACTTATACAAGAGATCTGTCTTGGTAGTGTTCTTGAATAATTTGCTGCCTTAGGAAACCATTTCACTGGTCCTATTCTAAAGAACTTGAAAAATTGCACAAGCTTATTTAGGGTTAAGCTTGAAAGAAACCAACTCATGGGAGACATAGATGAAAGTTTTGGTGTCTACACACACCTAAATTATATTGATCTAAGCAGTAACAATTTTTATGGTGAGCTTTTTAAGAAATGGGGGCAGTGCCACATGCTCACAAACCTGAACATCTCCAACAATAATATTTCTGGTGCTATACCACCTCAACTGCAACAACTTGATCTCTCCACAAATCATCTGATTGGGAAGATACCCAAAGAATTTGGTATATTGCCCTTATTATTCAAATTGTTGCTAGGCAACAACAATCTTTCAAGAAGTATTCCTTTGGAATTGGGAAACTTATCCAATCTTGAAATTCTTGACTTGGCACCAAACAACTTAAGCGGTTGAAGTCCCAAAAAACTAAGAAACTTCTGGAAATTTTTATCCTTGAACTTGAGCGAGAATAGATTTGTGGATAGCATTCCTGATGAAATTGGAAAGATGCATCATCTTGAAAGTCTCAATCTTAGTCAAAATATGTTTACAGGAGAGATACCACTGCTGATTAGAGAATTACAGTACCTGGAAATGTTGAATCTCTCCCATAACAGGCTCTCTGGCACCATCCCACACACATTTGACGAGTTGATAAGCCTGACAGTTGCTGATATATCCTACAATTAATTGGAAGGTCCTCTCCCCAACATCGAAGCCTTTCCTCCATTTGAGGCATTCAAAAATAATAAAGGTCTGTGTGGTAATAATGTCACTCATCTCAAGCCATGCAGTGCTAGTAGAAACAAGGCCAACAAGTTTCCTGTTCTGATCATAATACTCCTCATTGTGAGCATTCTATTGTTCTTATTTGCTTTTATTATTGACATTTATTTTATTTTTTTCCCAAAAGTTGAGGAAGAGAAAAACCAAGTCTCCAGAAGCAGATGTTGAAGATCTATTTGCAATATGGGACCATGATGGGGAATTGTTGTATGAGCACATCATACAGGGCATTGACAATTTCAGTTCGAAACAGTGTATTGACACTGGAAGATATGGCACTCTTTACAAGACTGAGATGCCAATAGGTCGGGTTGTTGCTGTGAAAAAACTTCACTCATCAGAAGATGGAGATATGGCTGATTTGAAAGCTTTCAAAAGTGAGATTCATACTTTAACACATATAAGGCATCGCAATATCATCGAGTTTTATGGCTTCAGTTCATTTGTAGAGAACTCATTTTTGGTTTATGAGTTTATGGAAAAGGGGAGCCTGAGAAACATTCTTAGCAATGACGAAGAAGCAGAAAAATTAGATTGGATGGTGAGGCTAAATGTTGTTAAAGGCGTGGCTAAAGCTTTATCCTATATGCACCATGATTGTTCACCTCCCATAATTCATCAAGACATATCGAGCAACAATGTGTTGTTAGATTCAGAATATGAAGCTCATGTATCTGACTTCAGCACGACTAGGTTTTTAAAGTCAGACTCGTCTAATTGGACTTCAATGGCAGGAACTTTTGGTTAAACTGCTCCAGGTACATTTTACTTAGTGCCTTGCTTATCTCTAAACGACCTCTATACATCATATGTAACTTTCACAATTGCTTAGTAGAGAAGAGCATGAGCTAATCTTCTTTGCAAAACTTGCTTACAAGATGAAGGTGGATAATAAAACCGATGTTCATAGCTTCAGAGTGGTAACATTGGAAGTAATTATGGGAAAGCACCCTGAAGAACTCATCTTATCCCTGTTATCATCAGCGTCCTCATCATCCTCATCACCATCAACTGTGGACCATTGCCTGTTGAATGATGTGATGGACCAGCGGCTCCCACCTCCTGTGAATTAAGTGGCTAAGGAAGTAGCACTTGCAGTCAAATTAGCATTTGCATGCTTGCATGTTAATCCCCAATCTCGGCCAACTATGCAACAAATTGACAGAGCACTCTCAACACAATGGCCACCATTGTCAAAAGCGTTTTCCATGATTACATTGAATGAGCTGCTGGGCTGCTGGGCCATGGTCATGGGGGTGAAACTAGCCAAGGGTCCTCACTTCTCCATGTAAATTTGTTATCATGCATTCCGTCGAAGTCTAGTCTGGTAGAGCTGTCAATGAAGCATTCATCCGCATTATTAGATTGTTAATTCCCACCTTGGTCGTGAACTATAGCCACAAATGTTGAGGGGTTTTGCAGATTATTTGAAAATTTTGTCTTTAACATTGAATCTAATCCCATCATGTTGGGTCCTCATGATGTATTTTTTCTTAAAACTGGAAAACCTAGACAAAGTTTAGAATTTAGGAGGCCAGAAAAGGATGAGGATTGAATTGAATACTAGATGTATTAATTCCAATTGGAAAGCTGATATCTGAACAGAGAACAGAGAATTTTACATTCTAGGAGAGTAAATGTGATATAAAAAAGAAAGAAAAGAAAAATAGTTTCCAGATAGAAAAGACAAACAATCTAACAAAAATTGGAATCCTTTTACCTTCAAGTGGATACCACCTTTAAGAGCATCGAGAATTTGAATGATGTAATGATGTAGGTCCATCAATGGTGATGGCAAGCCCAAGTGGGCTTTAAAGTGGCTTGTCAAGACAATTGTTTTATAAGGAAAATGCATATGTGGTCCTACATCTTTTATGTGGTAATGCCCAAAAGATTTTCCTCTAATTTTTGTGATTCATCTAAGCCTCACAAATGCATTAATCTTGTTAAACAATTTTGTATCCCTAGAAATTATGGTTATCGATGATTCAGTTGAGTGCATTGACTCAAATTATTTTAATATTTATTTTTTGGAGAGTAAATATTTATAGTGTGTATGTTTTGGTAAGTTACTTTTGAACTTAACAAAGGATTGGGAAACTATTGGTCTAGGGTTAACCAATAGGACTCCATAAATATGTGACTTTATTTAGTATTTTTATAGAGAAGGAAAAACTAAGCAAAGAGTAAAGAGAGGTACAAAAAGGGTGTATTGAGTTTTTGGTAAAGAAAGATTGAGAGAGTTTGAAATGTGTATTTCTAAGAAACATGTTTACACAATTTTCAAGTTAACTTCAGGATTGGCAAAGACTTTAAAATAGGTCATGCATGACCAATTATTTAGGTTGGTTTTGGTAATCCGAAGTTCTTGAGTTCATAATAACTTTATTATTTGATAGTATTTTAACAAACTTGGGCCATGCACTAAACATGTGTTGGATTTACCCATGAATGTGTCACAATTTCTTTGCAATTAATTAGTCTTAATTCTCTTTACTAAGTATATATACTTTTTTGCTTACGAGTTCTCTATTATAATTTTTTAACTACAGATTTAAGTAACATTTCATTGTTTGATAATTTTTATGTAAGCATTTATGTTCCATTTAGATATATTTTCTATTTTTTATCTTTTACAAAAGAAAACTTTATCTAAAAAACATATATTCATATACAAAAAATATAGACTTACCTTACATTTTGAAAAATATTTTTCAAAAAATTTAAAATTCCAAATAGTAATTTTTTTTAATATTTTTTTTTTCAAATCAAGTTTAAAAGGCACTACATTTTGGATATAAGACTCAAAGACTTTTCATATTTCATGTAGAAGTTATTGCTATTTTTATTTTTAAAACTAGAAAATAACTCCATCCAAAAGGACACTTAATTATTAGTATAATTAATTAATTGAAAGGAAATGTATAAATAGTAAGCTAAATGACATTTTTATTGTGAGATGTTTTATACAGTAATTTAATTCATGGACCCCATGTATGGTCCATTCCCCAACTAGAATAGTTGATTATTTGAACAAAAGAACAACCTCATTATGGTTATATTGATTGTTTTTCATCTATTATTTGTGATGGTAGTTGTGTCTTAAAACTAGAAGACTTTTTGTCTTTTATATAGCAGTTGTAACTGTTTTTTATTTTTAAAACTAGAAAAATAAAAACTCCATCCAAATGGACACTTAATTATTAGTAAAAATTAATTAATTGAAAGCAAATATATAAATAGTGAGCTAAATAACCTTTCTCTTGTGAGACATTTTGTACAATAATTTAATTCATGGACCACATATGTGGTCCATTCCCCAACTAGAATAGTGGATTGCTTGAACAAATGAACAACCTCATAATGACTATATTAATTGTTTTTCGTCTATTATTTGTGATGGTAGTTGTGTGTTAAGACTCGAAGACTTTTTATGTTTTGTATAGAAGTTATTACTATTTTTTATTTTTAAAACTAGAAAATAAGAACTCCATCCAAATGGACACTCAATTATTAATACAATTAATTAATTGAAAGCAAATGTTTAAATAATAATCTAAATAACATTTTTCTTGGAGACATTTTGTACAATAATTTAATTCATGGACCCCATATGTGTGGTCCATTCCCCAACTAAAATAGTTGATTATTTGAACAAAAGAACAACCTCACAATGGTTATATTAATTATTTTTGTCTATTATTTGTGATGGTAGTTGTGTCTTAAGAGTTAGATGATTTTTTATATTTTCAATAGAAGTTATTACTATTTTTTATTTTTAAAACTGGAAAATAAGAACTTTATCCAAATGAACACTTATATATTAGAACCATTAGTTAATTGAAAGCAAATGTATAAATCGTAAGCTAAGTAACATTTTTCTTGTAAGACATTTTGTACAATAATTTAATTCATGGACCCCATATATGATCCATTCCCCAACTAGAATAGTTGATTATTTAAACAAAAGAAAAACTAAATTATGGTTATATTAATTATTTTTCATTTATTATTTGTGATGGTAGTTGTATCCTCTTCAATCTATTTATGTATCAACTACAAGCATTGATGAGGTTATGTTACTCCCTCAGTCCAATTTTTGCATTAAATTTTGTATTTTCTAATAGCTATTCATGTATAAAAGTCTAGGGTGAGAGTGTTTAAATTATACATAGAAGATACTGTCATCTTTACATTGTTCAATCAATCATGAATAATGGATGAGTGGAGCCATTTGATTTTTTTATATATATAAACATTTACTGATTTTGTAAAATTTATTTTAATTTTAAATCTTATTAACTTAATAAAAAAAATAAAAACATGATTTATATTATGATTGATTTTAAATAAAAGCAATTTTCATAAAAATATATTTTTTTTTTAGGAAAAAAATTTTAATCACTTTGTGATAACTACTCAGCATTGATGATGTGAGTTCTCTCCCTTAAGTGATCTCTTTATAAGAATTGTTGATAAAAACAAAATGAATTGCATGATGTTTCTATCCCATTAAGGTTAATTTTATCAAATACATATGAATAGATAAGTAAAATTTACTTCACAATTAAGGAATTGTTTTAATAAAAAAAGTACTATAAAAATTAATTGATTTATTAATTAAAGAGTCAATAGTCCAGTTCACTTCACATTCAAATTAATCTGTGATATCATAGTTTTTATAACAAAATAAATATATTTTTTATTTTCATATCAATGAGTTTATTTTTGTTTTCAATTATTATGTTGTTTTCATCTCTAAAGAGCTCTTAGTGGATTGAGTGGTCTTTTTGTTTGAGCTTAAATTTGAAATACATGCTAGTCATGGAACACATTTTTTTTAAGTAAAAATGCACACTTTTATACATCTCTGGATCCCATTATTCATTGCAATGAGCTTTGTCTTTCTAAGAAAAAAAGAAAGTTGGCTGAGATTTGTCTTATAACTATATATCTCAACAAAATAAGTCACTAACATGATATCAACAAAGCTCCAAATTTTATCCAAGTAATTCATATCCACATATAATTCGAGGAAGAATTTTCCACCAATTAGTAAAACTTTTTCAAAATTAAAATTAATTTGCACTCATGTTAATAAAACTTAAGAGCTATATAATCCTTTTCAATTCCAAGAGCACTTTGATAAAATAAAATAAAATAAGTGCAGGATTGAGCTATATAATTTTTCAATTCCATTAGTTGTAGACAAAGATGTAGTTGGATGTCAACACCGACTAATGGGAATGTTGGATGTATCACATTTAAGTCTATAACAAGGTTGCTATCTTCACATGCTTACTCTAGGATGAATTCGTTTAACCAGAGTAGTTGGAGTAAAGTGTTTCAATGTGAAATAATCCTGGTGTTCTTATCCTTTGCTGATTACTTTCGGCCTAGGTTCTTCCTGCGACCTTCACGTCTTTCAACAAAGGACAGGCCTTCTGACAAACTCTAGTTTTGTAGAGCAGTCTATGAAGCATTCATCAGCATTATTAGATTGTAAATTCTCATCTTGGTCTTGAGCTATGGTATGGCCACAACTGTTGAGGGTTTTGCAGATTTTTCCAAAATTTTGTCTCTAACATTGAATCAAATCCCATCCTGTCAGGTCCATATGATGTGATTTTTCACAAAACTGGAAAACCCAGATAGGGTTTAGAATTTAGGAGTCCAGAAAATATGAGGATTGAATTGAATACGAGATGTATTGACTCTAATTGCAAAGCTAAAATTTGAACAAAAAATAAAGGATTTTACACTCTAGTAAGGGTGACTTATCTGTCAACTTTTCTACTATCACCCCCAAAAAAATCAAACTCTGCCTTACGTAAAGTTGCCAGAGTACGATTAACCTCTGGATTTGAAATCACTACTTATATACCTGGTATTGGCCATAATTCACAAGAACATTTTGTAGTCTTAGTAAGAGGGGGAAGGGTTAAGGATTTACCCAATGTGAGATATCATATTGTTCGAGGAACTCTAGACACTATCGGAGTAAAGGATCATCAACAAGGGTGTTCTAGTGCATTGTAGATTCTTATCCAAGACTTGTATCATTTGATTATACCATGTGAATCGCTAGAAACAAACATGTGAAGTGTATGGCTAACCTAATAACAAAAGTTTCGTAAGGGGATTGGAGCAGGCTACCATGTAAACGTTCTATTAAAAAGAAAAAAGAACAAAAAAAAGAAAAGAAAAATATGTTCCCAAATAGCAAAAACAAACTATCTAACAAAAATTCAATCTCTTTTTACTTCAAGTGCATATGGCCTTTCAAGAGCATTGAGAATTTGAATGATGTTGGTCCATTACTAGTGATGGGAAGCCAAGTGGGCTTTAGAATGGCTTTTCAAGACAACTGTTTGATAAGGAAAATGCATGTGTACATGGGTCCTGCATGTTTTATGTTGTAATTCCCAAAATATTTTCCTTTGATTTTTGTGATTCTTCTGAGCTTCACAAATGCATTAATCTTGTTGAACAATTTTTGTGACATCTCACGTTGAATAGGGAAAAAAGCTCATGATGATATATATGTTGGGCTCCTCTTAACTTTAGAGATGCATTTTAAAGCCTTGAAAGCCCCTTGGCTTAGAATAGATAATACAAAAACAATTGTGTGTCTTATTTGGATGAAAAACAAAGTGAAAATTTGTTAGTCCTTAGTCCTTGTTGTGGTTCAAATACTAGTTCCTTAAGACTTCCAAATGAAAAAAAAGCATGTCTATATTTTTCATAGATGATGGGTCTCACTTACAAATTGTGAACACCTTTAATAAAAATGATAAACATCAACCACAAATTATGCATTTGTCTAGGAAAGAAGTACAAGAAATGACAACTAATTTGGTTTTGAAATATAACATAAATGATTTATAAAATATTAAGAGAAATAAGATAGTTCATATTGTAAGGATAAAAATTATGAAAGAACTAATAGAGTTAAAAAAGTTTATTTCTCTCAGGGCAAAATAGTTAAAAGAATTCAATCCAAACAAGGAGTAATGTTGGTTAAAGTGAACTTCCTGTATCAACTAGGTTGTTGACGTGGGCATATTTGGTCCTTACTTCTTAAAATGAATTGTAATTATTAATTTTAAACAAGTTATATTTAAAAGTGCATAGAGTGGAAAAGAAATATTTTTAATTATTTCATATGTAATTGTAGGTGTAAATTTTAATTGAAAAATTCAGAGCATTTCGATAAAATGAAATAAAATATGTGTGGAATTGAGCTCATGTATATAATCCTTTTTAATTCCATTATTTGTAGATGAAAGAGGTGGTTAGATGTCAACACCAACTAATGGAAATGTTGGATGTATCACATTTAAGTCTATAAATAAGTGTTTCATCTTCATCCTTCCCTCCATGTAAACCTCTTAATAACTTCATTTCTACCAATTCAACAATGGCCTTTGAATATTCTTCATCCTACTCCTTACTCTCTCGACTCTTTATCACTCCTTACTACTTCATATTTCTCCTTGTCCTTCTATACTCAATATCATCATTCCATGTCACTTCTATATCTGCCTCTACACCTACCACTTCTCTTTCAAAAGTTGAAAAAGATCAAGAAAGACTCGCTCTTCTAACATGGAAAGCCAGTCTTGATAATCAAACCCAATCTTTCCTCTCTTCTTGGTCTGGACGCAATTCTTGCTATCATTGGTTTGGATTAACTTGTCACAAGTCAGGAAGTGTCTCCAATTTAGAACTTGACAATTGCGGTTTGAGAGGTACACTCCACAATCTCAATTTCTCATCACTCCCTAACCTTCTCACTCTTAATCTTTATAACAACTCCCTTTATGGAACCATTCCAATCAACATTGGTAATCTTTCCAAACGAATCACAAATCTTAACTTTGCTTTCAATCATTTCACTGGTGTAATATCTCCCCAACTTGGATTTCTAACATCTCTTAGTGTTCTAGCATTGTCTTCTAATAATTTTAGAGGCCCAATTCCTCCTTCCATAGGTAATTTAAGAAACTTAACTACTTTGTATGTTTTTGAGAATGAGCTTTCTGGTTCCATCCCTCAAGAAATTGGATTGTTAAGATCTCTTAATGATCTTCAATTGTCAACTAACAATCTTATTGGTCCAATCCCTCATTCCATAGGAAACTTGAGGAACTTAACCACTTTGCATTTTTTTGAGAACAAGCTTTCTGGTTCCATTCCTCAAGAAATTGGATTGTTAAGATCTCTTAATGATCTTCAATTGTCAACTAGCAATCTCATTGGTCCAATTCCTCCTTCCATAGGAAACCTGAGGAACTTAACCACTTTGTATCTTTTTGAGAACAAGCTTTCTGGTTCCATTCCTCAAGAAATTGGATTGTTAAGATCTCTTAATGATCTTCAATTGTCAACTAACAATCTCACAGGTCCAATCCCTCATTCCATAGGAAACTTGAGGAACTTAACCACTTTGCATCTTTTCAAGAACAAGCTTTCTGGTTTCATTCCCCAAGAAATTGGATTGTTAAGATCTCTTAATGATCTTCAATTGTCAACTAACAATCTCATTGGTCCAATCCCTCATTCCATAGGTAACTTGAGGAACTTAACCACTTTATACCTTCATACTAACAAACTATCTGGTTCTATTCCTCAAGAAATTGGATTGTTGACATCACTTAATGATCTTGAGTTGGCAACTAATAGTCTCACTGGTTCAATCCCTCCATCCATAGGAAACTTGAGAAACTTAACCACTCTATATCTTTTTGAGAACGAGCTTTCTGGTTTCATCCCTCAAGAAATTGGATTGTTAAGATCTCTTAATGATCTTGAATTGTCAACTAACAATCTCACTGGTCCAATCCCTCCTTCCATAGGAAACCTAAGGAACTTAACCACTTTGCATCTTTTCAAGAATAAGCTTTCTGGTTCCATCCCCCAAGAAATTGGATTGTTAAAATCTCTTAATGATCTTCAATTGTCAACTAACAATCTCACTGGTCCAATCCCTCCTTCCATAGGTAACTTGAGGAACTTAACCACTTTATACCTTCATACAAACAAACTATCCGATTCTATTCCTCAAGAAATTGGATTGTTGACATCACTTAATGATCTTGAGTTGGCAACTAATAGTCTCACTGGTCCGATCCCTCCATCCATTGGAAACTTGAGAAATTTAACCACTTTATATCTTTTTGAGAACGAGCTTTCTGGTTTCATCCCTCAAGAAATTGGATTGTTAAGATCTCTTAATGATCTTCAATTGTCATTTAACAATCTCATCGGTCCAATCCCTCCTTCGATAGGTAACTTGAGGAACTTAACGACTTTGTACCTTCATACAAACAAACTATCTGGTTCTATTCCTCAAGAAATTGGATTGTTGACATCACTTATAGATCTTGAGTTGGAAACTAATAGTCTCACTGGTTCGATCCCTCCATCCATTGGAAACTTGAGAAATTTAACCACTTTATATCTTTTTGAGAACAAGCTTTCTGGTTCCATCCCTCAAGAAATTGGATTGTTGACATCACTTTATGATCTTGACTTGGCAGCTAATAGTCTCAGTGGTCCAATCCCTCCATCCATAGGAAACTTGTCCAGCTTAACCTTTTTGTTCCTTGATCACAACAAGCTTAGTGGTGCGATTCCTCTTGAAATGAATAATATCACTCATTTGAAATCTTTACAGTTAGTTGAGAATAACTTCATTGGCCAACTACCACAAGAGATATGCCTTGGTAGTGTTCTTGAAAACTTTACAGCCTCTGGAAATCATTTCACTGGTCCTATTCCAAAAGGCTTGAAAAATTGCACTAGCTTATTCAGAGTTAGGCTTGAAAGAAATCAATTGACAGGGGACATAGCCGAAAGTTTTGGTGTGTACCCAACTCTAAATTATATTGATCTAAGCAGCAACAATTTTTATGGTGAGCTTTCTGAGAAATGGGGGCAGTGCCACATGCTCACAAACCTGAACATCTCCAACAACAATATTTCTGGTGCTATACCGCCTCAACTTGGGAAAGCAACTCAGCTGCGACAGCTTGATCTCTCCGCCAATCATCTAAGTGGGAAGATCCTGAAAGAGTTGGGTATGTTGCCATTATTGTTCAAATTGTTATTAGGAAACAACAGTCTTTCAGGTAGTATTCCTTTGGAATTGGGAAACTTATCCAATCTTGAAATTCTTGACTTGGCATCAAACAACATAAGCGGTTCAATTCCCAAACAACTGGGAAACTTCTGGAAATTAAGGTCCTTCAACTTGAGCGAGAATAGATTTGTGGATAGCATTCCCGATGAAATTGGAAAGTTGCATCATCTTGAAAGTCTCGATCTTAGTCAAAATATGCTAATAGGAGAGATACCACCGCTACTTGGAGAATTACAGTACCTGGAAACGTTGAATCTCTCCCATAACGGGCTCTCTGGCACCATCCCACACACGTTTGATGATCTGATAAGCCTGACAGTTGTTGATATATCCTACAATCAGTTGGAAGGTCCTCTCCCCAACATCAAAGCCTTCGCTCCATTTGAGGCATTCAAAAATAATAAAGGTCTGTGTGGTAATAATGTCACTCATCTCAAGCCATGCAGTGCTAGTCGAAAGAAGGCCAACAAGTTTTCTGTTTTGATAGTAATACTCCTACTTGTGAGCAGTCTATTGTTCTTACTTGCTTTTGTTATTGGCATTTTTTTTCTTTTCCAAAAATTGAGGAAGAGAAAAAACAAGTCTCCAGAAGCAGATGTCGAAGATCTATTTGCAATATGGGGCCATGATGGGGAATTGTTGTATGAGCACATCATACAGGGGACCGACAATTTCAGTTCGAAACAGTGTATTGGCACTGGAGGATATGGTACTGTTTACAAGGCTGAGTTGCCAACAGGTCGGGTTGTTGCTGTGAAAAAGCTTCACTCATCAGAAGATGGAGATATGGCTGATTTGAAAGCTTTCAAAAGCGAGATTCATGCTTTAACACAGATAAGGCACCGCAACATCGTCAAGCTTTATGGCTTCAGTTCATTTGCAGAGAACTCATTTTTGGTTTATGAGTTTATGGAAAAGGGGAGTTTGCAAAACATTCTATGCAATGACGAAGAAGCAGAAAGATTAGATTGGATTGTGAGGCTAAACGTTATTAAAGGCGTGGCTAAAGCTTTATCGTATATGCACCATGATTGCTCACCTCCTGTAATTCATCGAGACATATCGAGCAACAATGTTTTGTTAGATTCAGAATATGAAGCTCATGTATCTGACTTCGGCACGGCTAGGCTTTTAAAGTCAGACTCATCTAATTGGACTTCATTTGCAGGAACTTTTGGTTATACAGCTCCAGGTACATTTTTCTTAGTGCCTTGCTTATCTCTAAATGGCCTCTATACGTCATATGTAACGTTTCTAATTGCTTAGCAGAGCAGAGCATGATCTAATCTTCTTTTGCAGAACTTGCTTACACAATGAAGGTGGATAATAAAACCGATGTTTACAGCTTCGGTGTTGTGACATTAGAAGTAATTATGGGAAGGCATCCCGGAGAGCTTATCTCATCCCTGTTATCATCAGCGTCCTCCTCATCTGCATCACCATCAACGGTCGGCCATTTCCTGCTGAATGATGTGATAGACCAGCGCCCCTCACCTCCTGTGAATCAAGTGGCAGAGGAAGTAGTGGTTGCAGTGAAGTTGGCATTTGCATGTTTGTGCGTTAATCCCCAATCTCGGCCAACTATGCAACAAGTTGCTCGAGCACTCTCAAAACAGTGGCCACCATTGCCAAAACCGTTTTCTGTGATTACGTTGGGTGAGCTGCTGGGTCATGGTCATGGGGATGAAACTAGCTGAGGGTTCTCACTTCTCCATGTAAATTCGTTATCGATCAATTATTACTGAAAAATGTAAAAGCAAGAAGGCATACTGTTATGACATCCATGAGGTGGGCGCAAGCAATCGTGCATAATTTCTCTTGTTTTTTTGAACTTCTATTATAATATAAAACTACAATTATATTATTTTTCTAATATATTTGAAGGGTGGAATGTGCAGGTTATTCAGAAGCATGATCTGCCACCATGTGATGTCCTTGCAACCTTTGGAATATATTTTCCTTTGAAGGGCCCCTCAAGCAGGTACTTCATTTGTATCTATATCAGCTAAAGAGTCGTATGTGATGACATTTTTATTAAAGAATGTGATGATTTTACCTCCTGTTGCTTTCAACTTTGCAGGTGTATCAGTAACCAAGTAGGCTACTGAATATGAAGAGCCTGCTGGGGATGCACTCAAATTCAATCATCCGGAATCATTGATGTTTATCGTTTCAGTTCGATCCTAAGGTGAATGATTTCATTAACATGAAAATCTCTTTTTCTCTCTCTCATTTGTAATAGACCCGTAAATTGGTTGTGATGCAGGGCTGTCGTGGAGGAGTGCGGGAATGCCGATGACCGTGTCTCTACTTCTGAGGCTGCCAAACAATCTGCATCACCGGATGCTTGGACAAGTTGATTTTATTAATGGGGGGCCCTCCATGCCAGGTTTGATCAGCTTCTGCTATGTTATTTCACTCTATTCAAAGAGCTAAAACAAGGCTGCCATCTTCACAGGGTTTCTCTGGGATGAATGTAGTCCTCCAAATATTTTTCTGTTAGTATTCTTTAAGAATAGGTCAGCTTGAATATTGCTGAAATATAGGATATAGTTATTGCTTTCTGTTTTGCTTCAATGTATTATTTATACGATTTGATTTTAATGAAAATATGAAGTTCACACATTTATCAAATTCTTTATATAATCCTTTTCAATTCCATTCGTTGTAGACAAAGAGGTAGTTGGATGTCAACACCAACTAATGGGAATGTTGGATGTATCACATTTAAGTCTATGTCATGGTTAATATCTTCACAGGTTTTCTCTAGGATGAATACGTTTAACCAGAGTAGTTGGAGTAAAGTTCAGTGTGAAATGATCCCAGCCTTCTTATCCTTTGCCGACTACTTTCGGCCAAGGTTCTTCCTGCTCGAGAATGTGAGGATCTTCATGTCTTTCAACAAAGGACAGGCATTCTAACAAACTCTAGTTTCGTAGAGCAGTCTATGAAGCATTCATCAGCATTATTAGATTGTAAATTCCCACCTTGGTCTTGAGCTGTGGTCACAACTGTTGAGGGTTTTGCAGATTTTTCCAAAATTTTGTACCTAACATTGAATCAAATCCCATCCTCTTGGGTCCCCATGATGTAGTTTTTCACAAAACTGGGTCATAGAATTTAGGAGGCCATAAAAAGATGAGGATTGAATTGAATACGAGATGTATTGACTCCAATTGCAAAGCTGAAATTTGAACAGAGAACAGAGGATTTTACATTCTAGACGTGAGGGGCTTATATCTAGGAAATAAAGTGGGAGCTTCAGATAAAACTCTTTGAAGTCTGATATGGAAAATTTCTGTTGTGTGTCTCACAGGATATAACTCTGGTGTCAATAACACTGGAGATTTGGAGACGCGTCATGGAGACATGGGCCTAATTGCATGGGACGTGCTCCTTCCATCTGGGGCAATCATCCCTAGATACTTCAAGCATCATGATCCTCAATGGTTTTATCTTCATATCTCGATCCAGATTGTGGGTTTTCTTCCGGGTCTTGCTACTGTCGTCGCAGGAAGGACACTCTACAATGGACTGGAGTCTTATCGCATTCCCAAATTCAAGATTCACAGACCCCTCGGATCCTTGGTGTTTTTCCTTGGCATTCTTCAGGTTTGTTTTCACTCTCCCTGGGCGTTCACTCGACATTAACTAAATATATTTCTTCAAGCATGCTGAAAACTAAGTTTTCTTCTTCTTGGGTAATGGCATTGATTCTAAGGCCGGACAAGACATCCAAACAGCGCAAGTACTGGAACTAGTAACATCACTTGGTAGGGAGACTTGCTCTCATCTTGGGAGCTCTGAATATTGTGATTGGACTTTGAGTGGCAGAAGCAGGCTTGGGGTGGAAGATAGGATATGGGTTTCTTGTGACAGTAAGCGTCCTTGGGGCTGGGGAGAGCCAACATGTAATCTTTACAATTTTTTAATAGATTGTTGAGAGTGATAATTCCCAAAACTGTTGAAATCACTTTTTTTTTTTTTTTTTTTTAACTATGAGTTTTTCGTTATTATCTCCCTTCAAAATGGGTGACAAACTGTATTTTTTTTGTTAAGAAGAAACAAGCAACTCAAGGAGAACATGATCTAAAGAGCATATGAGCATATTAAACAGAACTACTTCCTACACTTGCATAGTTTAGTTTGATAAAAAAAAAAAAAAAGCATTTTAGTAAAATCCCCGATAAGGAGAATAAATATATATTTAGGAATTGATGATAATTAACTAAAGATAATTAATGATCGATTGAAAGTGTTTTTATTGGAAATGCTTTTAATTGAAGTGTTTCTCTAAAAACGTTTAACCTTGCAATTTTACATATATATTATATTTGTATGGACTCCTCTTAGCCTTGTAAACATATTTTGAAATTTTGAAAACCTGTTGGACCTAGAACAAACAATATATTCACAGTTGCGAGTCTAGAGCCCCTTTAATATGCATTCTATTTTATTGTAAACTATAAATGATTAATTTGGTAGTCCTTGTTATAGGCTACATGTCGATTCCTTAGGACTTCCAAATGGAAAAAAAAGTATGGTCTCACTTATAGATGAACCAAGATAAGTATCAACAACAAACCATGCATTTGATTGAGAAAAAAGTAGAAGAAATATTGATAGCTAATTTGGTTTTAAAATTTCACATAAATGATTTACAAAATCTTAAGAGAAACAAGAAAGCTTATATGTTCTAATGATAAAAATTATGAAAGAAATAATAAAGTTAAAAGAGGGAAAAATAGTTAAAAGAATTCAATCCAATAATGAATAAGGGAGGAATTTAAAATTTAAAAACTTAAAAATTGAGTTTTAATTAATTAATTCTTAAATGATTTTGAAATAAAATTTATGACCTAAGCCTTTTGATTTTTTTTTTTCATCCATTGATACTATAACACCCCAAATTAATTTTAAGGGTAAAATAGTAAATTAAAAATTAATTAAATTCATTAGGGGAAAAATGTCATTTTTTCCATTAATAGTCCTAGGTATGAATTAGATTTTTTTTTTCTTGTCTTCTCTATTCCAAAAACCTTATTAACCAAAATTAGAGAATTGGTGAACATAGGGGTGAAGGTTTGAAGGTTTAAGGTTTGAAGTCCATACTTTTCCGATAAGATTCTAACCCCTAGATTAATATTTTAGATTCGTTAGTTACTTTAAAACATATTAGATATTTTTTTGGAAAATCTAAATCTAGATTAGGGTTTGTTTATTAAACTTTTAGATCAAAATGTTTGAAAAATTGCAAGTATAGGTTGATTTATTGATGAAGATAGGAAAATTTCAAAAATTTCAATGGAATAGAAAAATAAATAAATAAATTTAAAATGAAAAAAAACAGAGGAAGAAAAGAAATTTTAGATTTAGATAATAAATAAATAAGTCGTTAGTGGAGACTTTAGATTGAAAAGAAAATAAATAAATAAATAATAAGAAGAATTACATGATTTCTGGATTTTGGAGGGGTGATATATAGATACTTGTATTTATGGTTTTGAGGCATTGTATTTGTGTGCACATTCCTAGAAGTAAAAAAAAAAAAAAAGACGTGTTAGGGTTAAGAAAGAAATAAAGAATAAAAAAGAGGCATGTGCATTGGATGGAAGGAAGAACTTGGAAAACCAAGAATAAATAAATAAATAATGAATCATCATAATAATGATGATGACAATTGAAAGAACTTGCTTTGTTTTATTGGTTTTGTGTGTCCCGGAGACAAGTGGGTAATGGTTTGGGTGGCTATTGAATTTGATAATTAATAAAATAATAATATTTAGGTCTAGGTTAATAAATAAGATAATAGTAATAATGGTTTAATGTAATAAATAGAATGAGAGATTTAGTAAAATATATATATATATATATATATATAATGAAATAAAATTGCAATTTAATTAAATTAGTAATGTGTTATTAGAATCAAATTAGAAATTTATTAATTTTATTTAAATACGGAATAGATTAATTAAATTGTAGATAAATAGTAATATTTATTTCTATTATGTTATGTTAAGTGAAGAATAGATTTTCCATAATTATTTCTCTCCAAGGTTTTTTAGGACTCTTTTGAGCTAAGAGAAATTAATACAAACTTTGCAAAAGAAGATAATTATATATATATATATATGTAAATGTTATTTTTGCTTTTATGTATGGATCAAATATATTTTTGCATGAAAAATATATTATAACATTTCTTTTGTTTATAATAGAATATATGGAGGTCTTATGTTTCCGTAAGTTTGAATAAATAAAACAAAGAATTTGATTTTAATTTTTTTGGTCCTTATCAATGGAGTATAATAATTGACTTTTCGGCCCTTGTCAACGAAATATAATAGTTGACCTTTTCATTTTTGTGGTGAAAAATATAATTGATTTAGACCCCAACCTTGAGGGCTTTGATTAGAGGTTACTTTTGATTCTGTCCACCTTAAAAGGAACAAATTTGAGGCTAACTACCCATTTGTAAAGTTTCACTTAACTAAGCGCCATTTATTGTTTGGTAACTAGAATAAAAATAATTGAAATGTATTTGATTTGGATTTGATATGAAATGGTTTTGATATATATGAAAATGTTTGGTTGAACTGTTTAAAATGTATTAGCATGTTTGAACTCAAACGTTTTATGAAAATGATTATACCCTATATCTCCTATTTGGAAGCATGAATGAAAATATTTGATCTATGAAACTATATTAATGTTTTTTATTGAGTTTTGAGTTCATCCCCCTTTGTTGTTAATTTTTCAAGTACCCTAAGTTCGGGTGAGAAATGAAAATTTTGGCTTTATTAGGATATTTGTTTAAACTCTCTTTTTGGGATTTTGTTAAATATTAGAATTTAATTATTGTTAGCTATTGTTTTAGTTTGAAATTGCTCAGACAAAAATATTATGGTTGATATGTTGGTTTAAAAGTTGAGATTTGAAGATTTTAGAATTTTTGTTCTATTACTGTAGACCCTCCATTTTGTCCCCTTAACACATGTTCTATTGAGGGCTCGTTTAGTATTTTACAATGGTTCATTTGTAGCTAATTACTACTATGCAATTTGCCTTCTCTGAGCCACCTTAGAGACTTTGGTTGAGGGTTTATCTGGCTTCTCATTGTGACATTAGTCATCCTTTGAGTTTAGGTTAGGCTTTACTTTGGGTGCACTTTAAGTTAAATTCCACTTAGTTCACTCTAGGTCACTAGAGCACTTTTCTAAGCTCACTTAGGTTTACTTTGGCCCACCTAGGCCCACTTTAGGCACCACAAGGCCCGACCCATTAGTTCATGCATTGACTCACTTTCCTTCATGGTTGCATAGTCTTCACTATTGAATGACTGGGTGAAACATTTAATGAATCTGCGATTCCTTTAAGGTATACACCAAGAAGGTTTGTTCTTCAACCCAAGCAAAAATTATTGGTAATTATTGAGAGTGATCAAAGAGGATTTGCAACAGAAGAGCGTGAAGCTGCTAAAAAGGAATGCTTTGAGGCTGCTGAAGCAGAGGAGTTAGAAGAACTCTAATGTGAACCTGCAGTTGGAAAATTCTGAATTGGCAGAAAGTTTAGAAGCCATTCAAGCCTTTGCAAGTTTTGTTTTGGAATGTCCAGAGGTAGAAGAAGTAAGGAAACTGAACCACAATTCGAGACACGAAAATGAAGATTTGCCAAAGAAATTGGGCAACTCCAAACAAATCAATGTGATCTGATGTAGAGAGCCAGTCTATCTTCAGCAGCTTAATGTTCACCTACGCCATGAGCTGAGAAATTAACAGGCTGGTGGCTCAACTGCATGTAAAGGAACTATTGCATTCGCTCAGCAGCAGCCCTCACTATTGGACTTTCTCCAGCACAGCGAATTTTGGAAAGCCAGAGGACTCTTACAAGCTAATTCCATGGATGTGCAAGCGACTTATGAAGTCAATTCCAGGGAGTTGCTGTTTGTTGACGCCTATCACTTGAGTGGGCCACATAAAGACACTTTGTTGTCTGCATCTGCCTTAGATGTAGATGATGACTAATATCCTCTAGTTTATGGGGTGGTTAATACTGATAATGAAGAAAACTGGTTGTGGTTCCTAGAGCATCTGAAGTATTTACTGATGAATTGTCATGTGGTTCTAATTTCAGATAGGAACCCAAGCTTTCTTTCAGCAACTAACAAAGTATTTGGCAGTGGTTACAATGCTCACTGTCTCAGCCGTTTGAAGGAGAGCCTAGACTACTTCATAAGTAGTAATCTGGTCTTAAAGATGGGACATTTAAAATCTGCTCTTGATGCCAAGGTCAGGTATCAGAAAGAATATGTTCAGGACATGGTGTAGTTTGGAAGCACTTATGAGCATGTAGAACACGCAAAATCTAGACCCAGTCCAATACAAGCTGAACCACAGACGAAACTAGAGAAAATGTAGGCTGATATTGAAAAGTTGAAGGCAAACTTGATAGAAAAAGAAACTAAATTGTTGAGTATTTCAAAGGAAATGGGAGATGGACTAATTCCAGTTTGGGATTTTGGTGAATTGCACTTGGCACCCCTCAGAAGGTCAATTCAAATACTAATCTGAAAACGACTTAAGTATACTCCACATCAGTCTCCTGCCCCAAAGAAGGTTTATGCAAAGACCTGTTCAACGGAAATTGTTTTAGTCTTTAATAAACCAGAGGTGGCAGGTCCATTTATCTGAAGGAATGTGGTAGTTCAGCGATGAGAGCAGATGGAGAACCTATAGATTGCCCAAATGCATATGTGATTGTTCATAGATGTACTTCAGATTCTTTTTCAAGAACTCCTTGAAGACTGTCCGGACCGACCATTCCAGCCCGGTATTTATCAATCTTTCAGAGGGTGAGGCAAAGAGGGAAGCATCTTCTCAAAATTGGGGTTTTAGTTCAATCTCTTCCTCTGCATGGTCTGAAATCATTTCATAACTGTAACCTCTCTAGCTCTCTCGAAACTTTCTCCCTCTGCTATTTTCTATGCATTTCTTCTTTCTTTGTTCTGAAGTTTATGTTTTTTCTTCCTCCCGTCTGTTTGGTTCCCGAGAAAGTCCTGGGGAATGCAACCAAGTGAGTTGAAAATTTTGAATCTCTTATAATTGCCTTCATACTATGCTTTTTTTTTATAAGTTTCGAGTTTCTTCTTTCTTCTACTTCACTCTCTCTCCTTATTTATATAAGGTTGTTGTGTTTGGTTGCTGAGAAAAGTGAGGAGAAGAGAGGGAAATGAAGCAATTGAATCTTGCGCTTTTATGTTGCTTTCTAGGGGGATGAGTGCTGAGAGCTGTAAGATTTAAATTTTTGGTTCTGCAATTTCTCAGCAAACAAACAGTGCTTTCTCGTACTGGATTTTGAATTTTGAGCTTCAATTGGGGAGATAGGTTATTTCTATTGAAGATGTTCTCAGGGAAATATAAATTTCAACTGTACAGAGTTATTTTACTGAAAGTCAAAATTTATTTTTCCCAAGCTTAACAGAAATATATTCACCAAAATAACTGGAGTTCCCAGAGAAAAAATGTCTTTTGTTGGAATTGTATTTATTTTTGGGTATCATTTTATTTATGATGAAGCGTTTTTTTATTTTTTTTTGAATCTTTTTTTTGTATTTTTTAATCGGTTGCAGAGCATTTTGCATGAAAATAGAGTGGTGTTAATTGAAGGGGTCTGAGAATTGTTCAGTTGAAGAATGGCATCTACAGGGCCATCGCAGTCTTTGAAGAGACCAGATTCCTCATTAACAAGAGGAGACCAGCTGATTATTACCCCTCTAGGTGCTGGAAATGAAGTGGGCCGTTCCTGTGTCTACATGTCCTATAAAGGGAAAACCATATTGGTATACCATAATGCATTATTCGTTTATTTTGGTTGCTAGTTTTTATACTTTGTTTTCGATATTTTTTTTAATTTGTTTGTTTCTATTATGTTCCTGTTCTGTGATGATAGTTTGACTGTGGAATTCATCCCGCATACTCAGTCATGGCTGCTTTGCCATACTTTGATGAGATTGATCCTTCAACCATTGATGTCCTTTTGGTGACACAGTATATTCTTTTTCCTTGTTGAATATTGTAATGTTATTTGTTTTTATAACTTAATGATCTGCTGAATTGAGAAATGAAATTTAGAGAATATCATGATTGTTCTTTTATATTGTACTATATACCTGGGTATGGACATATTTCTTCCAAAAAAAAAAAAAAAAAAATCATTGAATGAATTCTGTCCTGAATGGCCTTACTTAGAAAAAGTGACCAAACAACTATTGTTAAAGCATATAAAGATTTGACTGGGACCAGCTGCAAGTACTCCATCCGCACCTTCTCTTATCAATATCTGGTGCTATTAGGAGCACTGCAGATATATTTTTAAAGTAATGAGACTACATCTACCACCCAAATTTTAAGTCATTATCTGAATATCTCCTGCTTCTCAATGGCTTCTTCATTCCGTTTGCTAATATTTCTTTTTTCTCAAGGAATAAACTCTTGGAGATTCCTTTCCTCGTATGAAATAGCTTCCTAAAATTGAAATCTGTCCCTGGGCTCTTGTCTGGCCTTGAGATTTTTTCGGCTTTGAGTAGACTTTCTTGAGCCCAACTTTACTCCAGTTGAAATTCTGACTGCATGGCTGATGAGTGCTCTTGAAATGGTTGAAAGCACATCAATAGTTAGTGATCTACTACTATAAGCATGGTTTTGAGAGTATTCTCTGTAGCTGTATTAGAGGGATCACTCTATACAAAGGCCGTTGGCCATTACAGGTTCCTTTTCTGGGGTTCTGGAGGGATGAAAGGGTTAATGGACCTACCCATTCTCTGCATAAAGTGTCCATACACAAACTTGAACATGTACTTTCATATGTAAGAGTGCGAGAGGTTACAAATAATTGAATCTATCAGCTAAAATTCCTTCAGAAAAACCCCAATCATTCACTTTCTTTGATTATGTTGAAGTTCCCATTGCTTTTCTCAGCATTGTTTTCTTCTCAGTAAATGGATTTATGATTATGGTTGTGCCTTTAATGTAACTATCTGTTTTAAGGCATGAATTTCTCAACATAACTCAACTTGATTGGATGTCGACTTGTAGATCCGAAGTGTTAAAATTGCAATGTCGAGTTGTTTTGATGTTTATTGGAGAGTATTTCTTTTCCTCTGTTTTGATCAGGTTTTGTAAAGTAAGGAAGGATTTCTCATCCTTCTCTTGCACAGTTGCACTTCCATTTTTAAATCAGGTTTTGTAAAGTAGGGAAGGATGAGAAATCCTTCTCTTGCACTTCCTTTTTTAAAGGCCTGAAAAGTTATGGTCACAATGTCTATCAGGAAAAAAAAAAGGTTATGGTTACAATAACTATCAAAAAAAAAAAAAAAAACACAAAAGTTATGGTCACAATGGTCCATGTATCACAGATTAGCTTAAATCTGGTTATTTAAATTTGCGAATAGCTCTAATGTTCTATCTTGGGACTCTTATTTGAAATTAATAGTGCCACAAATGTCTACTACCTTGTCCTAAAGCCTTAATCTTTCTACCATAGACATTCATACCTGAATCATAGATTCTACCTGAGTGTAAGTACTACTGTTTTAGATCTCTATAACATCTGTGGGCTTTCTGTACTTCACCTTCCATGAGAGCAGATGAGTTTTGTCTTCAGTTCTGGACAAATAAAACTAACATAGTAGGAATTAGTCTATTAAGATTTAAATGGCTATACTTCTAATATTAATTCATGTTTTGTGTTCCACAACAACATTTTTTCTATTGTTTCTGAATTTAGTTTCAAAATTGTTACATAACTAATCTAATAAAATATAAAACTTGTTCACTAAAAAAAGCAATATGGTGTGTGTGTGTGTGTGTGTATCTCATATGCCAAAATATTGGTTGCATATAATCCTGATCTATTGCAGAATGTTGGGCCATTTACAACAATTGACTTTAGATATGTAGCTTAATTTTCTTATCTCATTTAATCTTCCTGTAACTGTAATTAAATCTCCCTTCTGCAGGTTATTGATTTCCATCAGACTTTAGAAGTAAATGGTATACGATTTTGGTGTTACACAGCTGGCCACGTCCTTGGTGCTGCCATGTTTATGGTTGATATTGCTGGTGTCCGAGTACTTTACACTGGAGACTATTCTAGCGAAGAAGATCGTCATCTCCGTGCTGCTGAGATTCCACAGTTCTGCCCTGATATTTGCATAATTGAATCCACTTATGGTGTCCAACTCCATCAGCCTCGGCATGTGCGAGAAAAACGCTTCACAGATGTCATCCACTCAACCATTTCTCAAGGGGGCCGTGTTCTAATCCCTGCATATGCTCTAGGTCGTGCCCAAGAACTCCTTCTTATCCTTGATGAGTATTGGTCTAACCATCCTGAGCTCCATAACATCCCATATTTTATGCTTCCCCCCTTGCAAAAAGGTGCATGGCTGTTTACCAGACATATATCAATTCCATGAATGAGAGGATCCGCAACCAATTTGCAAATTCGAATCCCTTTGACTTCAAGCACATATCACCCTTAAAGAGCATTGAGAATTTTAATGATGTAGGTCCATCAGTGGTGATGGCGAGCCCGGGTGGGCTTCAGAGTGGGTTGTCAAGACAACTGTTTGATATGTGGTGCTCTGATAAGAAAAATGCATGTGTTATACCTGGGTATGTCGTGGGAGGGACATTGGCAAAAACCATCATTAATGAACCCAAGGAAGTTACTTTAATGAATGGTCTTACTGCTCCCCTCAACATGCAGGTCCATTACATTTCTTTCTCTGCCCATGCAGATTTTGCACAGACAAGTACATTCTTGAAGGAGCTCATGCCACCTAACATCATTCTTGTTCATGGAGAAGCTAATGAGATGGGGAGGCTCAAACAGAAGCTTATCACCCAGTTTGCTGACTGCAACACCAAAATTATTTCCCCAAAGAACTGTCAGTCAGTTGAAATGTATTTCAACTCTGAAAAAATGGCAAAAACCATTGAGAGGCTGGCTGAAAAGACCCCAGAAGTTGGTGAAATTGTCAGTGGTTTACTGGTAAAGAAAGGGTTCACTTATCAGATAATGGCACCTGATGATCTCCATGTCTTCTCACAGCTATCCACGGCAAATGTCACCCAGAGGATTACTATTCCTTACACTGGTGCCTTTGGTGTAATAAAGCACAGGCTGAAGCAGATATATGAGAGTGTTGAGTCATTGCCAGATGAAGAATCTGAGGTTCCAGCTTTTCAAGTCCATGAACGGGTGACAGTGAAGCATGAGTCGGAGAAGCATATTTCATTGCGTTGGACATCAGATCCAATTAGTGACATGGTCTCTGACTCCATTGTGGCTCTAGTTTTAAATATCAGTCTTGAGATCCCCAAGGTAGTAGTTGAATCAGAGGCCATGAAAACTGAAGAAGAAAATGGGAAGAAAGCAGAAAAGGTTATCCACGCACTCCTTGTTTCTCTGTTTGGAGATGTGAAGTTGGAAGGGAATGGGAACCTGGTGATAAGCGTTGATGGAAATGTGGTGCATCTTGATAAACAGAGTGGGAATGTTGAGAGCGAAAATGAAGGCCTCAAGGAAAGAGTGAGAGTGGCATTCCAGCGGATCCAAAATGCTGTGAAGCCAATCCCTCCATCTGTGTCTTAGCTCCTTCCCTCAAGTTTTCTCTGTATTTTCATCTTCTTCCTAGTTAATTCTGAATTTTGTGGTTAAAGTTCTATATGAATCAATATTTCTTACACTAATTAGTCTGCTTATTTTAGGAAAATATTGAACATTGATCCACCTCAGTCCCAAGCAAGATCACATACATCAACTTTTTCTTCGTTGTACCTTTTATTTGGTAATGCTAGAGAGATTTTCATCTATGATCTTTGCGATTCGTCTGAGCTTCACAAATGCATTAATCTTGTTGAACAGCGTTATATCCCCAGAAATTATGGTTATCAATGCATAACTTGAATGTTTCATTGGTGAAGCATGTAAATAATGTTTTTGTTTTCCTTCTATTTAAGATGAGACTTGAGCCTGTTAGTAATTTTCTCACCAACCTTTGATTAAAATGGAGCTTTTGTGAGCATGGAAGTCTTGGGTTACTGATAAATTTGACCACCCACAGACAACAAAACCACAATGCTTGTTGCTCGGTCCTGTCTAAGGATTTATATGTTTGTTTGTTTTCTTTTTTTAAATTGTAGTTGGAATAAGATCAAATGGTAAGTTTTCCATTTGTTACTCGAACAGATTGTGGGTCTGCTCGATAATTTTTACAAATCGATTTTTAAGAATAGCTCCTGAATGTTTGGAGTAATAAAATTCTATTAGGAGTCAATTTTTTTTTTTTTTTTTTAAATAAAAGTCTCTTCTCTATGAAAGTATTATGCATTGATGTACACTGCAAAAGTTATCGGCATATTCTCCATGTCTCCTATTGCTCTAATAAAACACCCTGAATTTTTTTATGAAAAGTCCTCTTATTTTTAAACAAATTTTCAAAAAACTGTTTTCAATCCGTTTATACGAGAATAGCTCAATACAAAAATGTTGGAAAATAGACAATTTTCAAAATCTAGTTGGAGCAGTCTTTGAATCATTCATCAGCATTATTACATTGTAGACTCCCATCTTGGTCATGAGCTATGACCACAACTGTTGAGCGTTTTTGCAGATTTGTTCAAAATTTTGTCTCTAACATTGAATTTAATCCATATAATTTTTCACAAAATTGGAAAACCTAGATAGGGTTTAGAATTTATGAGGCCAGAAAAACATGGGATTGAATACAATACAAGATGTATTCAATGACTTTAGCACCTGGACCATGAGATGAGAGGGTGGGAGATTGGGGCGGAGGGGAGTGGTGTTCAAGAGAGGTGGAGGAGACAAAGGGAGAGGATGGTTGAGATGAAGAGGAATAGGATGTTGAGGAATATTCTCAAGGTTAATTTGGCAAGATTTTGTATGAGGAATGGTTGGTGGCTCATGTCGTGAAGGATCTCCGAGTTGAAAAAGACTATAATTATCCACTAGAAGACATGTATCTACCTAAAATTTCATAGGAGCTTTAGCATGAAAAATATACTAAAATAATATTTTTTAATGATTTTATTATAATATTATTGTTCATATTTTACTAAAAACTATTTATTTTTTAATTTATTTGTAATTAAAAACTATTTTTATTTTCAATAAAACTTTAATTAAATTTAATTAATATTACATAAATTAATTTTATAATGTTTTTACAAAATCAAAATAGAAAAATTATTTTTATAAACAACCTATCCAAAAAAGTTTTTTATTTTTTACTTTTTTTAAAAAAAACTTGTCAAACATCCTTATTTTTATAAAATACTAAATAACTATCTTTTATTCTTTAACATAAAAACAACTTTTCAACCAGCATTAGAAAACACATCCAAAGAGGACCTAAAACTTTTAGCACATTTAAAATTTACTTCACATTTAAAATACCATTTTTATAAAATCCTTTTTACTTCTTATTTAACTTAATAAGTAACATGATCACAATTTATAACAATTGAAAAATATTTTTTATTATCATATGAGGGAGTTCATCTTTATTTTCAATTATTATGTTCAAGGGTTCTTTGGAGGTTTAAGTGGTACTTTTCTTTGAACTTAAATTTAAGACACATGTCATTGTGAAACACGTTCTTAAGTAAAAAGTGTCCACTCATATGTATTTTTACATCCCATTATACTTTAAGTCAAAAGTGTCCACTCATGTATTTTTGCATCCCATTATACAAGGCAATGAACTTTGTCTTATAAGTAAAGAGATAGTTGGGTGAGATTTATCTTATAATAACTATATATTCCACTAAAATAGGTTATTCTTATGATATGGATGTTAGCTCCAATTTTCATCCAAATAATTCATATCAATGTATAATTTGAGGAGGAATTTTCCACCCTTAGGTAAAAAAATTTTAAAATAAAAATTAAATAGAGTTTGTAATTATTTTAGGAACTCAAGTAGATCATATAAGAATATGTTTGAACATGTTTTTAATAAAAATGCAAGAAAAATATGTTTTTCAAACATGAAAATTTATTTGAAATTTTAATATTTTTCATGTCTTTCTTGTAATGGCTTTTAGAAGAAATATCTAAGTGTTTATTCATGTTTTCTAACTTTAAAACGATTTTTTTTTTCAAATGATTTATTTTTTATAGCAAAACACACTTTTTAAGCATTTTAAACAATTTTTGACCCTACTTTCGAAATGAGTTCTTAGTTGATATCATATATTTATTTATTTTTCATTATTGGTTAAAATATTATATTAAGTTTGACTAAGATCTCAAATCCCATTAAATATGACCAATTATCGTTATTATTTTCAAGGGTAAAATTATCAAGTTTGACTCAAACGTTAAATCCCATTCAGACTCAAAGTTCAAGTCCCACTAAACATGCCAATTATCATTAGTTGACGACTTTGAATCCTGTTAAGACTTAAATTTCAAATCCCACTAAACAAACCAATTATCATTATTTGACTTACATTTCATATCCCACTGAGATTTGGACTTCATATTCCACCAATTATCATTATTATTTCAAAGGGTAAAATATTATATCAAGTTTGACTATGACTTCCAATCCTATTAAAGATGGTCAATTGTGGGTAAAATATGATATCAAGTTTGACGCAAACTTCAAATCCCATTCAGACTCAAAGTTCAAGTCCCACTAAACATGTCAATTATCATTATTTGACGACTTTGAATCCTATTAAGACTTAAATTTCTAATCCCACTAAACAAACCAATTATCATTATTTGAGTTAGAGTTCACATCTCACTAAGATTTGGACTTCATATCCCACCAATTATCATTATTATTTCCAAGGGTAAAATATTATATCAAGTTTGACTATGACTTCCAATCTTATTAAAGATGGCCTATTGTGGGTAAAATATCATATCAAGTTTGACTAAAACTTCAAACCCCATTCAGACTTAAAGTTCAAGTCCCACTAAACATGTCAATTATCATTATTTGACGACTTTGAATCCAATTAAGACTTAAATTTCAAATCCCACTAATCAAACCAATTATCATTATTTGACTTAGAGTTCATATCCCACTAAGATTTGGACTTCATATCCCACCAATTATCATTATTATTTCCAAGGGTAAAATATTACATCCAGTTTGACTATAACTTCCAATCCTATTAAAGATGGCCAATTGTGGATAAAATATTACATCAAGTTTGACTCAAACTTTAAACCCTATTCAAACTCAAAGTTCAAGTCCCACTAAACATGTCAATTATCATTATTTGATGACTTCGAAGCCCATTAGGAGCTTTAGCATAAAAAATATACTAAAATAATATTTTTTTATAATTTTTTTTATTTATGATTTTATTATAATATTATTGTTCATATTTTACTAAAAACTATTTATTTTTTTAATTTATTTGTAATTAAAAACTATTTTTTTATTTTCAATAAGACTTTAATTAAATTTAATTAATATTACATAAATTAAATTTATAATGTTTTTACAAAATCAAAATAGGAAAATTATTTTTATAAACAACTTATCCAAAAAAGTTCTTATTTTTATTTTTTGAAAAAACAACTTATCAAACATCCTTATTTTTATAAAATACTAAATAACTATCTTTTGTTCTTTAACATAAAAACAACTTTTCAACCAGCATTAGAAAACACGTCCAAAGAGGACCTAAAATTTTTAGCACATTTAAAATTTACTTCACATTTAAAATACCATTTTTATAAAATCCTTTTTACTTCTTATTTAACTTAATAAGTAACATGATCACAATTTATAACAATTGAAAAATATTTTTTATTATCATATGAGGGAGTTTATCTTTATTTTCAATTGTTATGTTCAAGGGTTCTTTGGAGGTTTAAGTGGTACTTTTCTTTGAACTTAAATTTAAGACATGTTATTGTGAAACACGATCTTAAGTAAAAAGTGTTCACTCATATGTATTTTTACATCTCATTATACTTTAAGTCAAAAGTGTCCACTCATATGTATTTTTGCACCCCATTATACAAGGCAGTGAACTTTGTCTTATAAGTAAACAGATAGTTGAGTGAGATTTATCTTATAATAACTATATATTCCACTAAAATAGGTCATTCTTATGATATTAGCTCCAATTTTCATCCAAATAATTCATATCCATGTATAATTTGAGGAGGAATTTTCCACCCTTAGGTAAAAAAATTTTAAAATAAAAATTAAATAGAGTTTGTAATTATTTTAGGAACTCAAGTAGATCATGTAAGAGTATGTTTGAACATATTTTTAATAAAAATGCAAGAAAAATATGTTTTTCAAACATGAAAATTTATTTGAAATTTTAATATTTTTCATGTCTTTCTTGTAATGGCTTTTAGAAGAAGTATCTATATTTTCTAACGTTAAAACGATTTTTTTTTATATAGCAAAACACACTTTTTAAGCATTTAAAACCATTTTTGACCCTACTTTTGAAATGAGTTCTTAGCTCGTATCATATGCTTATTTATTTTTCATTGTTGGTTAAAATATTATATTAAGTTTGACTAAGATCTCAAATCCCATAAAATATGATCAATTATTGTTATTATTTTTAAGGGTAAAATTATCAAGTTTGACTCAAATGTCAAATCCCATTCAGACTCAAAGTTCAAGTCCCACTAAACATGTCAATTATCATTATTTGACGACTTTGAATCCTATTAAGACTTAAATTTCAAATTCCACTAAACAAACCAATTATCATTATTTGACTTAGATTTCATATCCCACTAAGATTTGGACTTTATATTCCACCAATTATCATTATTATTTCAAAGGGTAAAATATTATATCAAGTTTGACTATGACTTCCAATCCTATTAAAGATGGCCAATTGTGGGTAAAATATTATATCAAGTTTGACTGAAACTTCAAATCCCATTCAAGCTCAAAGTTCAAGTCCCACTAAACATGCCAATTATCATTATTTGACGACTTTGAATCTTACTAAGACTTAAATTTCTAATCCCACTAAACAAACCAATTATCATTATTTGACTTAGAGTTCATATCTCACTAAGAGATGGACTTCATATCCCACCAATTATCATTATTATTTCAAAGGATAAAATGTTATATCAAGTTTGACTATAACTTCCAATCCTATTAAAGATGGCCTATTGTGGGTAAAATATCATATCAAGTTCGACTCAAAATTCAAACCCCATTTAGACTCAAAGTTCAAGTCCCACTAAACATGCCAATTATCATTATTTGACAACTTTAAATCCTATTAAGACTTAAATTTCAAATCCCACTAAACAAACCAATTATCATTATTTGACTTAGAGTTCATATCCCACTAATATTTGGACTTCATATCCCACCAATTATCATTATTATTTCCAAGGGTAAAATATTATATCAAGTTTGACTATGACTTCCAATCCTATTAAAGATGGCCAATTGTGGGTAAAATATGATATCAAGTTTGACTCAAACTTCGAATCCCATTCAGACTCAAAGTTCAAGTCCCACTAAACAGGCCAATTATCATTATTTGACGACTTTGAATCCTATTAAGATTTAAATTTCAAATCCTACTAAACAAACCAATTATCATTATTTGACTTAGAGTTCATATCCCACTAAGATTTGGACTTCATATCCCACCAATCATCATTATTATTTCCAAGGGTAAAACATTACATCAAGTTTGACTATGACTTCTAATGCTATTAAAGATGGCCAATTATGGGTAAAATATTATATCAAGTTTGACTCAAACTTCAAACCCCATTCAAACTCAAAGTTCAAGTTCCACTAAACATGCCAATTATCATTATTTGATGACTTCGAAGACCATTAAGACTCAAATTTTAAATCCCACTAAACAAACCAATTATCATTATTTGACTTAGAGTTCATATCCCACTAAGATTTGGATTTCAAATCCCATTATACATGACCCATTATCGTTATCAATTTCAAGGGTAAAACAATATTATATCAAGTTTGACCCAAACTTCAAATCCCATTAAAACAACCCACTATCATTTCAAAGGAAAATTGAATGGACCTATTTTTTTTTGCCTTGAATGTTTAATTCTTTTCTATTAATTTGTTAAGAATTGTAAACTGAGCAACAAATATGCACAAGTTTTAATTTTTCTAAGGTAATTGAATTGGTAGGTATATTCAATAATTGATTTTTTTTGTTCTTTTAAGTCTATAAAAAAACTAGATCATAAATTCTCTTTTATATGTATTCAAAAAAAAGAAAACCATATTTGCGATTGTTAAATCCATCTGGACAAATTTATTGTCATTGTGTTTGACCCATGGCCTAAGTCTCCCTTTTAATTAAATTGAAATAATAGAGTATCATTTGAAAAAAAAAATAATAGTAAAATTTACATTTCGAACATATCTTTTTTCAAAATATGTAATCTAAAAGGCACAAATCACTATTAAATAGATGCATCAATGCTCAACATTGTGAAGCAAATATTTTCTGAGTTCTTGATGCTAACAAAGGAAGAAGTAAAAAAATTTGTTTACAATAATAATAAAATATCCTATTTAGACAATGAAATTCTATTTTATTTCTACATGAAGGCATGTCATCCTTGCAACTTCATTTGTGCTATGCCTTGAAATAGATGAAGTTTCAATACAAATTTTACCTTATAAAGATGGAAAAAATTAATCTAGGTTTCACCATTGTTATAATTATTCCTTAGTCTAAATACAAAAGACTCAATTGTGACTTTTTGTTTTAATACTAATATATACATCACTATGATCATACCACTGGCATCAACTTAAATGTAATAGAACTATATGTATAACTTGGAATAACATATTTGTTTAAAAGTGGTGTTCTTGTAAGTGTTAAATCTACTTCCTTTTATAAGCTAAGACTAAAAATTAATAATTAAATTTCTTTGTTTGTAATAAAATAATTATTATATTTGTTTTTATTTTATATAATTAAAATAAAAATATTTGAAGATTAATAATTTGGCAAAAAATGATAATTAACATATTTTCAAATATTTCAAAATATTAACATTTGTTACCATAATAAAAATTTTAGAAATTAGTAATTAACTTGAAAAAAAAAAGACTCATCTTTTTTATTGTTAAATCTATTAATAGGAGAAATTTATTGTCATTATGTCCAATCCATGATCTAAGTTTTGCTTTTAATTAACTTGAAAATTGAATTAAAATAATGTAATATTATTTAAAAAAATAAAAAATTTACATTTTGAGCATGTTCTTTTTCATGATACCTATTATAAAAAGCACAAACCACTCTTAAATTGTTTTTACATAAAAGCATGTCACACCTACGACTTTGTTTGTGCTATCCCTTAAATTAAAGTAGATGGAGTTTCAATGCAAATTCTACCTTATAGGGAAAGAAAATTAATTTAGATTCCTCACATTCCTCAAGTCTTGATATAATGGATTCAATTGCTACTTTTTATTTTAATACTAAGATTTAATAAATGATATTCTTATATACTTCACTCTAATTAGACCACTCACATCAATTAGGATCATTTTCATATACTATTGATAATGTGAATATTAGGTATAGATTCCTTAAAAACTATTGTTGATAAGAATTAGGAATGCAATGACTTTTGAACACAATTATTGACAAGAATTAGGAAAACAACAACTTTTCCACACAATTGTTAATAAAAATCAAGAATGCAATGACTTTTCCACCCTATCAAAGACAATAAATGTCTAGACTAAAAACATGCAATTGGAAAGGGAACTTTATATTCTTATGTAAATATGTAATTTTAATTGAAAGTAAGAAATCTTTTTTAATAATAATAAATAGTACAATTTTTTTTTTAGTTTTTTAATTAATAAAAGACAAATCATTATTTTAATGCATGCTTAAAATAAATTAAGTTTTCATATAATTCTACTTAAAAAGAAAAAAAAAATTATGCTTCACTACAATGTCATAGGAATTACACTTAGGTAACATTTGTTTGTCAATATGAATTTCGACTATACCTTCATTTAACTTAAATTTAATAGAGCTAGATGTATAACTTTGAATAATATATTTGATTAAAGTGGTATCAAAATATTATTAAATGTCAAGTCTACTTCTTTTTACATGCTAAGAATATCTAAAAATTACTAATTAAATATCATTGTCTATACAAAAATAATTATCATTTTTTATATAATTAAGACAAAATATTTCAAGACTGCTAGTTTGAAAAAAAAATAGTAATAATTTTTTTCCCAAAATGTTAACATTTTTTACCATAATAAAATTTTTAAAAATTGGCAATTTAACAATACCATCTTAAGAAATAATAATTATATATTTTTATTTGATATAATTAAAATTGGTTTTCATCTCTAAAGAGCTCTTAGGAGATTGAGCGGTCTTTTTGGTTGAACTTAAATTTGAAATACATGCTAGTCATAGAACACATTTTTTTAAATAAAAAAGCACACTTTTGTGCATCTCTAGATCCTATCATTCAAGGCAATGAGCTTTGTCTTCTACGAAAAAAAGATATTTGGGTGAGATTTGTCTTATAACTATATATCTCAACAAAATAAGTCACTAACATGATATGGACAAAGCTCCAATTTTATCCAAGTAATTCATATCCACATAAAATTCGAGGAAGAATTTTTTTCCATTTAGTAAAACTTTTTCAAAATAAAAATTAATTTGCACTCATGTTAAGAATTTTCCACCATTTGGTAAGAGTATTTCTAAAATTATTTTTAATAAAAATACTAGAAGAATGTATTTTTGTAAAATGAATATTTTTATGAAATATTAGTATTTTTCATATTTCTCTTATCCTTTAAAAGAAATACTCATCAAGTGTTTATCCAAGAAGAAGCACTCCAAGTGTTTTTAATAAAAATTAAGAGCACTTTGATAAAATAAAATAAAATAAGCATGGGATTGAGCCATATAATCCTTTTCAATTCCATTAGTTGTAGACAAGGAGGTAGTTGGATGTCAACACCAACTAATGGGAATGTTGGATGTATCACATTTAAGTCTATAACAAGGCTGCTATCTTCATAGTTTTCTCTAGGATGAATCCGTTTAACCAGAGTAGTTGGAGTAAAGTGTTTCAGTGTGAAATGATCCTGGCGTTCTTATCCTTTGCTGATTACTTTCGGCCTAGGTTCTTCCCGATCAAGAATGTGAGGACCTTCACGTCTATGAAGCATTCATCAGCTTTATTAGATTGTAAATTCCCATCTTGGTCTTGAGCTATGGTATGGCCACAACTGTTGAGGGTTTTGTAGATTTTTCCAAAATTTGTCTCTAACATTGAATCAAATCCCATCTTGTTGGGTCCCTATGATGTGATTTTTCACAAAACTGGAAAACCCAGACAAGGTTTAGAATTTAGGACTCTAATTGCAAAGCTGAAATTTGAACAGAAAATAGAGGATTTTACACTCTAGGAGGGTAAACGTTCTATTAAAAAAAAAGAACAAAAAAAGAAAAGAAAAATATGTTTCCAAATAGAAAAAACGAAGTATCTAACAAAAATTCAAAGCTCTTTTTACTTCAAGTGCATATGGCCTTTTCAAGAGCATCGAGAATTTGAATGATGTAGGTCCATCACTAGTGATGGCAAGCCAAGTGGGCTTTAGAATGGCTTGTCAAGACAATTGTTTGATAAGGAAAATGCATGTGTACAAGGGTCCTGCATCTTTTATGTTGTAATGCCCAAAAAATCTTCCTTTGATTTTTGTGATTCTTTTGAGCTTCACAAATGCATTAGTCTTGTTGAACAATTTTTATGACATCTCACGTCGGATAGAGAAAAAAAGCTCATGATGATATATATGTTAGGCTCCTCTTAATCTTAGAGATGCATTTTAAAGCCTTGAGAGCCCCTTGGCTTAGAATAGACAATACATAAAGGATTGTGTGTTTTATTTGGATGTAAAACAAAGTGAAAATTTGGTAGCCCTTAGTTCTTGTTGTGGTCCAAATACTAGTTCCTTAAGACTTTCAACTGAAAAAAAGCATGTCTATATTTTTCATAGATGATGGGTCTCACTTACAAATTGTAAACACCTTTAATAAAACTAATAAACATCAACCACAAATTATGCATTTGTCTGGGAAAGAAGTAGAAGAAATGACAACTAATTTTGTTTTGAAATATAACATAAATGATTTATAAAATATTAAGAGAAATCAGATAGTTCATATTGTAAGGATAAAAATTATGAAAGAACTAATAAAGTTAAAAGAGTTTATTTCTCACAGGGCAAAATAGTTAAAAGAATTCAATCTAAACAATGAGTAATGTTGGTTAAAGTGGACTTCCTATATCAACTAGGTTGTTGACGTGGGTATATTTGGTCCTTACTTCTTAAAATGAATTGTAATGATTAATTTTAAACAAGTTATATTTAAAAGTGCATAGAGTGAAAAAGGAATATTTTTAATTATTTCATATGTAATTACAGGTGTAAATTTTAATAAAAAAATTAAGAGCATTTTGATAAAATAAAATAAGTGTGGAATTGAGCTCATGCATGTATATAATACTTTTCAATTCCATTAATCGTAGACAAAGCAAATGGTTAGATGTCAACACCAACTAATGGAAATCTTGGATGTATCACATTTAAGTCTATAAATAAGTGTTTCGTCTTCATCCTTCCCTCCAGGTAAACCTCTTAATAACTTCATTTCTACCAATTCAACAATGGTGCTTGAATATTTTTCATCCTACTCCTTACTCCCCCGACTCATCATCACTCCTTGCTTATTCATATTTCTCCTTTTCCTTCTGTACTCGATATCATTATTCCATGTCACTTTTACATCTGCCTCTACACCTACCACTTCTCTTTTGAAAGTTGAACAAGATCAAGAGGCAGTTGCTCTTCTAACATGGAAGACCAGTCTTGATAATCAAACCCAATCTTTCCTTTCTTCTTGGTCTGGACGCAATTCTTGCCATCATTGGTTTGGAGTGACTTGTCACAGGTCAGGAAGTGTCTCCAATTTAGACCTTGACAATTGCGGTTTGAGAGGTACACTCCACAATCTCAATTTCTCATCACTCCCTAACCTTCTCACTCTTAATCTTTATAACAACTCCCTTTATGGAACCATTCCAATCAACATTGGTAATCTTTCTAAACTAATCACAAATCTTAACTTTACTTTCAATCGTTTTACTGGTGTAATATCTCCCCAACTTGGATTTCTAACATCTCTTAGTGTTCTAGCATTGTGTTTTAATAATTTCAGAGGCCCAATTCCTCCTTCCATAGGTAACTCGAGGAACTTAACCACTTTGTACCTTCATAAAAACAAACTATCTGGTTATATTCCTCAAGAAATTGGATTGTTGACATCGCTTAATGATCTTCAATTGGCAATTAATAGTCTCACTGGTCCAATCCCTCCATCCATAGGAAACTTGAGAAACTTAACCACTCTACATCTTTTTGAGAATGAGCTTTCTGGTTCTATCCCTCAAGAGATTGGATTGTTGACATCACTTAATGATCTTGAGTTGGCAACTAATAGTCTTACTGGTCCGATCCCTTCATCCATTGGAAACTTGAGAAATTTAACCACTTTAGATCTTTCTGAGAACAAGCTTTCTGGTTCCATCCCTCAAGAAATTGGATTGTTGACATCACTTAATGATCTTGTGTTGTCAATTAACAATCTCACCGGTCCAATCCCTCATTCCATAGGTAACTTGAGGAACTTAACCACTTTGTACCTTCATACAAACAAACTATTCGGTTCTATTCCTCAAGAGATTGGATTGTTGACATCACTTAATGATCTTGAGTTGGCAAATAATAGTCTCACTGGTCCGATCCCTCCATCCTTTGGAAACTTGAGAAATTTAACCACTTGATATCTTTCTGAGAACAAGCTTTCTGGTTCCATCCCTCAAGAAATTGGATTGTTGACATCACTTAATGATCTTGCGTTGTCAATTAACAATCTCACCGGTCCAATCCCTCCTTCCATAGGTAACTTAAGGAACTTAACCACTTTGTACCTTCATACAAACAAACTATCCGGTTCTATTCCTCAAGAGATTGGATTGTTGACATCACTTAATGATCTTAAGTTGGCAAATAATAGTCTCACTGGTCCGATCCCTCCATCCTTTGGAAACTTGAGAAATTTAACCACTTTAGATCTTTCTGAGAACAAGCTTTCTGGTTCCATCCCTCAAGAAATTGGATTGTTGACATCACTTAATGATCTTGCGTTGTCAATTAACAATCTCACCGGTCCAATCCCTCATTCCATAGGTAACTTGAGGAACTTAACCACTTTGTACCTTCATACAAACAAACTATCCGGTTCTATTCCTCAAGAGATTGGATTGTTGACATCACTTAATGATCTTGAGTTGGCAAATAATAGTCTCACTGGTCTGATCCCTCCATCCTTTGGAAACTTGTCCGGCTTAAACTTTTTGGCCCTTCATTACAACAGACTCAGTGGTGCCATTCCTCTAGAAATGAATAATATCACTCATTTGAAATCTTTGCAAATTGCTGAGAATAACTTCATTGGCCACCTACCACAAGAGATATGCCTTGGTAATGCTCTTGAAAAAGTTTCAGCCCAAATGAACCATTTCACTGGTCCTATTCCAAAGAGCTTGAAAAATTGCACTAGCTTATTCAGAGTTAGGCTTGAAAAAAACCAACTTACTGGAGACATAGCCGAAAGTTTTGGTGTATACCCTAATCTAAATTATATTGATCTGAGCAATAACAATTTTTATGGTGAGCTTTCTGAGAAATGGGGGGAGTGCCACATGCTCACAAACCTGAACATCTCCAACAATAAAATTTCTGGTGCTATACCACCTCAACTTGGGAAAGCAATTCAACTGCAACAACTTGATCTCTCCTCAAATCATCTAATTGGGAAGATCCCAAAAGAATTGGGTATGTTTCCCTTATTGTTCAAATTGTTGCTAGGCAACAACAAACTTTCAGGAAGTATTCCTCTGGAATTAGGAAACTTATCCAATCTTGAAATCCTTGACTTGGCATCAAACAACTTAAGCGGTCCAGTTCCCAAGCAACTGGGAAACTTCTGGAAATTATGGTCCTTGAACTTGAGCGAGAATAGATTTGTGGATAGCATTCCTGACGAAATTGGAAAGATGCATCATCTTGAAAGTCTCGATCTTAGTCAAAATATGTTGACAGGAGAGGTTCCACCGCACCTTGGAGAATTACAGAACCTAGAAACGTTGAATCTCTCCCATAACGATCTCTCTGGCACCATCCCACACACGTTTTATGATTTGATAAGCCTGACAGTTGCTGATATATCCTACAATCAGTTGGAAGGTCCTCTCCCCAACATCAAAGCATTTGCTCAATTTGAGGCATTCAAAAATAATAAAGGTCTGTGTGGTAATAATGTCACTCATCTCAAGCCATGCGGTGCTAGTCAAAAGAAGGCCAGCAAGTTTTCTATTTTGATCATAATACTCCTTATTGTGAGCAGTCTATTGTTCTTATTTGCTTTTATTACTGGCATTTATTTTCTTTTCCAAAAATTGAGGAAGAGAAAAACCAAGTCTCCTGAAGCAGATGTTGAAGATCTATTTGCAATATGGGGCCATGATGGGGAATTGTTGTATGAGCACATCATACAGGGGACCGACAATTTCAGTTCGAAACAGTGTATTGGCACTGGAGGATATGGTACTGTTTACAAGGCTGAGTTGCCAACAGGTCGGGTTGTTGCTGTGAAAAAGCTTCACTCATCAGAAGATGGAGATATGGCTGATTTGAAAGCTTTCAAAAGCGAGATTTATGCTTTAACACAGATAAGGCACCACAACATCGTCAAGCTTTATGGCTTCAGTTCATTTGCAAAGAACTCATTTTTGGTTTATGAGTTTATGGAAAAGGGGAGTTTGCAAAACATTCTATGCAACGACGAAGAAGCAGAAAGATTAGATTGGACTGTGAGGCTAAACGTTATTAAAGGCGTGGCTAAAGCTTTATCTTATATGCACCATGATTGCTCACCTCCTGTAATTCATCAAGACATATCGAGCAACAATGTTTTGTTAGATTCAGAATATGAAGCTCATGTATCTGACTTCGGCACGGCTAGGCTTTTAAAGTCAGACTCATCTAATTGGACTTCATTTGCAGGAACTTTTGGTTATACAGCTCCAGGTACATTTTTCTTAGTGCCTTGCTTATCTCTAAATGGCCTCTATACGTCATATGTAACGTTTCTAATTGCTTAGCAGAGCAGAGCATGATCTAATCTTCTTTTGCAGAACTTGCTTACACAATGAAGGTGGATAATAAAACCGATGTTTATAGCTTCGGTGTTGTGACATTAGAAGTAATTATGGGAAGGCATCCCGGAGAGCTTATCTCATCCCTGTTATCATCAGCGTCCTCCTCATCTGCATCACCATCAACGGTCGGCCATTTCCTGCTGAATGATGTGATAGACCAGCGCCCCTCACCTCCTGTGAATCAAGTGGCAGAGGAAGTAGTGGTTGCAGTGAAGTTGGCATTTGCATGTTTGTGTGTTAATCCCCAATCTCGGCCAACTATGCAACAAGTTGCTCGAGCACTCTCAAAACAGTGGCCACTATTGTCAAAACCGTTTTCTGTGATTACGTTGGGTGAGCTGCTGGATCATGGTCATGGGGATGAAACTAGCTGAGGGTTCTCACTTCTCCATGTAAATTTGTTATCGATCTATTATTACTGTAAAATGTAAAAGCAAGAAGGCATACTGTTATGACATCCATGAGGTGGGTGCAAGCAATCGTGCATAATTTCTCTTTTTTTTTTTGAACTTCTATTATAATATAAAACTACAATTATATTATTTTTCTAATATATTTGAAGGGTGGAATGTGCAGGTTATTCAGAAGCATGATCTGCCACCATGTGATGTCCTTGCAACCTTTGGAACATATTTTCCTTTGAAGGGCCCCTCAATCAGGTAGTTCATTTGTATCTATATCAGCTAAAGAGTCGTATGTGATGACATTTTTATTAAAGAATGTGATGATTTTACCTCCTGTTGCTTTCAACTTTGCAGGTGTATCAGTAACCAAGTAGGCTACTGAATATGAAGAGCCTGCTGGGGATGCACTCAAATTCAATCATCCGGAATCATTGATGTTTATCGTTTCAGTTCGATCCTAAGGTGAATGATTTCATTAACATGAAAATCTCTTTTTCTCCCTCTCATTTGTAATAGACCCGTAAATTGGTTGTGATGCAGGGCTGTCGTGGAGTAGTGTGGGAATGCCGATGACCGTGTCTCAGCTTCTGAGGCTGCCAAACAATCTGCATCACCGGATGGTTGGAGAAGTTGATTTTATTAATGGGGGGCCCTCCATGCCAGGTTTGATCAGCTTCTGCTCTGTTATTTCACTCTATTCAAAGAGCTCAAACAAGGCTGCGATCTTCACAGGGTTTCTCTGGGATGAATCCGGTTAACCAAAGTAGCTGGAGTAAAGTTCAGTGTGAAATGATCCCAGCCTTCTTATCCTTTGCCGACTACTGATTTATGCCCAATTGGTGTCTCAGCTGATCCATGTCCAGCTGGTGCTCCTTGGATGAGGGAGTGATCAACAAAATTTATACCTATAACACCATACACTAGGGTAGCAAATAAAAAGCTACTATAGTATAGTGGCTCTAGGATCGTTCACTGGGAATAATTAACAAGCAATCAATGATACCAATTCCAAGTGAATTGGTCTTGTTTCATTTCACGGTTAGCTTAAGAAGTAAAACACAAACTTTGATTGGTAAAGGTTTAGACTTAAACTAACTAACATAACAGAAGTTTGGAATAATTTAGGAAGAAAAGCATTCCTTGGAGATTTAGGTTCACTGGGGTGGTTCCTCATGCAAAAGACACGGCCCTGGTCAGATGGTTCATTTCCTCGCGTTAGAGATTCAACATATAGTCAATTCTCTAACCGGTGTTGTACAGAGATTCCTTCAATTAGATTTCACTTTAATTCTCTCACTGATGCAACTTGCAATGGTTCATGCCTCTCACGAGCACTTACCATTCAAGATGATCTTTAACCTTGGACTTCCCTTCACAAACTCGCAAGAGATAACTAATGGATGTCTCCTAGGAGTCCAAAAGCTTACCAAGTGTTGGTAATTCCAGAAAATCCTACCTTGAAGTCACCTCCCAGAGGCTTGCAAGAGGTAAACTAGTGCATTTCCATAGTTGGAAATCACTTGCCTTACCAAGTGTTGGCCCAGGTGACTCTAAGGTGTTTTAAGTTAACTAAAAACATAGAAATCACTAAAGGATTTCACTTCCTCTTCATTAAAATCTAAAACCACAAAGCTTTGCATTCTTGCACTTGGAACCTTCCCCGGCAACCTTAGCTCCAAGGAATTAGAGGTTTAGTTACTCATTCTCTGGGGAAAACTCCTCAGAGAATTCATAACTTAGAAATAAAATGAAAATACAAAGTGAGAAGGTAAGGCAGTAGAAAGAAAATAGACTTTACTTGCTTACCCAAACTTTTACAGAAGAATCTCCTCCCCGAGAACAGGCTCCCGAGAGGTATATATATCAACATAATATAAAACTAATTGTTACAAAAATATTTAGTCTTTTTACTAACTTAAAAGCTAAGGAATCTTGTAATTGGTGGTTTACAAGGAGTATTTTGGGATTTAGACAACAAAAATCTAATGGAAAATATCTCCCAATGTCGGTAGCAAATATCGGGAGGCTTCAGGAACCATTTCGCAGGAGTAAAATGGTGTCTGCGAGATTTCGCAGACACTCAAGAGGACTGCGAAATAATTTCGCAACACCAAGCTATCTTCACCAGGCTGCAAAGTTGGCTTCCACCTTGAGGTTCCTAGCTTCCTTCTCGCGGCATAAATCGTGCATCGTCAGAAGGAGATACACCTTACTGTACAAAAATGCTGCGAAATCACTTCGCAACAAAAGGGTGATTTCGCAACACTTTGCAAAATGCTTCCTTCAGCTCGGAGTGATTGGCTTGCAATGGCTGCAACTTCTTCGTTTCAACTCCGAATTGCACACCGTTTAAAGCATTGGATTGTTGACTTCCTGAGCTTTGAAATGGTATATAGCATGCATAATTTGGACTTAATAAAGTGCTCCAAAAGTGGCTGCTACGACTGTCATCAAGAATATGTTTTATGGCAGATTCTCTTTGCTTTTACTCCTTGCAATCCGGATTCACTCTTGGCAAATGACTTCTAAGCTTTGCCCAAGATTCCTCATAGCTCTCCTCAGTCTTGACTTGCTTTGGTGATCAAAATACTAACAAAAACACCAAAACTTGCACAAAGTGATTAAAATTGCTTTAAAGGATCCTTAACATGCCAATTGAGTTAAAAGGCCTAAACTACTACTCAAAAGTGTTTAAAATGATTAATTATAGGCTATCAAATAGCACTTTTTGAGTAGTAATCAACTACTTTCGGCCAAGGTTCTTCCTGCTCGAGAATGTGAGGATCTTCATGTCTTTCAACAAAGGACAGGCATTCTGACAAACGCTAGTTTCGTAGAGCAGTCTATGAAGCATTCATCAGCATTATTAGATTGTAAATTCCCACCTTGGTCTTGAGCTGTGGTCACAACTGTTGAGGGTTTTGCAGATTTTTCCAAAATTTTGTACCTAACATTGAATCAAATCCCATGATGTAATTTTTCACAAAACTGGACAACCCAGACAGGTCTTAGAATTTAGGAGGCCATAAAAAGATGAGGATTGAATTGAATACGAGATGTATTGACTCCAATTGCAAAGCTGAAATTTGAACAGAGAACAGAGGATTTTACATTCTAGACGAGGGGCTTATATCTAGGAAATAAAGTGGGAGCTTCAGATAAAACTCTTTGAAGTCTGATATGGAAAATTTCTGTTGTGTGTCTCACAGGATATAACTCTGGTGTCAATAACTCTGGAGATTTGGAGACGCGTCATGGAGACATGGGCCTAATTGCATGGGACGTGCTCCTTCCATCTGGGGCAATCATCCCTAGATACTTCAAGCATCATGATCCTCAATGGTTTTATCTTCATATCTCGATCCAGATTGTGGGTTTTCTTCCGGGTCTTGCTACTGTCGTCGCAGGAAGGACACTCTACAATGGACTGGAGTTTTATCGCATTCCCAAATTCAAGATTCACAGACCCCTCGGATCCTTGGTGTTTTTCCTTGGCATTCTTCAGGTTTGTTTTCACTCTGCCTGGGCCTTCACTCGACAGTAACAAAATATATTTCTTCAAGCATGCTGGAAACTAAGTTTTCTTCTTCTCAGGTAATGGCATTGATTCTAAGGCCGGACAAGACATCCAAACAGCGCAAGTACTGGAACTAGTAACATCACTTGGTAGGGAGACTTGCTCTCATCTTGGGAGCTCTGAATATTGTGATTGGACTTTGACTGGCAGAAGCAGGCTTGGGGTGGAAGATAGGATATGGGTTTCTTGTGACCTTTATTCTTGTGACAGTAAGTGTCCTTGGGGCTGGGGAGATCCAACATGTAATCTTTACAATTTTTTAATAGATTGTTGAGAGTGATAATTCCCAAAACTGTTGAAATCACATTTTTTTTTTTTTAACTATGAGTTTTTCGTTATTATCTCCCTTCAAAATGGGTGACAAACTGTATTTTTTTTGTTAAGAAAAAACAAGCAACTCAAGGAGAACATGATCTAAAGAGCATATGAGCATATTGAACAAAACTACTTCCTACACTTGCATAGTTTAATTTGATAATAAAAAAAAGCATTTTAGTTAAATTCCCGATAAGGAGAATAAATTTATATTTAGGAATTGATGATAATTAACTAAAGATAATTAATGTCCGATTGAAAGTGTTTTTATAGGAAATGCTTTTAATTGAAGTGTTTCTTTAAAAACGTTTAACCTTGCAATTTTACATATATATTATATGTGTATGGACTCCTCTTAACCTTGTAAACATATTTTGAAATTTTGAGGACCTGTTGGACCTAGAACAAACAATATATTCACAGTTGCGAGTCTAGAGCCCCTTTAATATGCATTCTATTTTATTGTAAACTATAAATGATTAATTTGATAGTCCTTGTTATGGGCTACATGTCGATTCCTTAGGACTTCCAAATGGAAAAAAAAAGCATGTCTATTTTGTTATGGTCTCACTTATAGATGAACCAAGATAAGTATCAACAATAAATCATGCATTTGATTGAGAAAAAGGTAGAAGAAATATTGATAGCTAATTTGGTTTTAAAATTTCACATAAATGATTTACAAAATCTTAAGAGAAACAAGAAAGCTTATGTTCTAATGATAAAAATTATGAAAAAAATAATAAAGTTAAAAGAGGGAAAAATAGTTAAAAGAATTTAATCCAATAATGAATAAGGGAGGAATTTAAAATTAAAAAACTTAAAATTTGAGTTTTAATTAATTAATTCTTAAATGATTTTGAAATAAAATTTATGACCTACGCCTTTTGATTTTTTTTTTTCATCCATTGATACTATAACACCCCAAATTAATTTTAGGGGTAAAATAGTAAATTAAACATTAATTAAATTCATTAGGGGAAAAATGTCATTTTTTCCATTAATAGTCCTAGGTATGAATTAGATTTTTTTATTTTTGTTATTGTCTTCTCTATTCAAAAAACCTTATTAACCAAAATCAGAGAATTGGAGCACATAGGGGTAAAGGTTTGAAGGTTTAGGGTTTGAAGTCCATACTTTTCCGATAAAATTCTAACCCCTAGATTAATATTTTAGATTCATTAGTTAGTTTCGAACATATTAGATATTTTTTTTTTAAATCTAAATCAAAATTAGGGTTTGTTTATTAAACTTTTAGATCAAAATGTTTGAAAATTTTCAAATATAGGTTGATTTATCGATGAAGATAGGAAAATTTCAAAATTTTCAATGGAATAGAAAAATAAATAAATAAATTTAAAATGAAAAAAAAAAACCAGAGGAAGAAAAGAAATTTTAGATTTAGATAATAAATAAATAAGTCATTAGTGGAGGCTTTAGATTGAAAATAAAATAAATAAATAAATAATAAGAAGAATTACATGATTTCTGGATTTTGGAGGGGTCATATATAGATACTTGTATTTATGGTTTTGAGGCATTGTATTTGTGTGCACATTGCTAGAAGTAAAAAAAAAAAAAAAGACATGTTAGGGTTAAGAAAGAAAGAAAGAATAAAAAAGAGGCGTGTGCATTTGATGGAAGGATGACCTTGGAAAACCAAGAATAAATAAATAAATAATGAATCATCATAGTGATGATGATGACAATCGGAAGAACTTGCCTTGTTTTATTTGTTTTGTGTGTGCCAGAGACAAGTGGGTAATGGTTTGGGTGGCTATTGAATTTGATAATTAATAAAATAATAATATTTAGGTCTAGGTTAATAAATAAGATAATAGTAATAATGGTTTAAAGTAATAAATAGAATAAGAGATTTAGTAAAAAAAAAATTATAATGAAATAAAATTGCAATTTAATTAAATTAGTAATGTGTTATTAGAATCAAATTAGGAATTTATTAATTTTATTTAAATACGGAATAGATTAATTAAATTGTACATAAATAATAATATTTATTTCTATTATGTTATGTTAAGTGAAGAATAGATTTTCCACAATTATTTCTCTCCAAGGTTTTTGAGGACTCTTTTGAGCTAAGAGAAATTAACACAAACTTTGCAAAAGAAGATAATGTTGAGATATTAGGAATGCTTTCCTTATATTATTATTTCCTTATATCATTTAGTGTTGAGATATTAGGAATATTGAGATATTAGGAAAGTTGAGATATTAGGATATTAGTTGTTATTTCCTTGTATCATTATTTCTCATTCTTAGAATGGTGATTACCCTCTATATATACTCTGTACATGAACGAATGAAAGTATGAATGAAAAAACTATCATTTATCAATTTGAAGATGGTATCAGAGCCATTGAACTGAAATCCTGGATATTTTGTCACCATGGTAGTCCGACAGCGATCAACCATCCTAAGACAAGCCCTAATATTGATAAGTCAACCTTCAAATGCACTCACTGCAATAAGACTGGTCCCACCAGTCTGGATATCCCACAATTTCAAAGTAACGACTCTTGGTATGACCAGGAAAACAATGAGGAACCGAGGGTTTGAACCATGGACATTTAGATCATGTTTAGGCTATCAACACTTTGTTATTAATGATAATAATTGTGATCAACGGAAAAAGGATTCCAAGAAAACTTCGACTGCAACTGTTGCCGAAATAAAAACAGAGGCTAATGTTACTGAGAAAGCCTCTGCATTGGTAGTCGCTATTGATCATGGTGGTAAGTTTTTAAATACTTTTACACCTGTTATTAATAGTGCATGGATAATTGATTCTGGTGCTACAGATCATATGACTTTTGATTCTAGACAGGTTTCACCCCTTAGACCTTCCTCACAAAAAATTGTTTCCACAGCCAATAGTAACACAACCCCAGTCATTGGGGAAGGATCCTTAACTCTTACTGGTACTTTGAATTTGGATTCTATTTTAGTTGTTCCATCTTTAGATTACAATCTTTTGTCAGTTTCTCAAATCACTGCAACCTTATCATGTATTGTCATTTTTTTGCCTGAATTTTGTGTGATTAAAGACATCCAAACAAGACAAACGATTGGTTGTGGTATTAAGCGGGGAAAACTCTATTACTTGGACTTGCAGTCAAAGGATTCAAATAAGTTGCAACAAGTCTTGATGGCAGATGGATCTGAGGGGGAGAAGAAAAAGTATGAAATTTGGTTGTGGCATCGACGTCTGGGATATGCTTCCTTTGGTTATTTAAAAAAATGGTTTCCTAGTTTGTTTGCAAAGAGTGATATTTCTGGTTTCCGTTGTGATATTTGTGAATTGGCTAAAAGCCATCGTGCTTCGTTTCCATTAATTTTGAATAAAAGTTCGTTTCCTTTTATGGTTATACATTCTGATGTTTGGGGCCCATCCAAAGTCCCAACTTTGAGTGGCTCACGTTGGTTTGTTACTTTTATTGATGCTTGTACCAGAATGACATGGTTATGCTTGATGAAGACCAAAGATGAAGTGAACTTGTTGTTTCAAAAATTTCATAAAATGATTGAAACTCAGTACAATGCAAAGGTTCGAGTTCTGCATAGTGATAATGGTGGAGAATATCAAAGTTCTGATCTTCAAAAGTATTTGGAAGGACATGGCATCATTCATCAGATTACTTGTTCCAATACACCCCAGCAAAATGGAGTCGTTGAACGAAAAAATCGGCACTTGTTAGAGGTTGTTCGTGCTTCCTTGATAGCAGCAAAAACACCGATATCTTATTGGGAAGAAGCAATCACATCTGCCGCATACTTGATCAATCGGGTACCTTCTAGCTCAATTAACTTTCAAACACCTCTCCAAGCTCTTACTAATGCCGTAGTTGCCCCAATCGTCCCAAATCTACCTCCTCGTGTTTTTGGTTGCGTGGCATTTGTGCATCTACACAAGCACCAACGCACCAAGTTAACTTCTCATGCATTGCAATGTGTGTTTGTTGGATATGCATTGCACAAAAATGGATATCAATGTTACCATCCTCCAACTTGACAAATGTATATTACAATGGATGTGGTGTTTCATGAAGATTCGATGTATTTTTCATCTGAGTCTGAACTTCAGGAGGAGTACCATAAGGAAATTCAGACTCTCGATTATGATTATCATATCTCTGAGGAAGATGAATCTGGACAATTTGAACTAGTGAATCAGGAAGCGGGTGAGTTGGATATGAGTGGTCAACAATTTGGGTCCGAAGATGTCTTCATTGAAATACCAAACCAATCGTCGTCTGTTGAGGGTGTTCTTAATTTGGAACCTGATCCATTCATGAAACGGTTACCACATCGTCATAATAGAGGTATTCCTAAACCCACATATGAACCTGAATTGTCTACCAAAGTCAAATATCCCATGAGCAACTATGTGTCTAACCATCGTTTGTTTAAATCAAATAAGTCATTTGTAAATCAATGATCTACTGCAGTTATTCCTAACAGTGTGCAGGAAGCCTTAGTTGATCCAAGGTGGAAAGCAACCATGAATGAAGAGATGAAATCATTGGAGAAGAATGAAACATGGGAACTCGTAGAATGTCCACCAGGAAAGAAGCCAGTTGGGTGTCGTTGGATCTATACTGTGAAGTACAAGGCAGATGGTAGTATTGAACGATTTAAAGCAAGACTGGTAGCAAAAGGGTACACTCAAACTTATGGAATTGACTACACAGAGACATTTGCACCGTAGCTAAGATCAACACAGTTCGAGTATTACTGTCTTTAGCTGCAAACCTAGATTGGTCATTACAACAATTCGATGTGAAAAATGTCTTTCTGCATGACGAGTTATCTGAAGAAGTATACATGGATCTTCCACCAGGATGCATGATGCCAGAAAAGCAATGTCAGAAGGTGTGCAAATTGAAAAAGTCATTGTATGGGTTGAAGCAATCCCCGAGAGCATGGTTTGGAAGGTTCACAAAGTCAATGAGAGCTTTTGGCTATCGTCAAAGTAATTCAGATCACACTTTGTTCCTGAAAAAGCAACATGGTAAGATTACGACACTCATCGTATATGTGGATGACATGGTAGTTACAGGAAATGATCCTGAAGAAAGAAAAGCTCTACAAAATTATCTATCTAGAGAATTCGAAATGAAAGATCTAGGTCCTCTGAAATACTTTCTTGGGATTAAAGTTTCTCGATCAAGTGAAAGAATTTTTCTATCTCAAAGAAAGTATGCCTTAGATCTTTTACAGGAGACTGGAATGTCGGGATGTCAACCTGTTAATACACCAATAGAAGAAGGTCTGAAATTGTGTGTTGAGTCTAATCAAGTATCAACCGATAAGGGAAGATACAAGAGACTTGTGGGGAGATTAATGTACTTAGCTCATACAAGACCAGATCTTGCTTATGCATTGAGTGTAGTGAGTCAATACATGCATAATCTTGGAGAGCAACATATGAATGCAGTCATGCGTATTTTGAGGTATTTGAAGAATGCTCCTGGGAAGGGAATTTTGTTCACTAAAAATGTTAATCATCAGAGTATAGAAGTATATACTGATGCTGATTGGGTCGGTGCAGTGGATGATAGGCGATCTACATCTGGTTACTTTACCTTTGTAGGTGGTAATCTTGTGACATGGAAAAGTAAGAAGCAGAATGTCGTTGCTCGTTCAAGTGTAGAAGCGAAATTTAGAGGTATGGCTCTAGAACTTTGTGAGGCATTATGGTTAAGACTTCTCTTACAGGATTTAGGTTACCTATCTAGGCAACCAATCCAATTGTTTTGTGACAATAAAGCCGCATGTGACATTGCTCATAATCCAGTACAACATGATCGTACAAAGCATGTCGAGGTGGATAGATTTTTCATTAAGGAAAATTTGGATGATAAGATTGTGGAATTGCCTAAGATTCGATCAGAAGATCAATTGGCCGATATCCTTACCAAAGTTGTCTCAAGTCAAGTGTTCTCAAAATTTTTAGACAAGTTGGGCATGTGTGACATCTATGCACCAACTTGAGGGGGAGTGTTGAGATATTAGGAATGCTTTCCTTATATCATTCTTTCCTTATATCATTTAGTGTTGAGATATTAGGAATATTGAGATATTAGGAAAGTTGAGATATTAGGATATTAGTTGTTATTTCCTTATATCATTATTTCCTTGTATCATTCTTTCCCATTCTTAGAATGGTGATTACCCTCTATATATACTCTGTACATGAACGAATGAAAGTATGAATAAAAAAACTACCATTTATCAATTTGAAGAGATAATTATATATATATATGTGTGTGTGTGTGTGTGTGTGTGTGTGTGTGTGTGTGTGTGTGTTATTTTTGCTTTTATGTATGGATCAAATATATTTTTGCATAAAAAATATATTATAACATTTCTTTTGTTTATAATAGAATATATGGAGGTATTATGTTTTCCGTAAGTTTGAATAAATAAAACAAAGAATTTGACTTTAATTTGTTTGGTCCTTATCAATGGGGTATAATAGTTGACTTTTCGGCCCTTGTCAACAGGATATAATAATTGACCTTTACATTTTCCTGATAAAAAATGTAATTGATTTAAACCCCAGCCTTGAGGGCTTTGATTAGAGGTTACTTTTGATTATGTCCACCTTAAAAGGAACAAATTTGAAGCTAACCACCCATTTGTAAAGTTTCACTTAACTAAGCGTCATTTATTATTTGGTAACCAAAATAAAAATAATTGAAATGTATTTGATTTGGATTTGATATGAAATGGTTTTGATATATATGAAAATGTTTGGTTGAACTGTTTAAAATGTATTAGCATGTTTGAACTCAAACGTTTTATGAAAATGATTATACCCTATATCTCCTATTTGGAAGCATGAATGAAAATATTTGATCCATGAAACTATATTAATGTTTCTTATTGAGTTTTGAGCTCATTAATTTTTCAGGTACCCTAAGTTCGGGTGAGAAGTGATGGTTAGAATGAAAATTTTGGCTTTATTAGGATATTTGTTTAAACTCTTTTTTGGGGACTTTGTTAAACATTAGAATTTAATTATTGTTAGCTATTGTTTTAGTTTGAAATTGCTTGGACAAAAATACTATGGTTGATATGTTGGTTTAAAAGTTGAGATTTGAAGATTTTAGAATTTTTGTTCTATTAGTATAGATCCTTCATTTTGTCCCCTTAGCACATGTTCTATTGAGGGCTCATTTAGTATTTTACAATGGTTCATTTGTAACTAATTACTACTATGCAATTTGTCTTCTCTAAGCCACTTTGGAGACTTTGGTTGAGGGTTTATCTGGCTCCTCATTGTGACCTTAGTCACCCTTCGAGTTTAGGTTAGACTTTACTTTGGGTGCACTTTAAGTTAGATTTCACTTAGTTCACCCTAGGTCACTATAGCACTTTTCTAAGCTCACTCAGGTTTACTTTGGCCCACCTAGGCCCACTTTAGGCACCACAAGGCCCGACCCATTAGTTCATGCATTGACTCACTTTCCTTCATGGTTGCATAGTTTGCCTAGATAACCTTATTGCATAGCATGCATGACTTATATGACTTACATGTGATTGATCTTCTCTTTTCCTTTTCTTATATGATTCCTGATTTTTTTTAATTTATTTATTTATCTTTATTTTGATTTTGACTTAATACTTTATATTTTTTTTTCTAGTTTTTTATTATTATTATTATTATTTTGGTGGGTTTTGGAAAAACTGAAGATTCAGTCCATGTTTTGAAAAGGAAGATCTGAACAAAGGCAATGGAAAAAGGAAAGAGTTGAGATTTTGTCTTGCTACCGGGGGGGAATTTCAGATTCAAGATGAGAGGCTTTTAAAGCAACAACAGAGGAGAGCAGAGGGGATTTTTTTTTAAGGGGATTGTTTTCGAATGAAGAAAGAGGAACAAAGGTTTTCACGGATTTTGGAGGTGGACGATAGCGGGGAAGGAGTGATTGCAGTCAAGACTGTCCAGGTATGCTTCTTGTTACTCTCTGTGTTCTTGTTTGCCCTTTTTTTATTCTGATTCTTTTATATGTCGTTGGTGTCTTCTAAAATATGTGACCCCATACTTGAATTTGATCATACTCTGTTTATGTTTAAATCCTATTCTGTATTGTCCCCCTGTCCAGCCCTAGATTATTGACACGTAAAACGGGGCTGTCTATGTTGATTGATATTTTCTGCCTATGTTCCATGTTTCCTTTCTTGTACGATGTTCGAGTCTTAGTATATTTGGGCACGTTTTGAGGGGATGACAGAGGTGTTTGATATGAGGGGTAACGTTGCAGCAAGCCGCAGCATGTTCAGTGTACTTCCGGCGGTTCTATTTCCTTATCTCCATGAATCCCATCGCAGCTTGTCTAGTTTTGTAAGGTTGAGTGTTAATGGGCTAAAGCTCGGTTACTGGATGATTGGCTCTGAGATATTCCAGTAGGTTGACGAGAAAGAGAACTGATTTGCCAAGACTTGAGATAAATATGGACCTTGTGATCCCTAAAGGCAACAGTAAACTGGGAACCTACATGCTAGGCAGTGGTCAAGACATGGTTTAATGCCCAAGAGGACTGCGAAGAGCACAAACTTGCGCCTGACCAGAATCAGATATGCTCGTGCCTTCCTCTCAGAACTTACAGATTGTGCAACAAGATTCGCCTTCTTGCTTTCGCATTCATTGTTCAATCTAATGGTGCCCATGATGAGCAGCTCATGGACAACAGCAGTGCAGCAGTTTTCCTGTTTAAAGAATCTGGGAGGTGCAGAGCTTTTGGCAAAGAGACTGCATACAGAAGAGTACAGGATTGTGGGTTTTGTTAAAGGCGCTTGGGTCTACTACTTACATTTCTGCAGACTCTACGGGATCCTAAAACTCTCATGCTATGATTGTCATGACCAAAATTGGCCTTAATGGCCTTTCTTGTTTTTCTGCTTTGCATGAATTGGGGCCTTCCTGATGCCTTCTATCTTCAGTAGTGGCTGGAATACTTCCTTCTTCAAAGGCCCTCGCATATGTTCCCAATGGTCTCAGTGCCATTTGCTTCAAAAGCTTAAGGAAGTGGAAGAAGCTTCAGCATGACATTCCTTATGAATAATGAATGAGACTTTTGCTCCCTTGGCCAATGTTGTGGAAAAGTTTTTGTTGTATTTTCATTAAGGAATACTGGTGTTGACATAATTACTGAAATTGTTGATAGAATTGCTTCAATAGGGGATGACAATGTGGGAGTCATCAGAAAAATTTAATGGGACTGCTGCAATGAAAATGGATTCTGAAGACAAAAAAATGATGGCCATCAATAAATTCAGGTGCAGTTGATATCAGTAATGAGTAGTTCGTCCAACCTTCATCTTTTATGTATCTGTTCTGGCTTAGAGAATATTAAAAATTCCGAAACTTGCTGATCATCTGTGGAGAAATCAGAGACTAAAACTGTACTCAAGCTACTGCCATGGCCTAATTTTGCCTTGGAATGCCTATTGATTTACACAGTACCATGGCCTTCAAGGGGCTTTACTCAGCATTTACTTTGTTCTACTGGTGCACGCCTTCTGCTCCTCTTTTAGAGATTGCTAGAAGAAAGCTTTGACTGAATTTAGCATTGATTCGGGCTCCTTTCCTCCGGATCCTAAATTTAGAAGCGATAGCAAGAATGTCGATGATGAGTCTGATGCATATAGTGTTGTTTCAATTGCAAATGCTACTCTTGTGCTTTCAATTGGTGACACGGTTGAAGAAGCGATAGTGGTTTTCTTGATGCTACAGCATCCCTTGCTGTTTCTTCGATAGGTGATGATGATTCCTTGCCGCGAGTTCACCCTAGTGGTTTCCGTTATGTAAGAGAAGGCAGGCGCATTAACGAGTGGAGAACTCCTGGAAAGAGGACAACCATCAAAGTTGGTCCCAATAGGCTTCAAGTGGTTATTGCACTGAGTGAAGGAGAGCTTATATATTTCGAGGTGGATATGACTGGTCAGTTGATGGAGGTTGAGAAGCATGAAATGTCTGGGGATGTGGCTTGTTCTAACATTGCCCCGGTTCCTGAAGGAAGACAGATCTCATTTTCTCGCAGTCGGATAATGTGACAACACTATTCGTATCTCGTCTTTGGATCCTGATGACTGTATGCAGATTTTGAGTATGCAAAGTGTTTCTTTTCCTCCAGAATCTCTCTCTCGAAGTTCAGGCATCAGTAGGTGATAAGGTTGGTGCTGATCGCCCTGCTAGTCTTTTTCTTAATGTTGGTTCGCAGAATGGAGTTTTGTTCAGACTGGTGGTAGATATGGCGACAGGTCAGCTCTCTGATGCTCATTCCCGATCCTTAGGACTAAGAGCCCCAAAGATATTCTCTGTCATTGTGAGAGGCCAACGTGCAATGCTATGCTTGTCAAGCCACCCTCGGCTTGGCTATATTCACTGAGGGCATTTTCTGTTGACACCGCTTTCTTATGAGACACTTGAATTTGCTGCATCATTTTCATCTGATCAGTGTGCTGAAGGTGTGGTTGCTGCTGCTGGGGATGCGCTGAGGGTCTTCACTATTGAATGACTGGGTGAAACATTTAATGAAACTGCGATTCCTTTAAGGTATACACCAAGAAGGTTTGTTCTTCAACCCAAGCAAAAATTATTGGTAATTATTGAGAGTGATCAAAGAGGATTTGCAACAGAAGAGCGTGAAGCTGCTAAAAAGGAATGCTTTGAGGCTGCTGAAGCAGAGGAGTTAAAAGAACTCTAATGTGAACCTGCAGTTGGAAAATTCTGAATTGGCAGAAAGTTTAGAAGCCATTCAAGCTTTTGCAAGTTTTGTTTTGGAATGTCCAGCGGTAGAAGAAGTAAGGAAACTGAACCACAATTCGAGACACGAAAATGAAGATTTGCCAAAGAAATTGGGCAACTCCAAACAAATCAATGTGAGCTGATGTAGAGAGCCAGTCTATCTTCAGCAGCTTAATGTTCACCTACGCCATGAGCTGAGAAATTAACAGGCTGGTGGCTCAACTGCATGTAAAGGAACTATTGCATTCGCTCAGCAGCAGCCCTCACTATTGGACTTTCTCCAGCACAGCGAATTTTGGAAAGCCAGAGGACTCTTACAAGCTAATTCCATGGATGTGCAAGCGACTTATGAAGTCAATTCCAGGGAGTTGCTGTTTGTTGACGCCTATCACTTGAGTGGGCCACATAAAGACACTTTGTTGTCTGCATCTGCCTTAGATGTAGATGATGACTAATATCCTCTAGTTTATGGGGTGGTTAATACTGATAATGAAGAAAACTGGTTGTGGTTCCTAGAGCATCTGAAGTATTTACTGATGAATTGTCATGTGGTTCTAATTTCAGATAGGAACCCAAGCTTTCTTTCAGCAACTAACAAAGTATTTGGCAGTGGTTACAATGCTCACTGTCTCAGCCGTTTGAAGGAGAGCCTAGACTACTTCATAAGTAGTAATCTGGTCTTAAAGATGGGACATTTAAAATCTGCTCTTGATGCCAAGGTCAGGTATCAGAAAGAATATGTTCAGGACATGGTGTAGTTTGGAAGCACTTATGAGCATGTAGAACACGCAAAATCTAGACCCAGTCCAATACAAGCTGAACCACAGACGAAACTAGAGAAAATGTAGGCTGATATTGAAAAGTTGAAGGCAAACTTGATAGAAAAAGAAACTAAATTGTTGAGTATTTCAAAGGAAATGGGAGATGGACTAATTCCAGTTTGGGATTTTGGTGAATTGCACTTGGCACCCCTCAGAAGGTCAATTCAAATACTAATCTGAAAACGACTTAAGTATACTCCACATCAGTCTCCTGCCCCAAAGAAGGTTTATGCAAAGACCTGTTCAACGGAAATTGTTTTAGTCTTTAATAAACCAGAGGTGGCAGGTCCATTTATCTGAAGGAATGTGGTAGTTCAGCGATGAGAGCAGATGGAGAACCTATAGATTGCCCAAATGCATATGTGATTGTTCATAGATGTACTTCAGATTCTTTTTCAAGAACTCCTTGAAGACTGTCAAGCTTGCCAAGAAGTAGGAAGAATTGGAGCAACTCCAAATCCATGCACAGAATGAACGTCTACAATTCGCTCAAGCTGAGATGTTTCCCCAGAACTTGCAGAATCTGCACCTTCAATTGCAGAAAGAAGAGAAAAGCTCTACCTTCCAATCTGGGATTAAGCTTCAGATCAAACTGGTGGAAAATCTGAGAATAAAGATGCTGGGGCTGTTTTGATTGCTACACAAAATACTCTCTTACCTGAAAGCTCGGTGAGCTAGAAGAAGCTGAAGCTAGAGGATAAGTTATAGTTGCTGAATAAATTTTCTTCAAGCATGCTGAAAACTAAGTTTTCTTCTTGTTGGGTAATGGCATTGATTCTAAGGCTGGACAAGACATCCAAACAGCGCAAGTACTGGAACTAGTAACATCACTTGGTAGGGAGACTTGTTCTCTTCTTGGGAGCTCTGAATATTGTGTTGGGTTCGAGTGATGTATGACAAAGACCTATTTGGGCAATGGAAGTTTTAGAAACTTTTCACTGTCATTCTCTTTCATGTTTGAGAAAGGATAGTGCGAATTTGATAAGTTGTCAATTTGATGCAAAAGTTTAAAGTTATGTTTGGTTCTCAAAAAATTTGAGGGAAAATGTGATGAAAATAAAATAAAATGAAAAAGTGAGAAGAAGGAAAAAGTAAAGGAAAATAAAAAAATAGAGTCCAAGTTAATAAATTATTTTATATGCTTCTCTAAACTCATTTAATTTATTTTCTTCCATTATATAAAAATTAAATAATTTTAAAATGTACAATATTCTAATTAATTTTAATTATATTTTATTTTTTTTCACTAGTTTTTATAGTAAAACTAAATATGAAAAAACTATTTTCCGAAAACCAAACATAACCTAAAAATTTTGATGTTACATTAAGTTAAAACAAAACATTGATAAATGAATGTTTATAAATTGCTTGAATAATAAAATATTCTGGTCTCAACTTGGACCAATATACTAAATTAATAACTTCAATAAATACATAAAATAATAATATTTTTAAAAATCCTTAACAACCCACGAACATATACATTATATGTATATATACCAAACAAAAATTATTCATAATATAATTTCTATTTTTATCAATTCACTTTTTATAATTTCTATTTTTATTGACTCACGTCTCGAAATTATCATATACTTGAAGTCTCTTTATCTTTTAAGATATTAAGGTTAGATAATTATTTTTCTTTTTCAAAAATTTTTTTAGTAAAATATTTGCTATGAGGCCTTCAATTCTTTTTTTCTTGAAAGATATCTAATAAATAATTCTCATATTTTTTAAGGCTATATTTTATTAAAATGTTAATATTGGCTTTGAAATTAAAATTTTGTGGAAAAAAATAAAGTAAAAGAATAACGAAATGGCTTAAACCGGAGGCACACATCAGATCAAACCCGGCTCACATCCGGACCGACCATTCCAGCCCGGTATTTATCAATCTTTCAGAGGGTGAGGCAAAGAGGGAAGCATCTTCTCAAAATTGGGGTTTTAGTTCACTCTCTTCCTTTGCATGGTCTGAAATCATTTCATAACTGTAACCTCTCTAACTCTCTCGAAACTTTCTCCCTCTGCTATTTTCTATGCATTTCTTCTTTCTTTGTTCTGAAGTTTATGTTTTTTCTTCCTCCCCTCTGTTTGGTTCCCGAGAAACTCGTGGGAAATGCAACCAAGTGAGTTGAAAATTTTGAATCTCTTATAATTGCCTTCATACTATGCTTTTTTTTTTATAAGTTTTGAGTTTCTTCTTTCTTCTACTTCACTCTCTCTCCTTATTTATATAAGGTTGTTGTGTTTGGTTGCTGAGAAAAGTGAGGAGAGAGAGGGAAATGAAGCAATTGAATCTTGCGCTTTTATGTTGCTTTCTAGGGGGATGAGCGCTGAGAGCTGTAAGATTTAAATTTTTGGTTCTGCAATTTCTCAGCAAACAAACAGTGCTTTCTCGTACTGGATTTTAAATTTTGAGCTTCAATTGGGGAGATAGGTTATTTCTAGTGAAGATGTTCTCAGGGAAATATAAATTTCAACTGTACAGAGTTATTTTACTGAAAGTCAAAATTTATTTTTCCCAAGCTTAACAGAAATATATTCACCAAAATAACTGGAGTTGCCAAGAGAAAAAATGTCTTTTGCTGGAATTGTATTTATTTTTGGGTATCATTTTATTTATGATGAAGCGTTTTTTTTTTTTTTTTTTTTTGAATCTTTTTTTTTTTTGTATTTTTTAATCAGTTGCAGAGCATTTTGCATGAATATAGAGTGGTGTTAATTGAAGGGGTCTGAGCATTGTTCAGTTGAAGAATGGCATCTACAGGGCCATCACAGTCTTTGAAGAGACCAGATTCCTCATTAACAAGAGGAGACCAGCTGATTATTACCCCTCTAGGTGCTGGAAATGAAGTGGGCCGTTCCTGTGTCTACATGTCCTATAAAGGGAAAACCATATTGGTATACCATAATGCATTATTCGTTTATTTTGGTTGCTAGTTTTTATACTTTGTTTTCGATATTTTTTATAATTTGTTTGTTTCTATTTTGTTCCTGTTCTGTGATGATAGTTTGACTGTGGAATTCATCCCGCATACTCAGGCATGGCTGCTTTGCCATACTTTGATGAGATTGATCCTTCAACCATTGATGTCCTTTTGGTGACACAGTATATTCTTTTTCCTTGTTGAATATTGTAATGTTATTTGTTTTTATAACTTAGTGATCTGCTGAATTGAGAAATGAAATTTAGAGAATATCATGATTGTTCTTTTATATTGGACTATATACCTGGGTATGGTCATATTTCTGCCAAAAAAAAAAAAAAAAAATCATTTAATGAATTCTGTCCTGAATGGCCTTACTTAGAAAAAGTGACCAAACAACTATTGTTAAAGCATATAAAGATTTGACTAGGACCAGCTGCAAGTACTCCATCCGTACCTTCTCTTATCAATATCTGGTGCTATTAGGAGCACTGCAGATATATCTTTAAAGTAATGAGACTACATCTACCACCCAAACTTTAAGCCATTATCTGAATATCTCCTGCTTCTCAATGGCTTCTTCATTCCATTCGCTAATATTTCTTTTTTCTCAAGGAATAAACTCTTGGAGATTCCTTTCCTCGTATGAAATAGCTTCCTAAAATTGAAATCCCTGGGCTCTTGTCTGGCCTTGAGATTTTTTCGGCTTTGAGTAGACTTTCTTGAGCCCAACTTTACTCCAGTTGAAATTCTGACTGCATGGCTGATGAACGCTCTTGAAATGGTTGAAAGCACATCAATAGTTAGTGATCTACTACTATAAGCATGGTTTTGAGAGTATTCTCTGTAGCTGTATTAGAGGGATCACTCTATACAATGGCCTTACAGGTTCCTTTTCTGGGGTTCTGGAGGGATGAAAGGGTTAATGGACCTACCCATTTGCATCTCTGCATAAAGTGTCCATACACAAACTTGAACATGTACTTTCATATGTAAGAGCGCGTGAGGTTACAAATAATTGAATCTATCAGCTAAAATTCCTTCAGAAAAACCCCAATCATTCACCTTCTTTGATTATGTTGAAGTTCCCATTGCTTTTCTCAGCATTGTTTCTTCCCAGTAAATGGATTTATGGTAATCACATACTTATCTCTGAGCAGTGCTCTTAGTTGTGTCATGTACCAGCATATTTTCTTAACAATCATTTCATTTGATATCTTGCACGTCTGTCTTGTCAATGAACTTTTGTAGATCTTGAAACTTTTTGGTGGAACTTTCATCTTTAGTTTTTCTTTTTGTCTATCTACTCTACTTTCTCATCTGAAACTTCCCCTGTTCTTTTAGATGTGCTTTCCACTTTCTTGCATTGTAATGTGTTGCATTTCCTGTGCAGCTTTCACTTGGATCATGCTGCATCCCTTCCATATTTCCTGGAGAAGGTTGGCAATTTTCTTAGTCAAATTTTATGCAATTACTTTGCATATGTTTTTAAATAAGCTAAAATATTTGAATTTGTTCATTAGACCACATTCAAAGGGCGAGTTTTTATGACTCATGCAACGAAGGCTATCTACAAGTTGCTTTTGTCTGATTATGTAAAAGTGAGCAAAGTTTCAGTTGAAGATATGTTGTATGATGAACAAGACATTCTTCGCTCCATGGATAAAATTGAGGTGCGTTTATTTTTGTTTATAGATGTATGTTTCAATCTCCATTTTTTTAAGGCTTGTAATATTTCTCCTCACGTCCAAACTGGTTTTGAAGCTAATCTAAATGCATCCCTTTCCCTGGTTGGTGGTGAGTGACTTTGATTTGGCTTTTTTCATCTTTTTATTTTTTGTTTTGAAAATTTTTGTAAATGTTATCTTTTAAGTTTTATTGTATTTAATATTTCTTATCATCCAGAGGAATATAATAATGTTCTTCCATCTACTGTATTCCATGGAAACTTGGATTTGGAACAATGACCAGAACTTTCTATTTTTCTTCTTCTTTTTCCTCAACTTCAAAAACCTCTTTACCCTCAAAGATCCTATGTGTTTTCTTCCACCAAAGGCACTGAGCTAAACAACAAGTATCGACTAGAAATTACTCCTAGTCATGGAAATCTTTTCATATTTCTCACCATCAAATGCTCCAATGCTACTTATACGGGGCTTTTCTTTTCTTACATATATTTATTATATACATATATATTCTTATTTGCCTATCTCGCCATCCCCTCCCCCCCCCCCCCCCACCCCCCCTCCCCCCCCCCACCCCCGCCCCCAAACCAAAAATATATAAAATAAAAAATAAAATGAAAGAAATCCAATGCTACTTGTTTTACTCTTTTATGTGGATTATTTTTGTCTTTCATCAACTATCCTAATGCTGTTTGTTGCTCTATTTTATGCCTTGACAATGTTAGTATTGTTTTTATTTATAATTTTTTGTGAACTTGTTGCTTTCTTAGAACTCGTATAATATCTTACCTGGAAAGTGTTCTTAGTTAAAAAGAGCATGATGATTCTATAGTTCCTAATCAGTTGTCTAATACCCTGACTGAGAAGGTTTGTTAGGTATTATTATATGTCATGTTGAATGAAGCCTAAGCCTTTGGTGCCCTTCAGGCCTGGGTCAGGTGGTAAAGGGATGGGGAGGGTTTGCGGGAGGTTCCAAGTTCAAGTCCCAATGGGAACAAAATTTACCTATCAAAAAATAAAAAATAAAAAATGAAGCCTTTGATTCTATTTTTCAAAACGTATTTTTTTTTTTTTTTTTTATGTTGTGAATTTATGATAATTGGATGCATGTAATGTAAGATTATGGTTGTGCCTTTAATGTAACTATCTGTTTTAAGGCATGAATTTCTCAACATAACTCAACTTGATTGGATGTCAACTTGTAGATCCGAAGTGTTAAAATTGCAATGTCGAGTTGTTTTGATGTTTATTGGAGAGTATTTCTTTTCCTCTGTTTTGATCAGGTTTTGTAAAGTAAGGAAGGATTTCTCATCCTTCCCTTGCACAGTTGCACTTCCATTTTTAAATCAGGTTTTGTAAAGTAGGGAAGGATGAGAAATCCTTCTCTTGCACTTCCTTTTTCAAAGGCCTGAAAAGTTATGGTCACAATGTCTATCAGGAAAAAAAAAGGTTATGGTTACAATAACTATCAAAAAAAAAAAAACACAAAAGTTATGGTCACAATGGTCCATGTATCACAGATTAGCTTAAATCTGGTTATTTAAATTTGCAATTAGCTCTAATGTTCTATCTTGGGACTCTTATTTGAAATTAATAGTGTCACAAATGTCTACTACCTTGTCCTAAAGCCTTAATCTTTCTACCATAGACATTCATACCTGAAAAATAGATTCTACCTGAGTGTAAGTACTACTGTTTTAGATCTCTATAACATATGTGGGCTTTCTGTACTTCACCTTCCATGAGAACAGATGGGTTTTGTCTTCAGTTCTGGACAAATAAAACTAACATAGTAGGAATTAGTCTATTAAGATTTAAATGGCTATACTTCTAATATTAATTCATGTTTTGTGTTCCACAACAACAATTTTTCTATTGTTCTGAATTTAGTTTCAAAATTGTTACATAACTAATCTAATAAAATATAAAACTTGTTCACTAAAAAAAGCAATATGGTGTGTGTGTGTGTATCTCATATGCCAAAATATTGGTTGCATATAATCCTGATCAATTGCAGAATGTTGGGCCATTTACAACAATTGACTTTAGATATGTAGCTTAATTTTATTATCTCATTTAATCTTCCTGTAACTGTAATTAAATCTCCCTTCTGCAGGTTATTGATTTCCATCAGACTTTAGAAGTAAATGGTATACGATTTTGGTGTTACACAGCTGGCCACGTCCTTGGTGCTGCCATGTTTATGGTTGATATTGCTGGTGTCCGAGTACTTTACACTGGAGACTATTCTCGCGAAGAAGATCGTCATCTCCGTGCTGCTGAGATCCCACAGTTCTGCCCTGATATTTGTATAATTGAATCCACTTATGGTGTCCAACTCCATCAGCCTCGGCATGTGCGAGAAAAGCGCTTCACAGATGTCATCCACTCAACCATTTCTCAAGGGGGCCGTGTTCTAATCCCTGCATATGCTCTAGGTCGTGCCCAAGAACTCCTTCTTATCCTTGATGAGTATTGGTCTAACCATCCTGAGCTCCATAACGTCCCCATATATTATGCTTCCCCCCTTGCAAAAAGGTGCATGGCTGTTTACCAGACATATATCAATTCCATGAATGAGAGGATCCGCAACCAATTTGCAAATTCGAATCCCTTTGACTTCAAGCACATATCACCCTTAAAGAGCATTGAGAATTTTAATGATGTAGGTCCATCAGTGGTGATGGCGAGCCCGGGTGGGCTTCAGAGTGGGTTGTCAAGACAACTGTTTGATATGTGGTGCTCTGATAAGAAAAATGCATGTGTTATACCTGGGTATGTCGTGGGAGGGACATTGGCAAAAACCATCATTAATGAACCCAAGGAAGTTACTTTAATGAATGGTCTTACTGCTCCCCTCAACATGCAGGTCCATTACATTTCTTTCTCTGCCCATGCAGATTTTGCACAGACAAGTACATTCTTGAAGGAGCTCATGCCACCTAACATCATTCTTGTTCATGGAGAAGCTAATGAGATGGGGAGGCTCAAACAGAAGCTTATCACCCAGTTTGCTGACTGCAACACCAAAATTATTTCCCCAAAGAACTGTCAGTCAGTTGAAATGTATTTCAACTCTGAAAAAATGGCAAAAACCATTGGGAGGCTGGCTGAAAAGACCCCAGAAGTTGGTGAAACTGTCAGTGGTTTACTGGTAAAGAAAGGGTTCACTTATCAGATAATGGCACCTGACGATCTCCATGTCTTCTGGCAGCTATCCACGGCAAATGTCACCCAGAGGATTACTATTCCTTACACTGGTGCCTTTGGTGTAATAAAGCACAGGCTGAAGCAGATATATGAGAGTGTTGAGTCATTGCCAGATGAAGAATCTGAGGTTCCAGCTTTTCGAGTCCATGAACGGGTGACAGTGAAGCATGACTCAGAGAAGCATATTTCACTGCATTGGACATCAGATCCTATTAGTGACATGGTCTCTGACTCCATTGTGGCTCTAGTTTTAAATATCAGTCTTGAGATCCCCAAGGTAATAGTTGAATCAGAGGCCATAAAAACTGAAGAAGAAAATGGGAAGAAAGCAGAAAAGGTTATCCACGCACTTCTTGTTTCTCTGTTTGGAGATGTGAAGTTGGAAGGGAATGGGAACCTGGTGATAAGCGTTGATGGAAATGTGGTGCATCTTGATAAACAGAGTGGGAATGTTGAGAGCGAAAATGAAGGCCTCAAGGAAAGAGTGAGAGTGGCATTCCAGCGGATCCAAAATGCTGTGAAGCCAATCCCTCCATCCGTGTCTTAGCTCCTTCCCTCAGGTTTTCTGTATTTTCAACTTCTTCCTAATTAATTCTGAATGTTGAGGTTAAAGTTCTATATCAATCAATATTTCTTAATGTAATTAGTCTGCTTATTTTAGGAAAATATTCAACACTGATCCATCTCAGTCCCAAGCTATAGATCACATACATCGACTTTTTCTTTCTTGTACCTTATATGTGGTAATGCTCAAGAGATTTTCCTCTATGATTTTTGCGATTCGTCTGAGCTTCACAAATGCATTGTCTTGTTGAGCAGCATCATATCCCCAGAAGTTATGGTTATCAATGCATATCATTAGTGAAGCATGTAAATAATGTTTTTGTTTTCCTGGGTTGTGTTATTGTTTGATGCTAATTCTAGATCTGGTGATAAGTGGTCTTCTGCTAGCCTGTTAGTAATTTTCTCAGCAACCTTTGATTAAAATGGAGCTTTTGAGAGCATGGAAGTCTTGGGTTACTGATAAATTTGACCACCCATGGACAACAACCATGTTGCTTGTTGCTCAGTCCTATCTAGGGATTCAAATAGAAGATTTACAGGAGATATTGTTGAATTCTTAGAGATTTGTTAGCAGTTTTATCTGCAAATATAAAATCAACTCTTGTAAATCAAGAAAGCTTGGTTGTAGGTTAGTTGGAGTAGTTATTTAGTTCCTATTATCATGTCTTGTATTTTCTTTAACAAAGACTTCTATAAATCATTTTAATAGAAAGTCAAAACATAAATTATTCCTTCAAATATTTCTCTTATTTTTATGGTATCCTTACCGCATGTTTGTTTCCTTAATTTGCATATTTGTTTCTTTAATTTATTGTGTAAGTCCAAAAGGGCTCTTTGTGGTTGTTTACCTATAGGCCTATGTATCTCTCCACATACAGGTTAAAGAACATGATATGCATTGTGAACCAACTCGTCGAAAAACACTGAAATCTAAGCCTCCAAATCTGATTTGCATTCTGTCTGGATCATCACTATCCATTTGAATGGTGATAATTTTCCTTGTTGGTCTCAGTCCATTTGAATGTGTATTCGTTGGTCTCATTCTGTCCATAATGAGTCCATTTAAATGTATATTCATGGACCCATGTATGGTACATTCTCCAATTAGAATAGTTGTTAATTAAACAATGATAATTGTGTCCTCTGCAATCTATTCATGCACCAATAGTAAACATTGTTGAGTTTCTTTTACCCCCTCATCCCAATTTTTGTGCATTAAATTTTGTTTTTTTCTAATATCTATTTCACATCTACAAATCTAGGGTGAGATGATTTAAATTACATATATATAAGATATTGTTATCTTTATGTTGATTAATCGATAATGAATGATGGATGAGCGGATCCATCAAGTGATATAAAAGTTTTGACACAATCCTTAAGATGGGTTTGATAAATTGATTTAATGTCTTAATTTAGATACTTATATGTAATAAGAGAATAGAAGGGAAGGAGACGAAAGAGATGGGAAATTCTTATGATTAGGATTAGAGTGAGGACTAAGATTTGATAAAGAAAATTGTTAAGGTTTTGTTTGATAAGTGTTTTTAAAAACATTTCTGAAAAACAATTTTTGAAAACTAATTTATCTGTTTTATAAAACAAAGTCTATTTGATAACTTGAAATGTTTTTAACTTATTTTTTATATTTTTAAATATGACTTTAAAATAACATTTTATCCATACAAAAAGTGAAAACAAATTAAAATAACTAAAATGTATTATTTGAAAATACTATATTTTCTTTTTTTAAATTGTTTTATGTTTTTAAGAATAGAAAACAATTTTTTTATTTTTAAAAATTGAAAATATGATGTTTTTTAAAAAATATTTTAGTTGTTTTCAGTTGTTTTTACTTCTTGAGTTGTTTTAAAAAATAAGTATATAAATATGAAAAATGATTAAAACAAAAATAGCACATATAATTTTTTTTAAAAATATAGAAAATAAGTTAAAAACTGTTTGGGAACCTAAAATGTGTTAAACAAAACATAATTTCTTTCTTTTTCCCATATAAATCTTAAGTATGAAATGACAAAAATATTTTGTTCTTCAACCTCCCAGATCTCATCCTACCAAATCCTTCTTTTGAAAACAAAGAAGAAAAGGAAAAAATTTCGGGTGCATGATTAGGTCAACTACAACAGTAGGCTACATACAAATGCTACTTGTTTAAGTAAAATGTTATTATTTAATAAATTTTATTTAAGCATTTATGCTTCATTTAGATATATTTTTTATTTTCCCTTTTTAAAATTAGAAACTTTTATATAAAAATAGAAATTTTTATACAAAAAGGTTTAGACTTGTCTTATGCTCCCATTTTTTAAAAATAAAAAATAAAAAATTAAATTTGAGGTGATAAAACTTTTTTAATATCTCAAATATTTGATCCATTTTTTTTAAAAAAAAAAAAACATTTCATTTTTTTTATATAAAACTCTTAAGACTTCTTATATTTTATATTGAAGTTATTGTTATTTTTTATTTTTAAAAATAGAAAATAAAAAATCTATCCAAATAGACACTTAATATTTATACAACTTAATTAATTAAAAAATATATAAATAGTAAGGCAAGTAACATTTTTATTATGAGACATTTTGTACAATAATTTAATTCATGGCCCCATGTGTGGTATATTTCCCAACAAGAATAGTTGCAAAAGGACAAGCTCATTATTGTTGTAATGCTTGTTTTTCATCTATCATTTGTGATGGTAGTTGTGTTATCTTCAATCTATTCATGTATAACCATTCATTAGTTTCTTATACGCCCTCATCCCATTTTTGTGCATTAAATTTTGTTTTTTGTTTTTTTTTTTCTTTGATAGCTATGGTGAGATGACTTAAGTTACATATAGAAGATATTGTTATTTTTCCTTGGATCAATCCATCATCAATGATGGATGAGTGGATCCACCAAGTGGTTTAAAAGTTGTTGACATGATCCTTAAGATGGATTTGATAAATTGATGTAATGTCTTAGTTTAAATATTTATGTATAAGAAGAGAAGGAAAGGAAAGGAAAGGAAAGGAAAGGAAAGAGAAGGAAAATAATTATGACTAGAATTGAAGTTAGGATTAGGATTTGATAAAGAGATTTATTAAGGTTTTATTTGGAAAGTGTTTTTTAAAAATAATTCTAAAAAATTTGATAAAGATAATCATTTTACATATTTATATAATTATCTTTTAAAATAAACTTAAAAAAAAAAGTAAAAATAATTACAAGATGTTCTCTAAAAATATAGTATTATATTTTCTACTTCTTTTCTATTTTTAAGAATGGAAAACAATATTTTATTCTTAAAAACAAAAAATATGATGTTTTTTAGATAACATTATTTATTTACTTTCAATTGTTTTCCCTTATTTTCTTGAGTTGTCTTAAAAAATAATTATATAAATATGAAAAATAATTAAAACTAAAATAGTACATACAAAATTTATTTTTAAAATGTAGAAAATATGTTCAAACATTTTACATTCCCAAATAAGTGTTCTATAAAACATTATAAAACAATTTTAAAAAACTATTATCAAAAACCGTTTTTCAAAACTATTTTAAAAAACAAGCATCAAAATTGGACCTAAATCTTCCTACCCTCATCTTCTTTCTTTTTTTCACATAAATCTTAGATATGAAATGACAAAAATACTTTGTTCGTCAACCTTTGAGTGCCTCTCATCCTATGAAAACCTTAACCTTATTTTATATTTTTCATTCATTTCCTTCTATTCTCCTAAAACTTTCTTCTTTTTTTAAAAAAAACAAAGAAAAAAAGTTGGGTGCACGACTAAGTTCACTGTTGAGTGTTGATAAATTATTTTTAGTTGTATAATAAAATATGAGAAAATTATTTGATAGCAATTTTTTTTTTCTTTCCTTGACATTTTTTGGAAGCAAATATAGGAACATGATTACACATTTTTCGAGTTGATTTGATGTTGGGCAAAGACTTTAAAATGGGTCGGGCAATTATTTTGATTGTTTTTGTACTCAGAGAGTTATTGAGTTGATCCATAGACAAATTTGGACCTCATGCTAGGCAAAGACTTTAAAATGAGTCCAACATGGACAATTATTTCAATTGTTTTCGTACGAGTTGTTGAGTTGATAATAATTTTATTATTTGACAGAACTTGGACAAACTATGTCGGATCTCAATGAATGACATGACTTGGTCTTTGTTTCAATTTTTTTTTTTTAAATTAATCAATCTTAAATCTTTTACTAAGTATACTTTTTTTATTTATGAGTTTTTTTATTGTCACTTTTAAGTATAGGTTTAAGTAAAATGTCATTATTTGATAAATTTTATTTAAGTATTTACACTTTACTTATATATATTTTTCAGTTTTTTATTTTTTAAAAATGAAATTTTTATATAAAAAATAGAAACTCTTATATAAAAAAAATATAAATTTAGATTATGTTTCTAAATTTTTTAAATAAATTTCAAAATTTGAGGTGATAATTTTTTTTAGTATCTCAATTTTTTAATCAATTTTAAAAAACTATTGCATTTTTTTATATAAGATTATAAGTTTTTATATTTTATGTAGAAGTTATCCTTATTTTTTATTTTTTAAAATAGAAAATAAAAAATCCATCCTAATGACTCTTAATTATTTATATAACTTAATTAGTTAAAAAAAATGTATAGAAAGTAAGGGAAACAACATTTTTCTTATGAGACATTTTGTACAATAATTTAATTCATGGTCCCATGTGTGGCACATCCCCCAACTTGAATAGTTGATTAATTAAACAAAAGGACAATAATAATTGTTTTACATCTATTATTTGTGATTGGATGTTGTGTTCTCTTCCATCTATTCATTCATGTACCAGCTGTAACCATTGATGAGTTTATTTTATTTCTTCATCCCAATTTTTGTGCATTAATTTTTTTTTTTTTTTTCTAATAGCTATCCACATGTACAAGTCTAAGAAGATGTTGTTATCTTTCCATGGATTAATCTATTGTGAATCATGATTGCTACTCATCAAAACTTTCTAGGGAGAAGGATATTCTATGAGATGTTTTAGTTTTTCCTTTGTCTCGATATACAACATCATTGCTTTAATTCATAATAAATAATTAGGTCTCTTGAGCTTTCTTGAAGTAATCTGAATATAATATTTTTTTTCAAAACAAATATAGACTTCATGACCAAAGACTTTAAAATGGGTCTGAAGGGCTCAGACAGAGCAGATGTCCCCCCTCTCTAAAAAAATAAAAGAACTACCATTCAATGAGATTTTGATCCCAAGACCTTAATTTTAAAGAGGATCAAACCAACCAGCAAATTAAATGTTACTTTTTGGCTCACATTTAACCTCGAAAAACTAATATATCTCGTATTGCCCCCTTGAATCCTATTTCTAACTCCACCCCCATACACTAAACATGTGTCAGATCTCCCCACGAATGACATGACTTGATCATTTGTTTCCAATTTCTTTGAAATTAATTAGTCTTAAATCTCGTTACTATGTCTAATTTTTTGTTACAAGTTTTTTTATTATCATTTTAATTATTGGTTTATGTAAAATGTCATTATTTGATAAATTTTATTGAAGTATTTATGTTTCATTTAAATATATTTTTAGTTTTATGTTTTTTAAAATAGCAATTTCTATATAAAAAAAATAGATTTTTTTTATATAAAAAGTTTAGACTTGTCTAATGCTCCTATTTGTTTTTTTTAAATTAAATTTGAGGTGATAAAACTTTTTAACATCTCAATTTTTTTTTTAAAAAAAAATCACTGCATTTTTTACAAAAGATTATAAGACTTCTTATATTTTATATAGAAGCTATTGTTATTTTTTATTTTTAAAAATAGAAAATAAAAAATCCATCCATATGGACACTTAATTATTTATACAACTTAATTAATTAAAAAAGAATGTAAAAATAGTAAGCCAAGTAACATTTTTATTCTGAAACATTTTGTACAATAAATGAATTTATGGTCCCATGTATAGTACATTCCCCAACTTGAATACTTGATTAATTAAACAAAAGGACAACTCCATTATTGTTGTAATAATTGTTTTTGTGTGCTCTTCAATCTATTCATGTAACAGCTATGAACATGCTTGAGTTTCCTTTACCCCGTCATCCCATTTTTTGTGCATTAATTTTTTTTTTTCTTTTTTTCCTAATAGTTATTCACTTGTACAAGTCTAGGGGGCGATGACTTAAATTACATATAGAAGATATTGTTATTTTTCCTTGGATCAATCCATCATGGGAGTGGTGATTCATAAAATGATGCCTCATGGGAGTGGTGTTTACAAAAACTGCATGATGCACTTGGACACATTGATGATTTGTTTGTGATATCAGATCGACATGGTAGCATTGAGAAAGCGGTACATAAAGTATTTCCCCATGCGAGGCATGGTGTCTACATTTATCATGTTGGACAAAATTTGAAGACAAAGTTCAAGAATCTTGTAATTCATAAATTATTTCATGATGCTGCCCATGCTTATCGTGTTTCAGAGTTTAATTTTATATTTGGACAACTAGAGATGATTGACCCAAGAGCAGCAAGATATTTGATGGATATAGGAGGTGATCGATGGGCACATTCATATTCTATCGGAAAAAGATATAATATCATGACGATAGGGATCGTTGAAAGCCTTAATGCTGTGTTGAAAAATGCTAGAGATATTTCGGTTTTGCAATTGGTTGAAGAATTGAGAAACTTACTTCAAAAAACCATTGCATTTTTTTTATATAAGATTATAAGACTTTTTATATTTTATATAGAAGTTATCCTTATTTTTTATTTTCTAAAATAGAAAACAAAAAATCCATCCTAATGGACTCTTAATTATTTATGTAACTTAATTAATTAAAAACAAATGTATAGAAAGTAAGGGAAGCACCATTTTTCTTATGAGACATTTTGTACAATAATTTAATTCATGGTCCCATGTATGGTACATCCCCCAACTTGAATAGTTGATTAATTAAACAAAAGGACAATAATAATTGTTTTCCATCTATTATTTGTGATTGGATGTTGTGTTCTCTTCCATCTATTCATTCATGTACCAGCTGTAACCATTGATGAGTTTATTTTATTTCTTCATCCCAATTTTTGTGCATTAAATTTTTTTTTTCTAATAGTTATCCACATGTACAAGTCTAAGAAGATGTTGTTATCTTTCCATGGATTAATCCATCGTGAATGATGGATGAGTGGATCCACCAAGTGGTTTAAAAGTCTTTGACATGTTGCTTATGATAAACTGATTGATTAAGATGGGTTTGATAAACTGATTTAATGTCTTAATTTAAATACTTATATATAATAAGGGAATAGAAGGGAAGGAAAAAGAAGGGAAGGAAAGACAAGGAAAATAATTAAGATTAGGATTAGAGTTGGGATTAGAATTTGATATAGATAATTGTTAAGGTTTTGTTTGGAAATTGTTCTTTAAAAATAATTCTGAAAAATAGTTTTTAGAAAAGTATTCTTTAATGTTTTATAGAACAAAATTTGTTTGAAAATCTGAAATGTTTTTAATTTATTTTTTATATTTTTAAATATAGTTTTAAAATATTTTTTTATCTATAATGTTTATTTTTAATCATTCTCTATATTTATATAATTATTTTTTAAAATAGATTTCAAAAAACAAATAAAAACGACTAAAAATAATCAAAAGATGTTCTCTTAAAATATAGTGTCATATATTTTTTTTGCTTCTTTTATGTTTTTAAAAATAGAAAATAGTTTTTGGTTCTTAAAAAAAAACACTGAAAATATGATGTTTTGAATAACATTTTTTTAGTTATTTTCAATTGTTTTCCCTTCTTTCCTTAAGTTGTTTTAAAAAATAATTACACAAACATGAAAAATAATTAAAACTAAAATGTTACATACAAAATTTATTTTTAAATTATATTTAAAACATAAAAAGCATGTTTAAAAAATTTGACATTCCCAAACATATATGTGTTCTACAAAATATCATAAAACAGTTTTAAAGATCTATTCTAAAAAACTATTTTAAAAAACAATTATCAACGAGACCTAAATCTTCTCACCCTCAGCTTTATTTTATTTTATTTTATTTTTCATACAATTCTTAGATATGAAATGAAAAAAATACTTTGTTCTTCAGCCTCTCAACTCTCATCCCGACTAAACCGTGATCTTATTTTACCTTCTTTTTTTTCTCATTCATTTCCTTCTATTCTCCTAAAAATTTCTTCTTCTTCTTCTTCTTGTTTTTTTTTTTTTTTTCTTTTTTTTGGAACATAGAAAAAAATTTGGGGTGCACGATTAGATTAACTGCTAAGTGCTGACCAATTAATTTTAATAGTATAATAAAATATGAGAAATTTATTTTATAGCAAATTTTTTTTATTTCCTTAATAATTTATGGAGCAATTATAGGAATAAGATTACATATTTTTCAGCAGGGGCAATTATTTCGAATGTTTACTTTGGGAGTTGTTGAGTTGAGAATAAATTTAATATTTGACAGTACTTTGACAAACTTAGTCTTCATGTTGGACAAAGACTTTAATAAAGAGTTGTTAAGTTGATAATAAATTTATTATTTGATAGTACTTGGACAAACTTGGGCATGCACTAAACATGTGTTGGATCCCCGTGAATGACATGACTTGGTCCTTTGCTTCAAATTTCTTTGAAATTAATTAGTTTTAAATCTCTTTATTAAATATACTTTTTTATTTATGAGGTTTTTTATTATCGCTTTTAATTATTGATTTAAGTAAAATATCATTATTTGATAAATTTTATTTAAGTATTTACACTTCATCTAAATATATTTTTTGTTCTTTTTTTGTTTTTAAAAATAGAAACTTTTATATAAAAAATAGAAATTCTTATATAAAAAAATATAGGCTTTCATTATATTTCTATTTTAAAAAAAAAAATTGAAATTTGAGGTGATAAATTTTTTTAATCAATTTTAAAAAAACCATAAGATTCTAAGACTTCTTATATTTTATATGGAAGTTAATAAAAAAAATAATCCTAATGGACTCTTAATAATTTGTTCAACTTAATTGATTAAAAACAAATGTATAAATACTAAGGCAAGTAACATTTTCCTTATGAGACATTTTGTACAATAATTTAATTTATGGGTCCATGTATGGTAGATTCCCTGTCTAGTCCCACATCCCTTTAAGGGATGCATAGTGCTTACTCATAGATTTCTCATTATGCTCTGTCCCAAAAATATCTTCATACAATTAATAAATTCTTGAAAGTATGTCTCTTTCACTACTCCTCATATTTGCTTTACAGTTTCTAAGAACATGAAATTAACACTAACATAAGATTTCATATTGTTCCACAACCATGTTACTATCATGATCATCTTGTTGCTACTCATCAAAACTTTCTATGGAGAAGGATATTCTATGATATGTTTTAGTTTTTATTTTGTCTCAATATACACCATCATCGCTTTAGTTCATAATAAATAATTAGGTCTCTTGAGCTTTCTTGAAGTAATCTGAATATAATATTTTTTCAAAACAAATATAAAGTTGACTTCATGTTGGGCAAAGACTTTAAAATGGGTCTAAAGGGCTCAAGCAGAGTAGATGCCCCCTCTCTAAAAAATAAAAGAACTACCATTCAATGAGATTTTGATCCCAAAACCTCAATTTTAAAGAGGATCAAACCAACCAGCAAGTTAAATGTTACTTTTTGGCTCACATTTAACCTCGAAAAACTAATATATCTCGTATTGCCCCCTTGAATCCTATTTCTAACTCCACCCCCATACACTAAACATGTGTCAGATCTCCCCACGAATGACATGACTTGATCATTTGTTTCCAATTTCTTTGAAATTAATTAGTCTTAAATCTCGTTACTATGTCTAATTTTTTGTTACAAGTTTTTTTATTATCATTTTAATTATTGGTTTATGTAAAATGTCATTATTTGATAAATTTTATTGAAGTATTTATGTTTCATTTAAATATATTTTTTGTTTTATGTTTTTTAAAATAGCAATTTCTATATAAAAAAAATAGATTTTTTTTATATAAAAAGTTTAGACTTGTCTAATGCTCCTATTTGTTTTTTTTTTTAAATTAAATTTGAGGTGATAAAACTTTTTAACATCTCAATTTTTTTTAAAAAAAAATCACTGCATTTTTTACAAAAGATTCTAAGACTTCTTATATTTGATATAGAAGTTATTGTTATTTTTTATTTTTAAAAATAGAAAATAAAAAATCTATCCAAATGGACACATAATTATTTATACAACTTAATTAATTAAAAAAGAATGTAAAAACAGTAAGCCAAGTAACATTTTTATTCTGAGACATTTTGTACAATAAATGAATTTATGGTCCCATGTATAGTACATTCCCCAACTTGAATACTTGATTAATTAAACAAAAGGACAACTCCATTATTGTTGTAATAATTGTTTTTGTGTGCTCTTCAATCTATTCATGTAACAGCTATGAACATGCATGAGTTTCCTTTCCCCCGTCATCCCATTTTTTGTGCATTAAATTTTTTTTTCTTTTTTTCCTAAAAGTTATTCACTTGTACAAGTCTAAGGGGCGATGACTTAAATTACGTAGAGAAGATATTGTTATTTTTCCTTGGATCAATCCATCATCAATGATGGATGAGTGGATCCAAAGTTGTTGACACGATCCTTAAGATGGGTTTGATAAATTGATGTAATATCTTAGTTTAAATATTTATGTATAAGAAGATAATAGAAGTAAAGAAAAGGAAAGGAAATGAAAGAGAAGGAAAATAACTATGATTAGAATTGGAGTTAGGATTAGGATTTGATAAAGAGGTTTATTAAGGTTTTATTTGGAAAGTGTTTTTTTAAAATATCTCTTTAATGTTTTATAAAACAAAGTATATTTGAGAACATGAAATTTTTTTAACCTATTTTTATATTTTTCAATATGTTTTTAAAATAATTTTCTTTTTATTTATAATGCTTTATTTGTAATCATTTTACATATTTATATAATTATTTTTTAAAATAACCTTCAAAATACAAGTAAAAACAACAAAAAATAACTAGAAGATGTTCTCTAAAAATATGGTATTATACTTTCTATTTCTTTTCTATTTTTAAGAATAGAAAATAATTTTTTGTTCTTAAAAACATAAAATATGATATTTTTCAGATAACATTATTTATTTACTTTCAATTATTTTCCCTTATTTTCTTGAGTTGTCTTAAAAAATAATTATATAAATATAAAAAATAATTAAAACTAAAATAGTACATACAAAATTTATTTTTAAAATATAGAAAATATGTTAAAACATTTTGCATTCATAATCATACAAGTATTCTATTAAACATCATAAAATAATTTTAAGAAACTATTATAAAAAACAATTATCAAAATTGGACCTAAATCTTCCTACCCTAATTTTTTTTTTTTTCACATAAATATTAGATATGAAATGACAAAAATACTTTGTTCGGCAACCTCTGACTGCCTCTCATCCTATCAAAACTTTAACCTTATTTTATATTTTTCATTCATATCCTAAAAATTTCTTCTTTTTTTTTTAAACAAAGAAAAAAAGTTGGGTGCACCACTAAGTTCACTTGAGTGTTGATAAATTATTTTTAGTGGTATAATAAAACATGAGAAAATTATTTGATTGCAATATTTTTTTTCTTTCCTTGACAATTTTTTAGAAGCAAATATAGGAACATTATTACACATTTTTCGAGTTGATTTGATGTTGGGCAAAGACTTTAAAATAGTTCGGACAACTATTTTGATTGTTTTTGTACTCAGAGAGTTATTGAGTTAATAATAAATTTATCATTTGGCAGTATGTAGACAAATTTGGACCTTAGGAAAGGACTTTAAAATGGGTCCGACATGGACAATTATTTCAATTGTTTTGGTACGAGTTGTTGAGTTGATAATAAATTTATTGTACTTAGTCAAATAATAAATTTATTATTTGACAATACTTAGACAAACTATGTCGGATCTCAATGAATGATATGACTTGGTCTTTGTTTCAATTTTTTTTAAAAAAATTAATTAGTCTTAAATCTTTTACTAAGTATTCTTTTTTTATTTATGAGTTTTTTATTGTCACTTTTAAGTATTGGTTTAAGTAAAATGTTATTATTTGATCAATTTTATTTAAGTATTAACACTTTATTTATATAGATATTTTTAGTTTTTTATTTTTAAAAATAAAAATTTTTATATAAAAAATAGAAACTCTTATATAAAAAATATAGACTTAGTTTATGTTTCTAAATTTTTTAAATAAATTTCAAAATTTGAGGCGATAATGTTTTTTAATATCTCAAAATTTTAATCAATTTTAAAAAAAACCATTGCATTTTTTTTATATAAGATTATAAAACTTTTTATATTTTATATGGAATTTATCCTTATTTTTTATTTTTTAAAATAGAAAATAAAAAATCCATCCTAATGGACTCTTAATTATTTATAAAACTTAATTAATTAAAAAAATGTATTGAAAGTAAGTGAAGCAACATTTTTCTTATGAGACATTTTATACAATAATTTAATTCATGGTCCCATTTATGGTACATCCCCAGTTTGAACAGTTGATTAATTAAACAAAAGGACAGCTTCATTATTGCTATAATAATTGTTTTTCATCTCTTATTTATGATTGGTTGTTGTGTTCTCTTCCATCTATTCATTCACGTACCAGTTGTAACCATTGATGAGTTTCTTTTATTTCTTCATCCCAATTTTTGTGCATTAAATTTTGTTTTTTTTTTTCTAATAGCTATCCACATGTACAAGTCTAGGAAGATGTTGTTATCTTTCCGTGGATTAATCCATCATGAATGATGGATGAGTGGATCCACCAAGTGGTTTAAAAGTCATTGACATGATGCTTATGATAAACTGATTTAATGTCTTAATTTAAATACTTATATATAATTAGGGAATAGAAGGGAAGGAAAAAAAAGGAAAGGAAAGACAAGGAAAATAATTATGATTAGGATTAGAGTTGGAATTAGAATTTGATAAAGAGAATTGTTAAGGTTTTGTTTGGAAAGTATTTTTTTTTAAAAATAATTTTGAAAAACAATTTTTAGAAAATTATTCTTTAATGTTTTATAGAACAAAGCTGGTTTGAAAATATGAAACGTTTTTAACATATTTTCTATATTTTTTAATATAGTTTTAAAATAAATTTTTATCTATAATGTTTTATTTTTAATAATTCCCCATATTTATATAATTATTTTTTAAAATATATTTCAAAAAACAAGTGAAAATAACTAAAAATAACCAAAAGATATTCTCTTAAAATATAGTATCACATATATATATATATATATATATATATAGTTTTTTATTCTTAAAAAAAACACTAAAGATGATATTTTATGTAACATATTTTAATTATTTTCAATTGTTTGTCTTTGTTTTCTTAAACTGATTTTTTAAGAGATTTTTTTAAAACTACCGTGATAATTTTTTTAAGAAATTTTTTTATATCATTTATATATTAATTAAATATAAAAAACATAAATATTAAAATAAAATGTATACATATATTTTTATTTATTTTATATCATTAAATATAATTGAATTAAATGAATCGTAATTTTAATATTAATTATATTTTAAAGTTAAACATATTATTGTCTAATAATATTTAATTTAATTTAATAATTAATGTATATTTATAAAATTTATATTTTTTTAATGATATATATATAATATTATTATTGAATAAGATAAAAATATAATTATCATATATTTTTTTATAGTATAATAAAATATGGGAAAATTATTTCATTGTAATTTTTTTTTTCCTTCGTATTTTTGAGAAGCAAATATAGGAACATGATTACACTCTTTTCGAGTTGACTTGACGCTGGCCAAAGACTTTAAAAATGGGCCAAGCAAGGACAAATTATTTCCATTGTTTTTTGTAATCAGAGAGTTGTTGAGTCGACAATAAATTTCTTGTTTGAGAGTACGTGGACAAACTTAGACTTGATGCTGGGCAAAGACTTTTGAATGGGTAAAGCCCAAGCAATTATTTCGATTGTTAAGTTGATAATATATTTATTATTTGACAGCACTTGGACAAACTTGAGCCATACACTAAACATGTGTCGGATCCCCACGAATGACATGACTTGGTCTTTGTTTCAAATTTCTTTGGAATTAATTACTCTTAAATCTCTTTATTAAGTATAATTTTTTATTTATAAGTTTTTTATTATCACTTTTAATTATTGGTTTAAGTAAAATGTCATTATTTATTATATTTAATTTAAGTATTTAAACTTCATTTAGATATATTTTCTTTTTCTTTTTTTGTTTTTGAAAATAAAAACTTTTATATAAAAAATAAAAAATTTTATATAAAAAGTATGAATTTACCTTATGTTTCTATTTTTCTAAAAATATATATTAAAATTTGAGGTAATAAAATTTTTTTAATCTCTCAATTTTTTAATCAATTTAAATAAATCACTGCATTTTTCATATAAGACCATAAGACTTTTTATATTTTATATAGAAGTTAATGTTTTTTTTTTAAATATAAAATAAAAAAATATATCCTATTGGACTCATAATTATTTATACAATTTAATTAATTAAAAAAAATTTATAAATAGTAAGCCAAGCGGCATTTTTCTTATGAGACATTTTATACAATAATTTAATTCATGGAACCTATGCATAGTACATTCCACAACTAGAATAGTTGATTAATTAAATAAAATGACAACCTCATTATTACTGTAATAATTATTTTTCATCTATTATTTATGATCCTAAAGTTGGCTTGTGGTAGGTGTTGAGACTGGTCAAGACAAAATGTCCAAAAGTAACCTTGCTTCACCACTGGGCAAACCTGCCCTTTTATTATACTTAGTGCACCCAAAAAAAAAAAAAAAAAAACCTAAAATGCATCATAAAAGCAAAACATTCAAAGAATATTTTAATAAATAAATTAATTTTAATCATCTTATTTTAAAATTTCATTTAATTAATCACTAAAAATATAAAAACTATTGTGATAATTTTCTTAAGATATCTCATTTATATATTAATTAAATATAAAAAAACATAAATATTAAAAAATTTATTCATATATTATCATTTATTTTATATCATTGAATATAATTGAATTAAATGGATCATAATTTTAATATTAATTATATTTTGAAGTTAGATATACTATAATAAAATGTCACAATATTATTGTCTAATAATATTTAATGTAACTCAGTAATGAATGTATATTTATAAAATTTATATTTTTTATTGGTGCACACAACATTATTATCAAATACAAAAAAAATATATCATATATATAATAATTTCTTTAACAAAACAACTTTAAAATATTAATTATTACTTCTTATATCATTTTTTTTTATAATTTTTTCTTAACATTTTAATGAGTTTTGATCAATTTTTGTTACACCGATATTTTCCGATATATCTTGATATATCTGTAAAATCGAGTTACTAGTATATCTATCAAAACTAATATTTTCATCATTATTTTTACTTCCTCATTCCAATTTTTGTGCATTAAGTTTTTGTTTTTTATAATAGCTAAGTCTAGATGAGAGTATTTAAATTACATATAGAAGATATTGTCCTCTTTACTTTGTTTTTAATAAAAATACTAGAACAGTGTATTTTTGTAAAATGAATATTTATATAACATATTAGTATTTTTCATACTTTTTTTATCTTTTAAAAGAAATAATCGTCAAGTGTTTATCCAATAAGAAGCACTCCAAGTAGTGTTTTTTTTTTTAGCAATAATTTTTTTTTCAAATGATTAATTTTTAGTAAAACATATTTTTGAGTATTTTAAACCATTTTTTCTTTATTTGAATTAAAATAATGCAATATTATTTGAAAAAATTAACAAAATTTACATTTTGAACATGTCCTTTTTCATAATACCTATTATAAAAAGCACAAACCGCTCTTAAATAGATGCATCTTTGTTCAACATTATGAAGTAAAAATCTACAAGTTCTTGAGTCTTGCAAATCAAGAAACAAAAGAAATTGTTTGCAATTGACGTCTACCATTGATAATGTGAATATTAGCTATAGATTCCTTGAGAACAATTGTTGATAAGAATTAGGAATGCAATGACTTTTCCACACAATTGTTGACAAGAATTGGGAATGCAACCACGTTCCCACACAATTGTTGATATGAATTAAGAATGCAATGACTTTTGCATTCAATTGTTGACAAGAATTAGGAATGCAACAACTTCTCCACGCAATTACATATTGATAAAATTAGAAATGCAATGACTTTTCCACCCTATCAAAGACAAAAAAGGTCTTGACTAAAAACATGCAGTTGGAAAGGAAATTTTATATTCATATCTAAATATGTAATTGTAATTAAAAAAATAAGAAATCTTTTTAATTGATTTAGATTCCTAGCATTAATAATGTTGTTCCTCAAGCCTTGATACAATGTATTCAATTACAATGACTTTTCCATACAATTGTTGACAAAAATTAGGAAAGCAACTACTTTTCCACACAACTGTTGATATGAATTAGGAATGCAACAACTTTTCCACCTTATTAAAGACGGAAAAAAGTCTTGACTAAAAACATGTAATTGGAAAGAAAAGTTTATATTCATATCTAAATATGTAATTTAAATTGACAAGTAAGAAATCTTTTTAATTGATTTAGATTTCCAACTTTAATAATGTCCTTCCTAAAGCCTTGATACAATTTATTCAATTGCTACTTTTTATTTTTGTACTAAGCTTTAATAAATGAAGTTGACATATATCACTCACATAAATTAGGATCATTGACATATACCATTGATAATGTAAATATTAGATATAGATTCTTTGAAAACAATTGTGCAAAAGAATTAAGAATGCAATGACTTTTTGCACACAATTGTTGACAAAAATTAGGAATGCAACAACTTTTCCACACAATTGTTGATAAAAAAAATTAGGAATGCAATGACTTTTCCACCCTATCAAAGACAACAAAAGTCTTTACTAAAAACATGCAATTGGAAAGGGAACTTTAAGTAAATATGTAATTTTAATTGACAAGTAAGAAATATGTTTTAATAGTAATAAAAGTACAAATAAATATTTTTTAGTTTTAAAATTAATTTGTTTTTGTGCTTATTTATTTATTTTTTTCTAATAGCAATTGATATGTATAAGTCTAGGGTGAGAGTCTCTAAATTACATATAAACAGTATTGTTATCTTTACATTAATCAATCAATCATGAATAATGAACAGAGGGGATTCACTAAGTGGTTTAAAAGTTTTTCACGTTAAGATGAATATGATAAATTGAGTTAATGATTTAATTTAAGTATTTAAATATAATAGAATGGAAGAAAAGGAAAAAAAAGAAATGAGAAATAATTATGATTAGAATTAGGGTTAGGACTAGGATTTGATAAGGAGAATTATTAAACACCTCCACCTATTTTAATAAGAATAAAAGTAAATTTTTTTTTACATACATATGTAAGATTAATTTACTTCACAGTTAAGAAATCATTTTAATAAAAAAATTAATTTAGAAATTTTTACTTCTTATTTAACTTAATCTGTGATATGATCATGGAACACAATTTTAACTAAAAAGAGCCTATTTATATGCAATTTTTGCATCTCAGTATACAAAGAAATGAGTTTTGTCTTATAGGTAAAGAGAGAGTTGGGTTAGATTTATCTTCTAACTATATATTCCACTAAACTAAGTCACTCTCATGGTTGAGTTTAACTCCAATTTCCATTCAAATAGTTCATAAATATCCTCATGTGCTTTAAGGAGGGATTTTAAACCCATTAGTAAAACATTTTAGGGAAAATTTCCATATAGGATGAGTTATAGGTGATAATGTCCCAAAAAGGTCATCAACTTTGATAAGTCTTCCATATGCCTCAAAATACAAAAAGTTAAGTATACTCTGACTCTTTCCACTTTAAAACCAAGCATATCCCTCTTTTCTCTATTTTCTCTTTTTCTTTTCTAATTATTATTATTATTATTATTATTAAGCTATCAAGTAATAATATTATTAATATCAATCCATATAAATAATATAAACATTAATTATAAATTACAATTTTATTAATTACAATTTTAAAAATATTATCAATAACTTATCCATAATAATAATAATAATAATAATCATAATATATTAAATTTACAAATTATTGTTTCATTTTGATAATTAAAAATATAAAGCTATTATAATTTTTATTATATAGATTTCATCAATTTAAAAATGTTTAATTTTGTAATAGAACTATTAAGAAAATATTACAATAAAAATATTTGTTTTTATAATTGTTAAAAAGTAAACTTAAGGCTTGTCATAATGCATCATATTTTAGCGTATTTATGTTTTAAGTACAATATATAAATGTTGTGCTTACATTTTGAAGCCATTTAGAAAATTTTAAGGAGTATAGAGCAAGTATTCACAGGTGTTTGTTTAAAAAAAGAATTAAAATAAAATTAGGTTATGTCGTAATATATTATATATTTAAAGTATTAATGTTGTAAGATCAATGCATTTTTGTCATATCTATAACTTTGATATAATATTAGTTTTATTAATTATATAAAACTAATATCATAAATAATAATATTAATGGGGTGGCAATAATAATTTAATTAGTCTTAATGTAGCATATAAAGCATAAAAGGCAAAATAAATAAATAAATAAATAAATAATTTTTTAATAAAGCTTACAAGCCTTAAGAATTAAAAAAAATATAAATTATCTTCCAGGTTTCTTTGTAGTACTAATGATAAAAATATAATAATATTATTTTTACTATAATATTAAAAATATGAATAATAAAGTCCATAATAATTATAAAAATAATAAATAATATTAATAAGAATGATATTAATAATAACATGAATAATTCTACTAATATCTAAACAATAATATTAATACCTCATAACAAAAATAAGTAAAAAAATTATAAAAGAAAAAAAAAAAGGAAAGTAAAGTTGAATGGGAATAAGAGGAAAATATAAAAGAGGGTATAATTAGAATTATGAAATTGTCAACTTTTAAATCATTACTTGAGGACTAACATGAACTTGTAAACATGGTGATCCTTGAAAAGAATTATCACACATGACCTACCATTTTTTATGATTTGCCCAACTTTTTAAAGAAAAAAAATTAAATGGAGTTCACAATCGTATTAACAATTCAAGGATATCAAGTAAAAATATATTTGAAAGTCTTTTTAATAAAAATGCTTGAAAAATGTATTCTTTTTTTTTATTTTAACAAGAACATTTATTTGAAATTCAAATATTTTTCACGAGTTTTTTATAATGTCTTTTAAAAGTATTTATCAAGTCTTTATTTAAGAAGTACCCTCGATTGTTTTATAACTTTAAAATGATTACAATTTTTTTTTTCAAATGATTAATTTTTAGTAAAACATAATCTTTAAGAATTTGAAGCCATTTTTGGCCCTACTTTCCAAATGGACTCTTAGTCAATTTATCACTTTATTTATTTTTCATTGGCAGTTAAAATATTACATCAAGTTTGACCAAGACTTTAAATCCCAATAAACATGGCCAATTATTTAGTCATGGAATTGAACTAAACCACAAATATTCAAAAATAAGTTTTTTGAATTGAATTGAGTGGTATATTCAGTCATGAAACTTTTCTTTTTTAAGAAAAACATAACATAAATTCTCTTTTGACGTATATATATTTGAAAAAAAAAACTCATCTTTTTTATTATTAAATCTATTAATAGGAAATGTTGTTATTATGTCCAATCCTTGATCTAAGTTTCACTTTTAATTAACTTGAAAATTGAATTAAAATAATGCAATATTATTTGAAAAAATTAACAAAATTTACATTTTGAAGATATCCTTTTTCACAATACCTATTATAAAAAGTACAAACCACTCTTAAATAGATGCATCTTTGCTCAACATTATGAAGTAAAAATCTTCAAGACGCAAAAGAAATTATTTGCATTTGACGTCTACCACTGATAATGTGCATATTAGGTATAGATTCCTTGAAAACAATTATTGATAAGAATTAGGAATGCAATGACTTTTCCACACAATTGTTGATATGAATTAAGAATGCAATGACTTTTCCACACAACTGTTGACAAAAATTAGGAATGCAATGACTTTTCCACACAATTGTTGATATGAATTAGGAATGCAACAAATTTTCCACCTTATTAAAGACGGTATAAGTCTTGACTAAAAGTATGCAATTGGAAAGAAAACTTTAAATTCATATTTAAATATGTAATTTTAATTGACAAATAAGAAATCTTTTCAATTGATTTGATTCCCAGCATTAATAATGTCATTCCTCAAGCCTTGATACAGTGTATTTAATTGCAATGACTTTTCCACACAATTGTTGACAAGAATTAGGAATGCAATGACTTTTCCATACAACTGTAGATATGAATTAGGAATGCAACAAATTTTCCACCCTATTAAAGACGGTAAAAGTCTTGACTAAAAGCATGCAATTGGAAAGAAAACTTTATATTCATATCTAAATATGTAATTTAAATTGACAAATAAGAAATCTTTTCATTTGATTTAGATTCCCAGCATTAATAATGTTGTTCCTAAAGCCTTGATACAATGTATTCAAGCGCTACTTTTTATTTTAATACTAAGATTTAATAAATGAGGTTGATATATACTTCACTCCAATTAGACCACTCACATGAATTAGGATCATTGACATATACCATTGATAATGTAAATATTAGATGTAGATTCTTTGAAAACAATTGTGCAAAAGAATTAAGAATGCAATGACTTTTGCACACAATTGTTGACAAAAATTAGGAATGCAATAACTTTTCCACACAATTGTTGATAAGAAAATTAGGAATGCAATGACTTTTCCATTCTATCAAAGACAACAAAAGTCTTGACTAAAAACATGCAATTGGAAAGGGAACTTTATATTCATATGTAAATATATAATTTTAATTGATAAGTAAGAAATATTTTTTAATAATAATAAAGAGTACAAATAATTTTTTTAGTTTCTTAATTAATTCAAAACAAATCATTATTTTAATATACACTAAAAATAAATGAAGTTTTCATATAATTCTACTTAAAGGAAAAAAAAAATTGTGTTCCACTACAATATCATAGGAATTAATTTTAGGTAACATTTATTTTTTAATATGAATTTCGACTATAACTTCATTTATTTAACTTAAATCTAGGAGAGCTAGATGTATAACTTTGAATAATATATTTGCTTAAAGTGGTATCTAAATGTTCTTAAATGTCAAGTCTACTTTTTTTTTTTTACATGCTACGAATATCTAAAAATTACTAATTAAGTATCATTATCTATACAAAAATAATTATCATATTTGTTTCTATTTTTTATAATTAAAAAAATATTTCAAGACTAATTGTTTGAAAAAAAAATAGTAATAATTTCTTTTCCAAAATATTAACATGTGTTACAATAATAAATATTTTAAAAATTAGTAATTTAACAGTACCATCTTAAGAAATAATAATTATATATTTTTATTTGATATAATTAAAATAAGATAGTTGAGAAGTAATGATTTTAGAAACCTAAACCAAATTAAAGAAAAAGTATAATCATTTTATTGCATGTTTCTAATTAAATACTTAAAAAAAAAAAATCAGTCTCTTACAAGCCAATTCTTCATGAAGAATTGATGGGAATGATTGGATGGGAAATATTGTGAAGCAATTATCCTGGAGTTCTTGACTCTTGGGAAGGAAGAAGTAAAAGAAATTATTTACAACAATGGTAAAATAACCTATTTAGAAAATGAAATTCTATTTTATTTCTACTTGAAAGCATGCCACCCTTCATTTGTGCTATGCCTTGACATAGATGAAGTTTCAATACAAATTTTACCTTTTAAAAAGGAAAAAAAAAATCTAGGTTCCACCATTGTAATGGCTACTACTTAGCCTTAATACAATGGATTCAATCCTCACTTTCTATTTTAATAGTAAGATTTAATACATGAAGCTCATATACACTTCACCTTGATTAGACCCCTCACGTCAACTAGGATAATTGATGGCTACCATTGATGATATGAATATTGGGTCTAGATTCTTGAAAACAATTATTGATAAGAACTAGTAAACCAATGACTATTCCACTCTATTGAAAACAACAAAAATCTTGATTAGAAATGCATGTAGTTGAAAAGGGAATTTTATGTTCATATCAACATCTGTAATTTTAATTGATAAGTAAGAAATCTCTTTTAATAATAATAAACAGTACAAGCAAATTTTACTAGTTACTAATTAATTCACAATACATCCTTATTTGAATGCAGTCTAAAAATAAATAAAGTTTTCATAAGAAGTCTACTTAGAGAAGAAAAGTTCAGCTACAATGGTGTGGTTATGTCGTACTACTAGGTAACATTTATTTATTTTTTAATATGAATGTTAACTATAACTTCATTTATGTAATACCTAGATGGATGACTTTGAATAATATATTTGTTTAAAGTGATATCTAAATGTTCTTAAGTGTTAAGTTTATTATATTTGCTTTAAGTTTATTATATTTGCTTTTATTTTATATAATTATGATAAAAATATTTCAAGACTAATAATTTGACCAAAAAAAATGGTAATGAACATATTTTCAAATATTTCAAACTATTAACATTTGTTAACATAATAAAAATTCTAGAAATGAGTAATTTAACAATATCGTGAAAATGATAATTATATATATATATATATATATATATATTCTTATCTAATACAATTAAAATAAGATATTTGAGAACTAATAATTTTAGAAACCTAAACCAAATTAAAGAAGAAATGTAATCAACTTAGTAAATATTACATATTTCTAATTAAATATTTAAAAATATCAATTTCTTACAAGCCAATTCTTCATGAAGAATTGATGAGATGCAATTCCATGCATGATCTCAATTATTTTATAAGTAACAAATAAATCAATTTTTGTTTTTCAATTTCTTGACGCAAAATGAATATATATATCTTATGCAAAACGTAAGCCTACCAAAAAAAATTTCATGGCAGATTTTTTAATAATAAAATATGTACCCGATTCTCTTTGCTCTCATTAAAGCTTATATTTATTAATTTTTGAAAAAAAAAATATCAAGTGGCTTATATAAAGGCACATGTACAAGTAATGTTGCTCAAGTGGACTTCCTATATCAACTAGGATATTGACATGAGCATATTTGATCCTTACTTCTTAGAAAGAATTGTAATTATTAATTTCAAACAAATTATATTTAAAAGTGAATGGAGTGAAAAAGGAATATTTTTAATAATTTCATTTTAATTAAAAAATTAAGAGTGATAAAATAAAATAAAATAAGTGTGGAATTGAATTAATGTATATACTCTGATCCTTTTCAATTCCATTAATTGTAGACCAATGAGGTAGTTGGATGCCAACACAAACCAATGGAAATATTGGATGTATCACATTTAAGCCTATAAATAAGTGTTTCATCTTCTTCCTTCCCTCCAAGTAAACCCCTAATAACTTCATTTCTACCAATTCAACAATGACCCTTGGATGTCCTTCATCCTACTCCTTACTCCCCCGACTCATCATCACTCCTTGCTTCTTCATATTTCTCCTTTTCCTTTTGTACTCAATATCATCATTCCATGTCACTTTTACATTTGCCTCTACACCTATCACTTCTTTTTCGAAAGTTGAACAAGATCAAGAAGCACTTGCTCTTCTAACATGGAAGGCTAGTCTTGATAATCAAACCCAATCTTTCCTCTTTTCTTGGTCTGGACGCAATTCTTGCCATCATTGGTTCGGAGTGACTTGTCACAGGTCAGGAAGTGTCTCCAGTTTAGACCTTCAAAGTTGCGGTTTGAGAGGTACACTCCATAATCTCAATTTTTCATCACTTTCCAACCTCCTTACTCTTAATCTTTATAACAACTCCCTCTATGGAACCATTCCAATCAACATTGGCAATCTTTCCAAACTGATCATAGTTTTGGACTTTCGTTTCAATCATTTCATTGGTGTAATATCTGACCAACTTGGATTTCTAACATCTCTTAGCTTTCTAGCATTGTCTTCTAATAATTTCAAAGGCCCAATTCCTCCTTCCATAGGGAACTTGAGGAACTTAACCACATTGTACCTTAATTCAAACAACCTATCTGGTTCTATTCCTCAAGAAATTGGATTGTTGAGATCTCTTAATGTTATTGATTTGTCAACTAATAATCTCATTGGCTCAATCCCTCCTTCCATAGGTAATTTGAGGAATTTAACCACTTTGCTCCTTCTGAGAAACAAACTATCTGGTTTTATTCCTCAAGAAATTGGATTATTGAGATCTCTTACTAGTATTGATTTGTCAACTAACAATTTCATTGGTCCAATCCCTTCTTCCATAGGTAACTTGAGGAACTTAACCACTTTGTACCTTAATTCAAACAATCTATTTGGTTCTATTCCTCAAGAAATTACATTGTTGAGATCTCTTAATTATCTAGTCTTGTCATATAACAATCTCAATGGTTCACTACCAACTTCCATAGAAAATTGGAAGAACTTAATTATTTTATACATTTATGGTAACCAACTTTCTAGCTCCATTCCTAAAGAAATTGGATTATTGACATCACTTGAGAATCTTGACTTGGCAGACAACAATCTTAGCGGTTCAATACCAGCTTCCTTAGGAAACTTGTCCAAGTTAAGCCTTTTATATCTTTATGGTAACAAACTTTCTGGATTCATCCCTCAAGAATTTGAGTTACTGAGATCTCTTATAGTTCTTGAGTTGGGAAGTAATAATCTCACTGGTCCAATCCCTTCTTTTGTAGGAAACTTGAGGAACTTAACCACCTTGTATCTTTCTCAAAATGGCCTTTTTGGTTATATCCCTCAAGAAATTGGATTGTTGAGATTGCTTAATATTCTTGACTTATCATTTAACAATCTCATTGGTTCAATACCAGCTTCTATAGGAAACTTGTCCAGCTTAACCACTTTGGCTCTTCATTCCAACAAACTTAGTGGTGCCATTCCTCGAGAAATGAATAATATCACTCATTTGAAATCTTTGCAGATAGGTGAGAATAACTTCACTGGCCACCTACCACAAGAGATATGCCTTGGTAATGCTCTTGAAAAAGTTTCAGCCCAAAGGAACCATTTCACTGGTCCTATTCCAAAGAGCTTGAAAAATTGCACTAGCTTATTCAGAGTTAGGCTTGAAAATAACCAACTTACTGGAGACATAGCCGAAAGTTTTGGTGTATACCCTAATCTAAATTATATTGATCTGAGCAGTAACAATTTGTATGGTGACCTTTCTGAGAAATGGGGGGAGTGCCACATGCTCACAAACCTGAACATCTCCAATAACAAAATTTCTGGTGCTATACCACCTCAACTTGGGAAAGCAATTCAACTGCAACAACTTGATCTCTCCTCAAATCATCTAATTGGGAAGATCCCAAAAGAATTGGGTATGCTTCCTTTACTGTTCAAGTTGTTGCTAGGCAACAACAAACTTTCAGGAAGTATTCCTCTGGAATTGGGAAACTTATCCAATCTTGAAATCCTTGACTTGGCATCAAACAACTTAAGCGGTCCAATTCCCAAGCAACTGGGAAACTTCTGGAAATTATGGTCCTTGAACTTGAGCGAGAATAGATTTGTGGATAGCATTCCTGACGAAATTGGAAAGATGCATCATCTTCGAAGTCTCGATCTTAGTCAAAATATGTTGACAGGAGAGATGCCACCGCTGCTTGGAGAATTACAGAACCTGGAAACGTTGAATCTCTCCCACAATGGGCTATCTGGTACCATCCCACACACGTTTGATGATTTGATAAGTTTGACAGTTGCTGATATATCCTACAATCAATTGGAAGGTCCTCTCCCAAACATCAAAGCCTTTGCTCCATTTGAGGCATTCAAAAATAATAAAGGTCTGTGTGGTAATAATGTCACTCATCTCAAGCCATGTAGTGCTAGTCGAAAGAAGGCCAACAAGTTTTCTATTTTGATCATAATACTCCTCATTGTGAGCAGTCTATTGTTCTTATTTGCTTTTGTTATTGGCATTTTTTTTCTTTTCCAAAAATTGAGGAAGAGAAAAACCAAATCTCCAGAAGCAGATGTTGAAGATCTATTTGCAATATGGGGCCATGATGGGGAATTGCTGTATGAACACATCATACAGGGGACCGACAATTTCAGTTCGAAGCAGTGTATTGGCACTGGAGGATATGGTACTGTTTACAAGGCTGAGTTGCCAACAGGTCGGGTTGTTGCTGTGAAAAAGCTTCACTCATCACAAGATGGAGATATGGCTGATTTGAAAGCTTTCAAAAGCGAGATTCATGCTTTAACACAGATAAGGCATCGCAGTATCGTCAAGCTTTATGGCTTCAGTTTATTTGCAGAGAACTCATTTTTGGTTTATGAGTTTATGGAAAAGGGAAGCTTGCGAAACATTCTAAGAAACGACGAAGAAGCAGAAAAATTAGATTGGATTGTGAGGCTAAACGTTGTTAAAGGCGTGGCTAAAGCTTTATCTTATATGCACCATGATTGCTCACCTCCTATAATTCATCGAGACATATCAAGTAACAATGTTTTGTTAGATTCAGAATATGAAGCTCATGTATCTGACTTCGGCACAGCTAGGCTTTTAAAGTCGGACTCATCTAATTGGACTTCATTTGCAGGAACTTTTGGTTATACTGCTCCAGGTACATTTTTCTGAGTGCCTTGATTATCTCTAAACGGCCTCTACACATCATATGTAACTTTTATAATTGCTTAGCAGAGCAGAGCATGATCTAATCTTCTTTGCAGAACTTGCATACTCGATGAAGGTGGATAATAAAACCGATGTTTATAGTTTCGGTGTTGTAACATTGGAAGTAATTATGGGGAGGCATCCTGGAGAACTCATCTCATCCCTGTTATCATCAGCGTCCTCCTCATCTACATCACCATCAACTGCCGGCCATTTCCTGTTGAATGATGTGATAGACCAGCGCCCCTCACCTCCTGTGAATCAAGTGGCAAAGGAAGTAGAGGTTGCAGTGAAGTTGGCATTTGCATGCTTGCGTGTTAATCCCCAATCTCGGCCAACTATGCAACAAGTTGCTCGAGCACTCTCAACACAGTGGCCACCATTGTCGAAACCGTTTTCCATGATTACATTGCTTGAGCTGCAGGATCATGGTCATGGGGGTGAAACTAGCTGAGGGTCCTCACTTCTCCATGTAAATTTGTTATCAATTGATTATTACTGTAAAAGCTTATATTGGGTAAAGTAAGAAGATTTATCAGGTCTGAAGAAGTTTCAGCAGATAAGACATACTGTTATGACATCCATGGGGTGGGTGCAAGCATAATGTCTTGTTTGTACTTCTATTATAATATAAAACTACAATTATATTATTTTCCTAAGATATTTGAAGGGTGGAATGTGCAGGTGTACTACCGTGAAGAGACCCATTCTGTTCCTGTTGAGATGACAGAGGGGAAATGTGATGTCCTTGCAACCTTTGGAACTTATTTTTGTTTGAAGGGTCCCTCAAGCAGGTAGTTCATTTGTATCTATATCAGCCAAAGAGTCGTATTTGATGACATTTACGTTAAAGAATGTGATTATTTTAACTCCTGTTGCTTCCAATTTTGCATTTGTATCAGTAGCCAAGTGGGCTACTGAATATGAAGAGCCTGCTGGGGATGCACTTAAATTCAATCATCCAGAATCATTGATGTGTGTTAACAATTGCTGTTCGATCCTGAGGTGAATGATTTCATTAACATGAAAATCTCTTTTCCTCTGTCTCTCAATTTGTAATTGACCCGTAGATTGGTTGTGACGCAGGGCTGTCGTGGAAGAGCGTGGGAATGTCAGATGACTGTGTCTCTACTTCTGAGGCTGCCAAATAATCTGCATCACCGGATGCTTGGACAAGTTGATTTTATCAATGGGGGGCCTCCATGCCAGGTTTGATCAGCTTCTGCTCTGTTTTTTTACTCTATTCTAGGAGCTAAAACAAGGCTGCCATCTTCACAGGGTTTCTCTGGGATGAATCCATTTAACCAAACTAACTGGAGTAAAGTTCAGTGTGAAATGATCCTCGCCTTCTTATCCTTTGCCGATTACTTTCAGCCAAGGTTCTTCCTGCTCGAGCATGTGAGGAACTTCATGTCTTTCAACAAAGGACAGGCATTCCGTCAAACTCTAGTATGGTAGAGCAGTCTATGAAGCATTCATCAGCATTATGACATTGTAAGTTCCCATCTTGGTCTTGAGTTATGGCCACAACTGTTGAGGGTTTTGCAGATTTTTCCAAAATTTTGTCTCTCACATTGAATCAAATCCCATCCTGTTGTAATTTTTCACAAAACTGGAAAACCCAGACAGGGTTTAGAATTTAGGAGGCCAGTAAAAGATGAGGATTGAATTGAATACGAGATGTATTGACTCCAATTGCAAAGCTGAAATTTGAACAGAGAATAGAGGATTTTACGTTCTAGACGTGAGGGGCTTATATCTAGGAAAATAAAGTGGGAGCTTCAGATAATACTCTTTTAAGCCTGATATGGAAACTTTCTGTTTGTGTCTCACAGTATATACCTCTGGTGTCAATAACTCTGGAGGTTTGAAGGCGCGTCAGGGAGCCATGGTCCCAATTGCATGGGGCGTGCTCCTTCCATTTGGGACAATCATCCCAAGATACTTCAAGCATCATGATCCTCAATTGTTTTATCTTCATATCTTGATCCAGATTGTGGGTTTTCTTCTGGGTCTTGCTACTGTTGTCGTAGGAAGGACACTCTACAATGGACTGGAATCCGATCGCTTTGGCAAATTCAAGATTCAGACCCCTCGAATCCTTAGTGCTTGTCCTTAGCATTCTTCAGGTTTGTTTTGGCTCGGGCTAGGCCTTCACTCGACATTAACTAAATATATTTCTTCAAGCATGCTGAAAACTAAGTTTACTTCTTCTCAGGTAATGGCATTGAATCTAAGTTTACTTCAGGTAATGCTGAAAACATCACTGGGTAGGGAGACTTGCTCTCTTCTTGGGAGCTCTGAATATTGTGATTGGACTTTTAGTGGCAGAAGCAGGCTCGGGGTGGAAAATAGGATATGGGTTTCTTGTATCCTTCATTCTTGTGACAGTCACCGTTTTGAACGTATCCTTGGGGCTGCGGAGGTCCAAGAAGGCAAATGACTCCTGTTTTTGGATGTAATTAGGTTTTTTGTTCATGTGTCTGCACCTTTTTTAGGACCCTAACAAGTAATCTTTTCATTTTTTTCAATAGATTATTGAGAGAGTGATAATTTCCAAGACTGTTGAAATTACATTTTTTTTTTTTATGCTTATCAGCATGAACTATGAGTTTTTTGTTATTATCTCCCCTCAAAATGGGTGACAAACCGTATTTTTTTGCTAAGATGAAACAAGTAACTCAAGGAGAAAATGATTCAAAGAGCAGATGAACATATTAAATAGAACTACTTCATACACTTGCATAGTTCAATTTGATAAAAAGAGTATTTAAGTAAAAACCCCGATAAGGAAAGTAAATATATATTTAGGAATTGATGATAACTAACCAAAGATAATTAATGTCCATTTGAAAGTGTTTTTAGATGAAGAACCTTTAGTTGAAGCTTTTCTCCAATAACATTTAACCTTGCAATTTTACAGATATACTATTTATGCATAAACTTCTCTTAATTTTATAGACACCTTTTAAAATCGTGAAGGCCCTTGAGCCTAAAGCAAACATTATATTCATTGTTGGGAGCGAGTCTAGGACCCTCTTAATATGCATTCTATTTTATTGCGGACTATAAATGATTGATTTGGTAGTCCTTCTTATGGTCCAAATACCGATTCCTTAAGACTTCCAAATGGAAAAAAGCATGGCTATTTTGCTCATAGGTGATCAGTCTCACTTACAGATGAACTAAGATAAGCATCGACAACAAAACCATGCATTTGATTGAAAAAGAAGTAAAAGAAATGACAGCTAATTTGATTTTAAAATTTAATATGAATGATTTAAAAAATATTAAGAGAAATAATAAGACTTATGTTCTAAGGATAAAAATGAAGAAAGAAATGATAGAGTTAAAAAAGTTTACTTCTGACAAGGAAAAATAGTTAAAAGAATTTAATCCAAATAAAGAATAAGGGAGGAATTTAAAATTAATAAACTTAAAAATTCAGTTTTAATTAATTTACATATTAAATGATTTGAAAATAAAATTTATAACCTAAGCCACTTGATTTTTTTTTTTTTCATTCATTGATACTTTAAAATGATATCAAGTTTGGTTAAAGATTTAAAATCCTATGAAGTATGGTCGATCATCATTTTCATGAGTAATTGAATTTATCTAATTTTTTGTATTTATTATTTAGTCATTTTCTATTTTTTGGTGAATAGGTGTAAACTAAGTCACAACCATTTAAAAGCTTAAGCTTCTTAAAGTGATTGAATTTTATTTATCTATTTAGTTATTCAATTTTTATTGTATTTATTTGTTTTAAACCTATAAAAAAAATCATAATATGAATTCTCTGATATATATATATATATATATATATATAATTAAAAGAAATTTATGATCATTATACGAAACCATAACTTGTGTCTTCAACCTTGACATGTTAAAATCAAGTACCACTTTCTTTGTTCTTTTATAAGATATTTAAAACTAAAATTTAATATATAGTGCATACATCTGGTTTACATCAATAATACCACTTATATAAAATTATTGTCACTTTCTTTATTCTTTTATCATATATTTCACACTAAAATTTAATAAATAGAGCCTATAAATGGTTCACTTCAATTGGAGCATTTACATCGATAGGATCCTTGACACGGGTAATCACTAACAATACAATGTTTGGTGAAGAACCCTTGATAACAAATTATGACAAGAATTTAGCCATAAAGTGAATTTTTTTTCCCCATTGAACATGACAAGCATCTTAATTATGTGTACAACTGAAAAAGGAAGCTTATATTTATATATTAATATATACGAAAATTTCAATTAACAACTATGAAACCATTTTTCCCTCTTGAATTAGTCTATCCTACCTTTTGGTGAAGAGGAGTAAACCAAGTCACATCTATTCAAAAGCTTAAGCTTCTTAAAAGTGATTGAATTGTCATTTATCTATTCAATTATTCAATTTTTATTGTATTTATTTCTTTTATACCTATAAAAAAAATCATAACATAAATTTTCTTATATTATATATATTTGAAAAATAAAAAATTAAAAAAAATGTAAAAAGAAAAAAAAAACCATCTCAATGATTGTTAAATCCAAATTTAGTATCATATAAAATTTAGAGTAGAAATATATCAACTAGCATTGTTAAAGAAATGTCCCTATACCTAACCTTGTAAAGACAATAGCTTTGAGTTCTATATATATATTTAAAAAAAAAAAAGAATTATTAGTGGGGATGGTGTGACATCTTATATATTTACATGAAAACATGTTACACTTGTGATTTAAATAGTCATATGCCTTAAATTTTTTTATAAATTTTACTTTTTAAAGAGGAAAAAAATAAACTAGGTTACCTAGCATTATCACATTTATTCCTAAACTCTTAAAATAAGGAATTCAGTTATTCTATCCAATGCGTAACCATATAAGTGCACTTACCATGGAAAAATTATCATAATGATCAAGACAAGTTATCCTTCACGTAGGAGGTATAGTGCACTCCAGTCTCTATTGAATTATCCAAATCTATAAATAAACTGTAAACAACTTATAATTTTATAAGAAATTCATAACTTGGATCTTCTATACAACTGTTAATGTACTCTAAGTCATATATAATGCAATGATAAATATATAAATATTTAGATAACTAATTAATACAAAAAGGATAATAAAACGAGCCATAATCATTAATAAGAAAGAGCATTGAGAAGTAGTGAAATGGATCTTCAAGTAGTTGAGTTGCTTGTGTTTCGAGGGAGCTCAAATAGTTTTGGAAAGGTTTACATGCAGATATGGTTAGTGACATTGGCAATAAGAGGTCTAGATTTTTTTATTTGATAACTTTTATAGTGGGAGATGTGTCATGGTCGTCTAAGTTGCAAGAGTTTGTTGCCTTGGTCACAACAGAAGCTAAGTATATAAGCAACGAAGAAGTTGTTGTGACTAAAGACTGAAGCATGGATGGTGAGTATGTGGTGTATTATGACAGTCAAAGTGAGATGGATATTAAAAAAACACCATGTACCACTCTCATACAAATGATATTGATGTGAGATACCATTGGTCAAAAGAAGCGGTTGAAGGTAAATACTAAATACATTCAACCAATGAAGATCCATACTCTATGTGTGTGTTGAAAAGGTGGTTCCTAAGCAAAAGCTTGAGTTGTGTTTCAACATGGCAGGCATGAAGGTATTCCTCCCTCATGCGTTGGAGGGGGTGATTGTTGTGTTAGGTCCCATAGCCACTACTTTTTCCAGCCCATATGGACTCTTATTGTTGCATCCTGACAGCCCATTTGAAGCCCAAAGCGTGGGCCCATTTATTTCTTGCTTGAGCAACACTTTAAATGCTTTTTTGTAGCCGGTCTTTAGAGCTAAAGAAACCCTCGTGGGGTGAAGAAACAAAGGAAGAAAAGCCGTGGGGCTAGTGGTTTAGGGCATCCTACACAAGCCACATTGATAGAGATTCTTAAAACCATCTTCAAATCCAATGAAGGGAAAAAGTTTCCTCCCCTATTTTGGCTCATTTTATTCTGTAAAATCCCTACATTCTCTTGTTCCTTTGGTATTGTTGAGGTAGTTGTCTTCATCTCAAGATTATGTATTTTCACTAACTCTCGGGAGAGAAGCTAACAGACTTTGCATTCCCATTTTGTGTTAGTTGAAATGGAAGGAATTAGATAGTGGGTTTTTCTTACCTCCTGTGGGAGGGGTTTTCCACTTTAAAATTTTGTGTTCTTTGTATTAATTTATTTTTCCTTGCACGCATTAGAATATTGCCTCTTGTTTCATTTTGGCTTGCTGGGTTTCATTGTTGTATACCTTTAGATTGGAGCATCTGTAGATTAGGTTTATACATAGAATAATGCTTTGTGTCCTAGCATGTGTTGTCATCATCTCAACAATATGAGAGTGGAGTCTTTGGCACATGAAGAATCTGATGTTCCAGTTTTTTGAGTTCATGAACGGGTGACAGTGAAGCATGAATCAGAGAGCATATTTCATTAGATTGGACATCAGATCCCATTTGTGGCATGGCCTCTGAATCCATTGTGGCTCTAGTTTTAAATATCAGTAATGAGATCCCTAAAGTAAGTTGAATCAGATGCCAGAAAAACTGAAAAAGAAAATGGGAAGAAAGCAGAAAAGGTATCAGTCTTGAGTATATAGGAAAATATTCAACACTGATCCACCTCAGTCCCAAGCTAGATGACCCATAGCAACTGTTTCTTTCGTGTATCTTTTATGTGGTAAAAAGCTCAGGAGATTTTCCTCTATGAATTTTGTTATTCCTCTAGGCTTAAAAATCACTCTCAATTATCATTCATTCATCTGTTAATCCAAGAAAGAAGACAAAGTGATAACAAATATATGCACCATGTAAAAAGGAATTCTCATTCTTAAGCAATGTAGCCACCTCCATATTCTCCACTCTCAAACCTCTATGAAGAAGCAGAAGGACATATATTCGGAAGCAATGAACGGACCCAACACTCCCCAGGAGGTCCCAAGGAAGACGAAGCCACTGATTCTCATGGAACTTATTGACTTGCCGGAACTTCTGAAGCCGGAACTTGGGCGATAAAGGGATGACTCAACAGCCTTTCAGCCGTCCATCTCTCTGTTGGATCCTTCTCCAGACACCTTCTCAGAAAATCCTTGGCGTCTTCTGATATATTTCCGAGTACTTTAGGCACTTGCCTCCAAGAAACCATACGGACAGCCTACTCATTTACATCCTTGCAATTCATCCAAGCTGGTTTCCCAGTAAACATCTCGACCACCATGCACCCAAGAGACCATATATCCTTAGGTGCCTCGCTTTCTCCGTTTCCACTACATTCCGGCGGGGTGTCATCTGAAGTATGCTGGGAGCCCAGCGCCCCATTGAACTCCTCCCTTCCAGACCTCTTAGCGTGTCCAAAATCAGCGATCTTAACTTTATGCCCGCCATTTTCAGAATGAAACACGAGTATATTATCGACCTTCAGGTCACAGTGGACGAAGCCTTCCTTGTGGACATCACGGAGACCCCTAACAATCATTCTCGTAAAACGCTGAACTTCACCCTCCAGCAATCCGCTCTTCCTCCGTATTATCAAACTTTCAAGACTTCCTACGGGTGCATACTCAAGAACTAAATTATAGACCAAAACGCCATTGCCTTCCTGGGTTGAGTAACCTCCAAAGTAGTCAACAATATCTGGGCAGTGTCCAAGTCTATGAAGAATCTCTTCCTCCTTTTGAAGTGAAGAATAACAAGAAGAACACCAAGATTTCAGAGCTAGTAGGCGGCCATTGGAGAATGCCATGTGCACCTTGCCGGAACTTCCCACGCCAACAAGAATTCCCTTGGTTATCATATGTTCCATGGCCGATTTTCTTTGACGTACAAGAATGAAAACAAGGTGAAAATCAGGAAAAGAAAATGGATATGCATGAATTAAAAGGAAAACAAAGTTGGTAGTATTAGATTCCACGTAGAATTAGGGTCACTTTCCGGTTTGGTTTCTTTTCATCCAAACAAGGTAGGAGATCCTTTGATATTGCTTCTTGTAAAAGTACTTTTTTCCGCAGCACTTCTACTTAAAAACGAATTTAGAGAAAGCCAAAGAAAATAATAATTTTTATAAAAAGCCTGATTTTTATGTGATAAATATTTTTAAGTGTATATAAAAACCATATTTATTAATCATGATCTGATAATCACAATCCCAAATATCTTTAAATATAATTTTTCCATCATTAGTTCTAAGTTCTTAAAAGAAGGTGAATTAATTAAATAACTAAGTAGGGTATTTGGTAAACCAATTTAATAACTTATAAGTGATTTATAACTTAATTTAAGTTATTAAGTAAATTAATTATATTTAGTAAAATAACTTAATGGTATGACTTAAAAGTAAAAAATAACTTTAAGTAATAAATAAAAACAATTAATTTATTTTTAAGCTCACATCTTCATTTTACCTTTTCACCCCAATTTGCCCTAGTTATCTTCACGAGCTCTTTTGCTAGTCCATGACCTTCATTATAACTTCACCTCTTTTGCCTTAATTAAAATTTATGAGAATTAATATATCAATGTGATAATTTATAATAAATTTTAAGTTAATTTTATTGAACAACCTTAATGTTTAAAGTAAAAATTAAGTAATAAGTTATAAGTCAACGACTTAAGTATAATTTAACATAAAGTCAACTTAAATTATTAAGTAATAAGTATTAAGTTTTATCAAACATCCCCTTAATATAACATAACAATATTTATTTTTTATTTTCTAAAAAGTAATAAGTAATAAGTAATAAGTAATCAACAAAACTGATAAAGGTGAGGGTAAAGGCCAATAAACTATTCAAACTCAAATTCAGTAAGCTAACGAAATACCCACAAAAAATTAATGACTAATATTCAAGAAATATATCAATTAAGAGTAATAATAATGAATTGACACGTGATTGATTAAACACACAAACACATCTAAACTGATTAAAATGGACCAAATTAAATCAGGGCAAACATGAACTTTCAATCATAGAATTAATTTTATTAAGGAGCTAATATTATAGCAAATACTTAAATTGATTAGGTTAGTGAAGCTAGATCAGAATAAATTAAACACATGCACTTTCAAATATAAAATTGATTTTATTAATAACTTAAAATTATAAAAAAAAACCTAAAATAATTCAAATGAATCAAATTAAATGAAAGCAAACTAAAATCAAAATATGAATTCATGGAATCAACTTCCTAAATAAATTTACATTATTAAAATGAAATCTAAACTCAAAATGAATTAAACACTAATTTAGGCAAATCTAAAAATCACATATTTAACACATGAGGTCAATTATTTTAACAAACTAAAATTTTACTTAACCTAAAATTAAATTGAAAAACTATCCAAAACAAATTTTAAAACTAAACTATAAAATCAATCTCATTAACAAAAGGATAAAAAGATAACATATGAATAAATAAATATGACTAAAACGAAATATGAACTCATGGAACCAAAATTTTCAAATAAATTTACATTACTAAATGAAATCTAAATTTAAAAATATTTTTAACACCAATCATGGCAATCCTAAAATCAAATATTTAACACTTAATATTAACTATTTTAACGAACACAAATTTCACTTAAACCAAAAATTAAATTAAAGAAAAACTATCTAAGATAAATTTTAAAATTATGTCTATAACCTATAACATAAATCTTATTAATAAATGGATAAGTAGTTAGCATATAGATAAATAGATGTCAAGCTTAACAATGACTTATAATGGCATAACAGTAAATCCATAAAGAACTTTTAACATATTGTATTGATGGATTAAAAAAAATATAAGAGAGAAGCTCACCCAACCGGATGTGTATACTAGTAGGCTTCCCAAAGTGGCAGCGGCGTGAATGATTTGACTAGCCAAAATCAGCTGGTTGTGCATGCTCCAAAACAACCCATAATGGTGCGTGGTTGACGTGAAAGGGCTAGCAAATGAACTCCGGTTTCTATGCTTGATACTAACCGGTTGTGGCACTATCAAAACAGCCCAGATGTGTGCGGTTGATGCGATGAAGAGCAAGCAAATGACCAGCTGCTGTGCTTGGAGCAAATCTGGATGTGTGCGGCTGGTTCTTCTCTTGTCTTTCAATGATCCGGCTGTTCCTGAAATTCTCTTAATGGTGTGGCTGTTCCGGAAATTCCCCCGAGGGTGCGGCTGCACCTTGCACTTCCAAAAGTTGCTTCTCCTCAAGGTTGCGGCTGCACCTGTGATTGCTTGCCAATGGTTCCCCTCATGTCAAGAATGGTGCGACTGCTCTAAAAGAAAAGCTCCATGGTGCGGCTGCCTTCTCATGCTCAGAAAAAATCATTCTTTCTCATCCTTCGTTGATTTTCTTTCTTTGGTGCAGCTGGTGCTCCCTTCAATGATGCGCCTCTCACCTTAAAATTGATGCGGCTGTTCTCCCTCCAATGGTGTGCCTCTCACCTCCAGGCTCATGCGACTGTTCTCCTGAAAAAAAATCCTCGTCAAGGTTGTGTCTCTCCTCCAGACTTATGGAGGTTGTTTTCCACAAAAAATCCTCCTCAAGGCTGCGTTTCTATAAAGGTTTGAGAACCCGTGTAAAATATGGTTGAAATCCTCAACAATTATTGAGGTAATTGTTTCTCATTATATAGAGTGTATATACAGTTGGAAGATCATACAAACTAGGAAAAGAAAAATATACATAATAACAAATAATCTAAGATCAAGGAAAGAATCAATCAGGAGAGGATTCTGCCTTATCACCCCCCTGCAAGCTGAGTGTGGTAGAAGGAATAACATGAAGCTTGTTATGAAAAAGTAGGAACTGAGGCTTGGAGACACCCTTGGTAAAAGAATCGACAAGCTGAAGATGGGAGGAAGTAAATGCGACTTTTACAGAACCATTTGCAATCAACTCACGAAGAAAATGATAATCAATCGCAATGTGCTTAGATCGAGACCGAGTGACTGGATTGAACGCCATAAAAAGAGCACTTTTGTTGTCGCATAATATCTTTGGAGGGGAAGGCAAGGGAAGACGTAGATCACGAAGGAGCTGAACAATCCAAGCAACTTCAGCAGTAGTAATGGCTAAGGATCTATACTCAGCTTCAGCACTAGAGCAAGAAACAGTAGATTGTTTCTTAGAGCACTAAGAGACAAGATTAGCGCCAAAGAATATAAGATAGACACTGGTAGATCGCCGTGTATCAGGATAGCCAACCCAATCAGCGTCAGAATAAGCAAGCAACTCATGAGAGGAGGTGCGGTGAAGTTGAAGACCATGATGGACTATGCCTTTAACATAACGCAATATGCGTTTGAGTGCTCAAAAATGATTTTCAGTTGGAGCATGCATGTACTGGCAAATAGAATTGACACTGAAAGAGAAATCAGGCCGAGTGATGGTCAAATATTGCAAGGCTCCTACAAGAGACTGAAAAATAGTGGGATCCGAAAATAGCTTCCCTGTAGTGGAGAGATGTTGACCAACAACAAAAGGAGTAGAAATGGGTTTGGCCTCAATCATGTCAGCACATTGTAGTAAATCAAGAGCATACTTGGTTTGGCTAAGAAATAAGCCTTGAGGGTTATGTTGGACTTCAACACCAAGAAAATAGTGTAGAGAACCCAAATCTTTCATTGCAAATTCTTTGGATTGTCGAGTGATAAGAGTCTTGATCAAAGCAGGATTGGTGCTAGTAAGCACCATATCGTCAACATAGAGCAAAAGATAAACTATGTCTGTTGTGGTATGATGGACAAAGAGAGATGAATCAACCTAACTGAGAATAAAACCAAGTTTCATAAAAAAAGAGTTGAATCGTTGGAACCAAGCATGAGGGGCTTGTTTGAGTCCATAGAGAGCACGTTTCAAATGGCACACATGTTGTGGAAATTGTGGATCAATGTAGCAAGGTGGTTGTTCCATGTATACTTCTTCAGAAAGATGACCATGAAAAAAGACATTCTTAACATCTAATTGATGTAAGGGCAATCCAGAAGTGACTGCAATGGATAGAATAATCCAAATAGTAGCAGGACGCACCACAGGACTGAATGTATCGTCAAAATCAAGGCCATGAATTTGAGAGAAGCCCTTGACCACGAGACGAGCCTTATGACGCTCAATAGAACCATTAGCATGGAGCTTGGTCTTAAAGATCCAACGACAACCAACCATATTATGATTGATAGGGCGAGGTACAAGATCCCAAGTATCATTCTTCTTCAAAGCTTGTATTTCATCATCCATAGCCAAGAGCCATTTAGGGTGTTTGGCCCCAGACTTGAAACCCCGAGGCTCTTGTATGGCAAGAAGGACCTGAAAAAACTGAGACGAGTGTGAAAATGTCAATGCATGATAAGCCTTAGGTTTAAATATACTAGCTTTTCCTCTAGTAACCATTGGGTGAGTGTTGGTAGAAGTCCGACGTATGGAAACAGATGGTGACAAAGGACTAGAAGAAGGAATGGTAGATATGACCGGAGATGCATGGGAGGAAGCATGAAGGTCATCATTGCATGGCAAACAATTGGGATTCGAAACAGGAGAAGATAACAACAAATTAGGAGACATATTATCGTTAGACTCGAAAGAATCAGAGAAAGTAATATAAGGTGTTGAATTATGAATTTGTTTCATATCATCACCCGCATAAGGAAAGATAGTTTCATGGAATTGGACATGTCGAGGACATAAAGATGTTGTGTCTTGCGATAAAAACAGCGAAAACCCTTGTGAAGAGGGCTATAACCTAAAAAAACATAAGGTGAGGATTTGGAAGACAATTTGTTAGGAGCATAATCTCGTAAATAAGGAAAGCATAAACATCCAAAAGTATGAAGCATAGAGTAGTTTGGTTGTTTACTGAACAGGAGCTCGTAGGGAGTTTTGCCATCAAGAGTTTGTGATGGGAGTCGATTGATGAGATAAACAGTTGTTGAGAAGGCCTTAACCCAAAGAAATAAAGGAACACAAGCATGAAACATAATGGTAAGACCCGTTTCAGTGACATGTTGGTGTTTATGTTCAGCAATCCCATTTTGACTCGGTGCATAGGGGCAAGCAATGCGTAGCACAATACCATAAGACGTAAGGTGAGAGCGAAATTTATTATTTGTAAATTCAGTTCCACCATCACATTGGAAGGACTTAATTTTAGAAGAAAATTGAGTCTCAATATAATGTTGAAAATTGATAAAGGTATCAAAAAAATCAGATTTGTGTTTTAATGGGAAAAACCAACTGAATTTGGTACAATCATTGATTACTACTCAAAATTAAAGTGATATTTCATAGCTTTTAATTAACTCTTTTAAACACTTTTGAGTAGTAGTTATCACCTTTTAACTCAATTGGCATGTTAAGGACCCTTGCAATCAATTCTAATAAATAATGTGTTAAGTTTTGGTGTTTTGATAGCTTTTTGATCAACAAAGCAATATGAGATTGAGGAGAGTTCTTTGAAATCCAAAATACAAGGAGTATACCTGGATAGTGCGTCTGGATACACCATCGGAGGGCATCTGGACAACATATCCAGGTAGGAATTGTACCCAACTGCCGCCATTTACACCTGGATGCGCGCCGCCATTTGTATTCGACTGCCGCCATTTATACCCGGATGCGCGCCGACATTTGGCATCCGGCTGCGGCCATTTGCACCCGGCTGCTGCGCACTTTCCACCCGGATGTTCACATCCGGAATGCAGGAGCCGGATGGGAGAGGAGGCGTTTTCAACTTCTCCAGACGGACGTATCCGGATCATCTGATAGCGTCTACCTGGATGGGAGAGCAGCCATTTTGCACAGTGCTGTGGTGTTCTCCTGAAGTTTCCTGATATTTGCCACCGATATTTTGCTTTAGATATTTGTTGTCTAAATCCCCAAAATCTCCTTGTAATCCACCTATTATAGGATTCCTTAGTCTTTAAGCAAGTACAAGGGGTGAATAACCTCATATATATAGTTTATAATTTTCTTTACAAAAGATCATCTATGTGATTAGAAAAGAAAGAAATATAATACATAGAACACTTGCTCTGTTTTCTCTTCATATATTTATTTTCTCGTTAGTTTTCTTTCTAGCCAAACAACCTCTGAGGATGTTTTCCTAGAGGATGAGAGGCTAAACCTTTGGTTTCTTAGACTAAAGGAAGCTAGGTGAAAAGTCCAGATGCAAAAGTGGAAAACTCTCGTGCCTTAAATACAGGTAATTGGAGTTCATAAATGGTTTTTAAATCTAAAGTTTTGCTTTAAATCCCTTAGAATCACTTTGAATGGCCAATACATGGTAAGCTTTTAGGTCTCTGTGGATACTTATTGCTAGATCCACGTCAGACCATTAGTTATCATGTACGAGTCATTGGAAAGTGGCTCAAGGTGAAGACCAATAGTGTCTAAAGCCATTAATGGAACTTGACTACCATTTCTATTGACTTTTTATGGATTAAACCTTCATTGTTAAACTTATACCGGTTCGGGAAACAACCATCCTTTATGTTGTTGTCCCCAATACGAGGAGAAAAATTCGGAATTGCCCACTTTGCATTCTGAACTTGATCCTAGCAACCTTTAGCTCCGGGAGACTTTCTTTCTTCCATTTTAAACTAATTCTATGTTAGTTTAGTTTAGTTTCAAACACCATTTTCAAAAAAAATTCTATTTTTTTTTAAACTTTAAGTTTTTGACAAAGGAAATCATCAAATTCAATTTCTAATCTTGAGTCTATCACTGGTAGAGTGAAAACCCATCCCAGAGTTCGACCCTAGAGCTGCTATACTATAGTAGCTTTGCTACGCTAGTATGAGGTCATAGGATTTATAAATATTTTTTATTAAAAGATCCGACTGGGAAAAACGAATCAATCATCAATGAACACTGCATAATAACAAAAACCAGTAAGAGAAAAAGCAGGTGAAGGGCCCCATAAATCACAGTGTAAGCGATCAAAAGGCAAAGGACAACGATTATTATTAAGTGAAAATGGAAAACGATGGTTCTTGCCAAGGTTACATCCAACACATAAACTTGAATCTAAACCCATCAATTTATTACTACAAGAAATAAAACCAGACTTAGAAAGAGAGTTAATGGTACGAAAACTAGGGTGGCCTAGTCGAGCATGCCACAAGGGAACAGAGGCACACGACTTATTTGAAGAAACGATGGAAACAAGGGCATGATGATTTTGATCGAGCACATACAAGCCATTCTCACATCTGCCGACCCCCAACGCTACTCTTGTGACCCGATCCTGTATGGTAAAGCCAGAGGGAGAAAAAATAACACAATAATTATTATCCTTTGTAAGTTGACTAATGGAAATAAGCTTTTTCTTAATGCCAGGAACAACTAAAACATTGGATAAAAATAAAGAGCTTTGGGGAACAAGAGTGGAAAGGGGACCAGTGTGAGAAATGGAAAGGGACTGACCATTACCAACCATCACCCGTTCATTACCAGAGTAGACAACAGGAACATCTACACTCTCAGGATCATTTGTCAAGTGAGAGGTTGCACAAGAATCCGGATACCATTCAGAGTCGTTGGAGTCCGGAATTGAGCAAGCTGCGAAAGCCTTAACAAGGTTGGCATATTACTTTTTCTTGAGATTAAGGAACGTCTAACACCGTTTAGCTAGGTGGCCCTCTTTGTCACAGATTTGACAATAATCAGGAGAAGATGGGGACGATTTTGAGGCAGAGGCAGTGGAAGGTTTGGGCTTCCCGCTCTTGGTGCTTTTCGGTCTGGTGGAATTATTTTGTTGAGCGTAGAACCCTATGTTGATAGATTGTTGGTACATCGATCGTTCAAAGATCTCATGACTCAAAGCTTTTGGAATGATATCTGCAAAAGAAGGTAATGGAAGCTGGGAAAGCATTGTAGTTGAGAAAATTTTATAATCGGGACCTAAGGCTCTCAAGAACCAGTGGACTTTATCCAAGTTGTCAATGGGACGACCAATTGCCGTTAGTTGATCGCAGAGCCCTTTGAAGAGTCGAGAAAATTCTGCTATGGATTTCGAGCCTTGCTGAATCAGTTGAAGCTCATCCTTGAGTTGGAGTTCCCGAGTCTTGGATCTGTTAGAAAAAAAGGCTTCAAGAGTGGTCCAGGCCTCATGTGCATGACTCAGTCCAAGTACCTCACTCATAGATTCCTCTGTAAGAGAAGAATAGAGAAGACTAAGGAGAGTCTGATCAGTAGTCAACCAAGAGATGTATGTCGGATTCACCTGGGTGATGCCGTTAGAACTAGTAACATTTGGAGAAGGAGTTGGGACACTACCATCCAGAAATCCAAGAAGATCTTGGCTGGTCAACAGAGGGAAAAACTAATTTCTCCATAACAAATAATTAGAGAAGGTCAGTTTGATGGTGAGCATTTGCACCATCGTGTTGAGAGGAAGTGGAGATAATGAAGATGACGATGTAGCCATGAAGAGGATTGAAAAAAAAAATTAGAACCTGCTCTGATACCATATAAAGGTTTGAGAACCCGTGTAAAATATGGCTGAAATCCTCAACAATTATTGAGGTAATTGTTTCTCATTATATAAAGTGTATATACAGTTGGAAGATCCTACAAACTTGGAAAAGATAAATATACATAATAACAAATAATCTAAGATCAAGGAAAGAATCAATCAGGAGAGGATTCTGCCTTATCAGTCTCCCACCTCTAGATTCATGCGGATGTTCTCCTCAAATGGTATGCCTCCCACCTCCAAATTCATGCGGTTGTTCTCTTCAAATGGTGCACCTCTCACCTCCAGCTTCATGCGGTTGTTCTTCTCAAATCTTTTTCAAGGGTGCGTCTCCCACTTCCAAATTCACGCGACTATTTTCCTCAAATGGTGCACCTCTCAATCGCGGGGTGAATGGCCGGTGAATCAACAAACAGTCGCATATGTGTGTTTCAAAACAGCAACTTCTCTCCGCTCTGAAAACTCCCTCGATCTTCTCTAACAACAACCTCATATATAATTTTTTTTTTAAAAAAATGGACTCATGCCTTCTTTCATTTTTCTTTTTCTTAATCTCTTCTCAATCTCTCATCCAGCTCCTCTCTACAGCCATGGTAATGGAAGGAACAACAGAAACAGTCCCCTTTTCTTTATTTCTTTTTAATCATTTTTTTTTTCTCAATCACTTTTTCTTGAACACAGCCTTTATCCCATCCACATACATAATAAATCTCTCATTTTCACATTCCATGCAGCTTTGTAAGTTACCATTTAGTGGGCCCTCTTTCTTCTTTTTATTTTTTTTCAAACACATAATAAATCTCTCATTTTCACATCCCACGCAGCTTTGTAACTTACCATTTCAAGTGGGCCTTATTTCCTCTTTTTATTTATTTATTTTCAAACATGGACTAAATATCTCTCCAATCACAGTTCCAAGTTTCCTTTCCTAAAGAAGCCAAACTCTCCATTGATAAATCGCCCTGTAAAATTCCAAAGTTAATAGATTAAAAATAAAATAAAAAACGTGTTTTAGAAAATGAGTAAAATTTATTGGATTGGCAAATATATATGTTATAAAATTATTAGATTAACTAAAAGTATTTGATGAAATTATTAGATTGAAGTAAATAAAAGTATTTTACGAAATTATTTGATTGAATAAAAGTGTTTTATGAAATGATAAAAAAAAAATACACAAAGTAATATACAAAATGGCTAAATAGATAATAATAAAAAGGAAAGTCATGCGAACCATGCAAAAACATGATCCATGAAGCCATGCAACCATGCATTCATGCAAAAAATGATTTAAATGGGCCTAGGGTGCCTAAATGGGCCTAAGGTGCCTAAATGAGCCAAGGGTGCCTAAACGGGGCTAGGGTTCCTAAATGGGGCTAGGGTGCCTAAATGGGGCTAGGGTGCCTAAATGGGCCTAATGTACCTAAATGGGCCTAGGGTGCCTAAATGGGCCTAAGGTGCCTAAATGGGTCTAGGGCGCCTAAATGGGCCTAGGGTACCTAAATGGGCCTAGGGCGCCTAAAGAACCTAAGATGCCTAAGTGGGCCAAGGGTGCCTAAATGGGTTTAAGGTTCCTAAATGGGCCTAGGGTGCCTAAATGGGCCTAAGGTGGTGCCAAGAGTATCTAAGTGAGCCTAAGTCTAAATTAAGGCTGCCAAGGGTCACAACGGGGTTAGATAGATCCCTCAACCAAAGTCCCCAAGGTGGCTTAGAAAATATAGAATACACAAGTAGTAATAGGCCACCAGGGAATTGTTGTAAAGTACTAAGCGAACACACAATAGGGCATATGCTAGTAAGACAAAATGGAGGGTCTACAAGCTCATGCATATAATCCTTTTCAATTCCATTAATTGTAGACTACGGAGGTGGTTAGATGTCAACACCAACTAATGGAAATGTTGGATGTATCACATTTAAGTCTATAAATAAGTGTTTCACTTTCATTCATACCTCCAAGTATACCTCTTAGTAATTTCATTTCTACCAATTCAACAATGACCCTTGAATATTTTTCATTCTACTCCTTACTCCCCCAACTCATCATCACTCCTTGCTTCTTCATATTTCTACTTTTCCTTTTGTACTCAATATCATCATTCCATGTCACTTTTACATCTGCCTCTACACCTACCACTTATCTTTTGAAAGTTGAACTTGATTAAGAAGCACTCGCTCTTCTAACATGGAAGGCTAGCCTTAATAATCAAACCTAATCTTTCATTTCTTCTTAGTCTGGACTCAATTCTTGTCATCATTGGTTCAGAGTAACTTATCACAAGTCAAGAAGTGTCTCCAATTTAGACCTTTATAGTTGTGGTTTAAGATGTACACTCCATAATCTTAATTTCTCATCACTCCCCAACCTCCTCACTCTTAATCTTTTTAACAACTCCCTTTTATGGAACCATTCCAATCAACATTGGTAATCTTTCTAAATTGATCATAGTTTTTTACTTTAGTTTCAATTATTTCATTAGTATAATACCTCACCAACTTGGATTTCTAACATCTCTTAGCTTTCTAGCATTGGTTTCTAATAATTTCAAAGGCCCAATTACTCATTCCATAGGAAACTTGAGGAACTTAACCATTTGGCATCTTTTTAAAAATAAGTTTTCTGGTTCCATCCCTTAAGAAATTGGATTGTTAAGATCTCTTAATGATATTCAATTGTCAACTAACAATCTCACTAGTTCAATCCCTCTTTCCATAGGTAACTTGAGGAACTTAACTACTTTGTACCTTCATACAAACAAACCATCTGATTCGATCTATTCCTAAAGAAATTGGATTGTTGACATAACTTAATGATTTTGAGTTAGGAAATAATAGTCTCACTGGTCCGATCCCTCCATCCATATGAAGCTTGAGAAACTTAATCACTTTGTATCTTTTTAAGAACAAGCTTTCTGGTTCCATCCCTTAAGAAATTGGTTTATTAAGATCTCATAATAATCTTGAATTGTCAACTAACAATCTCATCGGTCCAATCTATCCTTCCATAGGTGACTTGAGGAACTTAACCACTTTGCACCATCATACAAAAAAACTATCTGGTTCTATTCCTTAAGAAATTGGATTGTTGACATCACTTAATGATCTTAAGTTGGGAAATAATAGTCTCACTGGTTCGATCTCTGCATCCATAGGAAACTTGAGAAACTTAATCACTTTGTATCTTTTTGAGAATGAGCTTTCTGGTTCCCTCCCTCAAGAAATTAGATTGTTAAGATCTCTTAATGATCTTAAACTATCAACTAACAATCTCATTGGTCCAATCCCTCATTCCATAGGAAACTTGAGGAACTTAACCACTTTGTATCTTTTTGAAAAGGACCTTTCTGGTTCTATACCTCAAGAAATTGGATTGTTGAGATTGCTTGATATTCTTGACTTGTCATTTAACAATCTCAGTGGTTCAATACCAACTTCCATAGGAAACTTGTCTGGCTTAACCGATTTGACCATTTTTCACAACAATCTCATTGGTGTCATTCCTCGAGAAATGAATAATATCACTTATTTAACATATTTGCAATTAGGTGACAATAACTTCATTGTCCAACTACCAAACGAGATATGCCATGGTGGTGTTCTTCAATACTTTTCCGCCCATGGAAACCATTTCACTGATCCTATTCCAAAGAGCTTGAAAAATTGTACTAGCTTGTTCAGAGTTTGTTGAGAAGATTGAATTTGTTGAGAAGATTCTTGTTATATATGCCCATTCCCTTTCAATTCATATACTAATTGGATTGTGAAGGGTTTGTTCAAAACAATTGTTTCAATAGACAACTAATATTTGAATTGTTTTTATTTTTTATTTTTTTTATCAAGTGTTGGCAAGGAGAATATTGGTTGGTAGGAATGCAACTTTGTTCTTGCCTATGTAGTAATGATTTATTTAAGGGTTTTAGTTGGAAATTCTTATCAGCAATTTAAACTCAATTAAGACTCTCTAAATAAAATAAAATTGAGAAGAAATATGTTTTTTAGGGTAGAGGTTTAGGAAAAGGAAATAAAGAATTTTCTTTTTAAATTTTTTTTATATATATTAGTTGAGTTTTTTTTTTTAGTGGAATTATAAAATTATGTTTGGCTTATGGGAAAATGAAGGATAAGAAAAAAATTAAGATGTTTTGACTATAGCTTATTTATTTTTTATTTAGGACTGAATCTCTTTACGTGTAGTACCACCATTTGGTTTACTTAGGCATTGGGTTTCCATTGTTTAGGAACCTAGAAAACATAGAATGTGATTATATTTAATATTATTTCTTTATTTATTTTCTTTCAAATTCCTATAAATTGAGAATTAGGAAAGCTTAGCTTATTTCTTTTTAGTTTTCGTCTTCTTCTAAAACACCTATTGTAGACTTTGTTGTTAAACTATTAAAATTGGGCACTTCTATTATTTTATTTATTTTTTCTTTTTGTTTTTTTAATCACTTTATTGAATGCAAAAGTTAAAGAAGTTATACATAATGAACAAGGATTGGATCAATCTTCAATTTCCAAACGCACTCTTTTAGAGAGACACTAAATCCTTGTTGAATTTTGTATAAAAGAATTTTCTAGGAAGACAAACTATTTTGTGTCCATGTAACAAATGTGGAAATCAACACCTTCCATCAACCAATGATGATGTTAAGTATGATTTGGTTAAATATGGGTCGAGCTCAACAGATAAAGTTTGGGACTCACATTGTGAAAGTGTAACACTTAAGATTAATGAATGGGTCTCAACATTCCAACATCAATCCAATAAGGAATTGATAGAAAATTTAGATCAAGAATTCATAAAGTCAATATATGTACATGTTAACAAAAGTTCAAATGAAATTGATGAAGAGGGCATAAATATAGTGCTAGAAGATGGATGACATATTATGGAAGAATTAGTCTTGAAATTTAGCAAAAAAGTGCAAGAGGCAATGAATACTTTATATTTGGATGTGAGAATTCATCGTGCTTACCTTCACTATAAAATTATATGGCTTAAAGGTAAGTCATAGATGGAGTGCAAAGAGCTTTATGAAATTGAGCTAGAGGAGATTATTTATCCATAAAGAGTCTTATTTAGTTTACAAACTTTAACTCTTGGCTTCCCCTAAGTACCAAACCAAGGTGGTTGTTCCATATAGACTTCCTCACTCAAATTATCATACAAGAATGTGTTCTTCACATCTAATTGATATAGACACCATCCAAAATTAATAGCTAAGGAAATCAAAATACATATTGAATTATGATGAGCAATAGGAGAGAAAGTCTCCAAATAGTCCATGCTATAAGTTTGAATATAGCCCTTATCAACTAACCGAGCCTTCAACCATTGTATAGTGTCATCTAGAGGATACTTAACATTAAAAACCTAGTGACAACCTACATCATCCTTTTCTTGAGGTAAGTCAATGAATTTATATGTACTTATATTTAGAAGAGCATGCATCTCTTCTTCCATGGATTTCTTCCATGCACTATGATTTAGAGCTTCCTAATAAGATTTAGGAATTGAAATAGAAGACAAAACACAAACAAAAATTAAAAGTTGGGGCAAAAGTTATCAAAAGATACATATTGAGCAAGTGGATAGTGAGTATAATTGTGTTTACCTTTCCTAAGTGTAATAAGGAGATTTGATTCATTAGGAATTATGGGAACGAAAATAGGTGATAGCATAGGATAATCTATGGATGAATTAAGAGGAGATAGAGATTGAATTTGATTTGATTTATTATCTCTATCCAATCTTTTTAATTGATGTGCTTGTAATGGTTTGTCAGTCTTAGAGAAGTATCAGTAGCATTAGGAAGAGGAATAGACTTAGACTGAAATAAGTCATTTTCTAACTGTAAACTATAATAAAATAATAATAATAATAAGTAGTCTTAAAGAATATTACTATAAAAAATTATTTATGAGATAGAGGATCAAAACATTTGTATCCTTTTTGAGTTCTAGAATATCCTAACAATGCACATTTAATAGATTGAGGATCAAACTTGTCTTTATTTGGATAAAAATACCGAACAAAGTAAACATATCAAAAAACAATAGGAAGAAGAGAAAATAATGGACGATAAGGAAATAACACAATATGAAGTCTTCTAATGCAATATGGAGCATGGTACCCAATTTATCAAATAACATGCAATTTAAATGACATCCCTCCAATAAGATTTTAGGACTTTCATGTCAAAAATAATAGAATGAGCAATATCCAATAAGTGATGATTTTTTATTTTAGCAACTCTATTATGTTGCAGTGTAAACACAAAAAATAATGACCAATTCCATTTTCAGAATAAAAAGAGGAAGAGAACTATCATGATATTCAAGGGCATTTTTAGATTGTTAGTTCATGGATCCCATGTATATATGGTACATTCGCCAACTGGAATAGTTGATTGATTAAACAAAAGTATAACCTCATTATGAGTATTATAATTGTTTTTCATCAAATAATGGTAGTTGTGTCCACTTCAATTTATTCAGGTATCAGGAGTAAGCATTAAGGAGTTTCTTTTACTCTCTCACCCCAATTTTTGTGCATTAAATTTTGTTTTTTCTAATTGCTATTCATATGTACAAGTCTAGGGAAAGAGTGTGTAAATTACATATAGAAGATATTTTTATCTTTACATTGATCAATCTATCATGAATAAAGGATAAGTATATTCACCAAGTGGTTTAAAATTTTTTGACATGATCCTTAAGATAGGTTTGATAAATTGATTTAATGCCTTAATTGAAATACTTAGATATAATATGAGAATGGAAGGGAAGGAAAGGAAAGGAAAGAGAAGAGAAGAGAAATAATTATGATTAGAATTAGAATTATGTTAGGACATTGAGTCTTGTTTGAATGTTGACAATTTTGTTCTATTTAAAGTTTAGCTTTAGAAGTCTTTTTAGATAGTGGCTTGCTCTCCATTGAAGATCAAGAGCTATTGTTCGTCCAACCGAAAAGTCATAGGTATGTTTAAAAAGGTTTAGCTTGTGGCAATTTAGACTCCATTGAGGTATAAAGAGAATCAATTTTTTTTTGAACTTAAAATGATTTAAAATTGGACTTTTTGAAAATGGTAGGACCACTCAAGCAGTATGAGATGCTCAAGCACTTAGGACCACTCAAGCTCCTAAGGTGCTTAAGCACTCAGGATCACTTAAGCACTCGAGGTGCTCAAGCGGTGGGTGAGTTAGCTTGAGCAGTCATGTAGATTCTACTGAGATTTTTCACACAAATTTGACTTAGAACTCTTTCAAAACAAAAACTCTTCGAGCTTTTGCCTTAACCCCTTGAGGGTTAGAGATCATTAGTAATTGAAAGGAGATCTCATATTCTCTAGAGAGGATTTCTTAAAGAGAAAGCCTTAAGTGTCATAGCATTTCTGATATCTCATTCAAGGATTTAATCTTTAAATCTTAGGTTGAAGACCTTCATCCCTTCAGCGAGGCAATTGAAGCTACTACATCGCGGACATGAATCAAGTTGTAGGTACTTGAGGGTAAGTCTTTAAGGTAAAACGGTAAGGTAAATCTATATAACTTGATTTTGTATAGTGGACTTAGAGTAGTAGATTTTAGACCTCGTGGTTTTTTATTTCCATAGTTAGTGTGAGGGTTTTTTTTACGTAAAAATCTCTATGCCTCATTGTTTATATCTATCCCTAACATCTCGTAGGTTATCCCTAAAAGATAAAAATCATATTTTTATATTTAAATATTTTAGGTATAACCCATTTAGTTACCTATTTGGTTATATAGGATACCCCTGGGATTTCTCTAGATAAAAATCGAAAATAATACATATAAATCTTTATTGAAAATTTTTAAAATCACCCATTTACCCTCTTCTAGGTGTTCTCTATTGGACTTTCACTTTTTCAAATTAGGACTAAAATTTGATAAAGAGAATTATTAAGTCTTCCTACCCCGTTGTAGACCCTCCTGGTTGGTTGAGACCCCAAGGCCAAGTATGGTTTGATTTTTTGATTTTTTATTTTTATTTTATGGGAGTGGGTGAGATGGGAAAGATTGAGAGGATGGGAAGCAGCGGGAAAAAGGGGAATGGAGGTGGGGTTGTTGGTGGTAGAAAACAGGAGGGGAAGGGGGAAAAAATGAGGAAGAAAAAGAAAGGAGGAGGGCAGAGAGAGAGAGAACTAGGGGGAGCTAGCTTGGGAGAAAAAACTGGCTGTTGGGAAGCTTTCACGAGTTCCAGGTGAGTCCCTTTCGAGTTTAATACGTTTCTTTCTCTCGATATCTGACATCATTTCTTTGTTGACCCATGGGTAATATTTTAGCGATTTTGTTGTGGACATCTCGGATTATTTGGTTTTGAGTTTGAATGTAGTCGGCTGCATGTACACGCCCTGTCTTTGTTTTCTCCTGTAAATAGCTGGCCCTCCATTTTAGTTTGTTTAATGCTTGAGGGTTGTATCGAGTTTGTTCATCCTATTTGAGCCTTTGATGAGTTTTGTGAGGTTCTACAAAGATCTCCAAGCCATCGTCGGCACTCGTAGCGATGACCTCCGCACCTCCGACGTCGCGGGCGATCCTAGCTCCTACGGCCATGGCGCCCTTGATGGGGAGCTCCTTATTGAAGACCATGCCCAGGTGGGGCATTTAGTCTTGATAGGCTTGAGGGTTAATGGGCTAGGGTTGCTAGTTCGGGCTTGGTGGAGATGAAGCCCAAAGCTTTTTTTAATGATGGACTTGGGCTTATGATGGGGATGGAGCCCAAAGCCCCATTATTATTATTATTATGCTAGTTGGGTTTGGTGGAGATGGAGCCCAGAGCTTTTTAATGTTAGACGTGGGCTTGGGCTTATGGACTGAGCTCTTTAAATGTTGGACGTGGGCTTGGGCTTATGGACTTGGGTTTATGATATCATCATTATTAATTATTATTATTACTATTCTTATTAACTATTATTATTATTATTATTATTAACTATTATTATTATTATTATTATCATTATTATTATTATTACTATTACTATTATTATTATTAATTATTATTATTATTAACTATTATTATTATTATTATTATTATTATTAACCATTATCATTATTATTATTATTATTATTATTATTATTATTATTATTATTATTATTAATTATTATTATTATTATTATTATTATTATTATTATTATTATTATTATCATTATTATTATTATTACTATTATTATTATTATTATCATAGTCATTATTATTATTAATTCAATTTTCCAAATCTTATTATTGTTATTATTATTATTATTATTATTAATTCAATTTTCCAAATCTTATTATTATTATTAATTCAATTTTCCAAATCTTATTATTGTTATTATTATTATTATTATTATTAATTCAATTTTCCAAATCTTATTATTGTTATTATTATTATTATTGTTGTTAATTCAACTTTCAAAATCTTATTATTATTATTATTATTATTACTAATTCAACTTTCAAAATCTTATTATTATTATTATTATTATTATTATTATTAATTCAACTTTCAAAATCTATATTCTCACAGTTTAATTTCTCAAAGTTCATTTCTTATCATTACTATTATTATTAATTCAACTTTCAAAATCTATATTCTCGCAGTTTAATTTCTCAAAGTTCATTTCTTATCATTGTTATTATTATTAATTCAACTTTCAAAATCTATATTCTCGCAGTCCGATTTCTCAAAGTTCATTTCTTATAATTACTATTATTACAAATTCAACTTTCAAAATCCATATTCTCGCAGATCAATTTCCTAAAGTTCATTTCTCATCTTCTTTGACAAATTTCAATTTAATTACCGGAGTTCTAATCTTTTAAATTTAATTCCAAATAATCCAATTTTCAAATAAACTCCAAGAATCCAGTCTTCACTCGAATAGTTTTAATCCCATTTCGGTTCCTAAATAATCTTATGATTTTCTTGATTTTACATAGGCAATAATGAATTCTTCATAATTGTAAAACATGGAATTTGTAAGACTAATTCATGAACAATGATTGAGGCTTTGGTGGGGGCCCTATGTTTGATCCTTTTCGATTGTTAACTGTTGTACTTAATGTATTTTGCTTGATTTTCGTTTTGCACTCCAATATGCATGAGCTATATTCCATATCTATTGTTCACTAATTCTGTTTCATGATAGCGCATTCGTGACTGGAGGTCCAGGTACGCGCTCATTCTTGTTTTGATCATTCTGTATGCATATTCTGATCCTCATATTGTGCACGATCAATCTGAGTGTTCATTGTTTTTCTTGTCGATGACCACGTCAGCTTCATTCTATTAGTAGAGACCCAACTTCAGGGACTTAGAGGGGTGCTACGGTCCATACTGTACCTTCCCGATAAGTAACATGACCCCCGAGCCCTATCCGATTTTTCGCAAACCACATTTTCCAAAATAAGGAGTCACACTTAGGGTTTTCTTTCTTATTTTGTTTACCCCTTTAAAAATAAAACAAAAATAAGTGGCAACTCCAAGTCAGATTTTTAATGAATAAAAATCATTTTTTAAATAAAAATCGAGCTCGCCATCGAGTGGGAAACGTATGAGCTGAAATACGGGGTCCACAAAATGGCAACTCCACTGGGGATCCTATTTAGAGGGTCAAGCTTGAACTTAGAGTGAAGCAAACATGGCATTCGATTGGACGATCAGTGGATGCTCATCTCTTGATTGCACATTGAGGATTTCTTGATGCATGCTTAGATGCATATTCATTTGAGATTTTGACATGCTGGATTATTGATGATTGATCTTATTGCATTGCTTAGCGTATTGATTCTGATTTTGGCATGATTGTTCTGATCACTTCACATGCATACACTCACCACTGTATATCACTCAGCTTGACATGTTGATTCTCTGACTTGTATACTATTTTGATCGTCTTTGAGCATGATGTTTGTATCACTATTCGTCTTAATTTTCGTGTTCTCGCTTATCTTGTGTGTACATGATGATATATCTGAGCTTTGCCTGATTGCGTGTTGCATGACTGCCCTCCTCTGCGTGATTGTATGTCGCTTGTCTATGTGGGTAGCACATCTATCCCCTTATCTCCGACCCTCTAGTCTAGGTCGTTTCCTTCATTCCAGTTCTCACTTTTGCAAGTGTGAGGCCTTGTGTGTGCTTGTACTCTGACTGAGATAGAGGTTAGGAATAGGGTATGGCGACGGGCTATACCGATGTTTGGGAGCATTCTGGAGGAGAGCGACACTTTTGTGTCGATTGGAGTCCGATCATCGAAGACCTATATAGCCTAGAGCTAGATTTTATGGATATTTGTGCGGCCAGTGTGTTTCCCTTCCTGCTTTAGCTTCTTAGGGTTTTCGGATGCACCCACACCATTCACTGCGCACTCTAGTTGGCCATTGAGCGTTGCGAGTTTTGAGAGGTTTTACCATAGGAAACCCCCTGGGATGTCGAGGTAGTGCATGTGTGGAGGTGATGACCACCTTGCATGGAAGCGCCCCATCTTTTTTGAGGCGTGCAGAGGGTTGCATACCGTCGGAGGGTATGATCGCTTCTGCTAAGGATATTTTAAAGTCCACTCTTATCCATTTAGAGCCACCTTGACCCTGTAGGTTGAGCCGTAGATCCTTCGATTAGGACTCCTTCCCTACACGTGGGTGCATCTGAAGGCTTTCAGAGCCTCCATAGTCGTAGCTTGGATTCCGATACTCTTTCTTCAGTCTCTAGTTGAGAGTGCACAAATATTAGTATGAGTTTGAGTACGGTCGGACCGCCCGTCTTCACTTGGATGTCTTGTTTGTTTCCGTTTAGATTATTATTGCTGCCATGCTTTCCCCGGGCCATATCCTTATTCCGTTCTTCGTGCTTTCTCAGGATCGGACCTTTGTTCTTCATTTGGATATACCTTCGTGGGATAGAGTAGAGGAGGAGACTTTCAGGATTGGTTTTTATTCTCAGTCTGGGTATAGCTTCGTGGATTAGAGTAGAGGGCAGATTAGTTCGGGTTTCAGAGAGGACAGATATGGATCAGCAGGTCGTCACAGTTGACCAATTTACGACCGCCATGGCTTCTATTCAGGAGGCCTTGGCCAGTCTCAGGCAGGAGATAGGCGGTCAGCAGAGTAGACCGCCCGTAGTTTAGGATGAGACGCCACATGACTCGTTGCCACCTCCACCGCCACCACCATTTCCTTCGGTGCCCCAGGCTTCACCCTATGTGCTACATGGTCATTCTGAGGTTGTTCCGCCCGCAGTTGTCCAGGCCCTTGTTATCGATGATGCTCATGCGCGCATGGACCGCATAGAGCACCGTATGAAGCAGTTGAGAGTATCTGATGGCTCTGCTGTCTGGGACGATCTAGAAGGTATGCCGGTAGCTAGTCTACCGGCTAAGTTCAGGATGCCGGATATTGAGAGGTATACAGGCATTGGTTGTCCACGCATCCACCTCCGATTATACAGCACGGTGGTGAGGGCTCATGGATTGGACGAGCCTCAGATGATCACTCTTTTCCCACTATCTCTGAGTGGGGCAGCTCAGCGTTGGTTCGCGTCTTTGGAGTCTTCGAGACGCCGTACATGGGATGACTTGGCCCAGGAGTTCCTACAATAGTTTTCGTTTAACACTGTCGTAGATGTATCGAGGATGGAGCTTGAGGCTCTGAGACAGAGGGTAGAGGAGTCTATTTCTTCTTTCATCTCCCGCTGGTGCGGGAAGATAGTCGAGATAGTGGATAAACCATCAGAGAGAGATTAGATTCAGATGGTTTTGAGGAGCCTACAGCCGAGGATTGCCAGGCATGTGGTCGGGGTACCATTTGCAGATTTTGGGTCTATGATCTTGGCTTTATACGATGTCGAGGACGGCATCTCGAGAGGTTTGTCGGCGGATTCTTCCCCTAGTGATGTTAAGGGGAAGAAACCCTTCGGATGACAGAGATCGACAGATGTGAGTGCCATCAATTCCTCCAGTCAGAGGCCTCTCAAGCGTCATCAGCCTGTCCCACAGCTTCTCGAGGCTCATCCGTCTTATACGCCTCAACAGTTCAGGCCACGGGCACCTCGCCCGACTTTTGATCAGACTTATCAGCCTCAGCCATTGGCTTTGCCCTATTATGCTACTCAGAGCATCGAGAGGCCTCCTATTTCTTATACAGCCACTGGACAGCCATGCTACGCTGCACAGTTCACTGCGAGACCTGCTACTTCTTACCCAGGCCCAGAGCTTAGCAGAACTCTACTCCATTTGCTTTGAGGACGCAGAGACAATTCTCCCAGATAGGCATGCCGTTGAGCCAGGCTCTTCGGAAGCTCAAAGAGGCTAAATTATTGACCGCTCTCACTCCGAGGCCACCACCTCAGCCTCTTCCCCCTCAGTTCAGGATGGACTTACATTGCGCCTACCATCAGGGGCCTGGGCATGAGACTGATAGGTGTACCTCATTGAGGCACGCCATCCAGGATTTGATCGATCAGGGTTTGGTTCACTTGAGTCAGCCGAGTGTAACCCAAAACCCATTACTTGCCCACACCACACATGCAGTTCCTCCATCGGCCAGTGGTATTCATTTCCTGGATTTTGCTGATTTAGACGACCACGTCCACATGTTGAGTGAGGACGATTCAAACCCAGAGCCCATCATGCCAGATGTGATTTATGAGATGAGTGGGGTGACTCTAGGGCCTCGGATGCCTGCTCCTTTCCGATTAGTTCCTGAGGCGGCATCGGTGCAGACTGCCACTATTGAGCCATTAATTTTGCCATATTACAGCGTCCAGGTGCCATTCATCTTGATCCCGGATGTTGAGGGGGTTTAGGCTCCACACGTTGATGATTCTCATACTCTAGATGTTCAGTATATTCTTCGAGGAGGTAGAGTGATGTGACAACCACCTCCCGCGGCAGCTAGGCCAGTTGAGGGTACATCTGCTCCCGATGAGATCAGAGCAAAGGACGATGAGATCTTGAGACAGCTACAAAGCACTCAAGCTCGTATTTCCATCTGGAGCCTGTTGGCATCCTCGAGCACTTACCGTGATGCTCTGATTCGAGCTTTGAGCCAGATCAGGGTCGAGACTACCACCTCCCCTGAGGGATTGATTCATATGATGACGGCTGACCGAGCCACGTGCATCGTATTCTCGGACGATGATTTTCCATTGGAGGGTTCGGACCACACACGTCCTCTATACATATCTGTTGGCTGTTCAGGCCGCCGAGTCCCCTCTATCCTTCTAGACAATGGCTCGGCCCTGAACGTATGTCCTCTTGCCACTGCCATTGCCCTCAGATACGCTCCTTCTGACTTCGGTCCCTCCACTCAGACCGTTCGCGCGTATGATAGCACTCGGGGGGAGGTCATGGGTACACTAGAGATTGAGCTACTGATTGGTCCAGCCACTTTTCTCACCGTGTTTCAGGTTTTGAGGATTTCTACATCCTTTAACCTGCTTCTGGGCCGACCATGGATCCATAGATCTGGGGCCATTCCTTCTTCCCTTCATCAGAAAGTGAAGTTTATTCATGATGGCCAGGTCGTCGTGGTGCAGTCTGTAAGGGATATGTTCATTTCAGCTTAGCCCGTACTCGAGATTAGTCACGCTGATGATGATCTTTTTCTGACCGGCTTCACCTTTGATGAGGTACGGATCCTTGAGCTAGAGGACTTTTGCCGGGACTTTGTCGCTATGTCCTTTGACCAGCATGGGAGCACAGTGGTGCTTGATATGATGCGAGACATGTCCTATCTACCCGGCATGGGGTTGGGTCGGCGTCAGCATGGGCCCAGCGAGTTCATCACCATTCTTGATCATGATGTACTTTTTGGACTCGGGTTCATCCCCACTGAGGCTGATTACAGATATATGGCGCGATTGCACAAGGAGATGGTGAGGGCCCGACTGACTCACACGCCGTTTTATTATCCTATTCGCCCATACACCATGAGCCTAGACCACTACGAGCCCGTTTGATAGTGATTCTAGTGGAAGTGTTTTTATTTGAAGTGTTTTCTACTATAGTGTTTATGTGAAAAACACTTTTATGATAATCAGAAAAAATGATTCTAAAGTGTTTTTGATAATATATTGTATAAATATAAAAACACTTTTAATATTAATAAATTACCAAAAAGGACATACAATTTTAATTAAAAAAAATGGTATGATAAACAAAAAAACTTTTTATTAATGAAAAAACATCTAAATCACTAAAAAAATAACATTAAATAAAAGATAATTTTAAAATTAAAACAATATATGATTACCTATTAATTTCTAAAAAAAAAGACTTTTCTAATTAAAAATAATAATTTTTTTATCACTATACTAAAATTTTAAAAAATATTTACAAAACACATCTAAATCAATAAAAAAAAAAAAAGAACATTGAATAAAAGATAATTTTAAAAGTAAAACAATATATGACCACCTATTAATTTCTAAAAAAAAAAAAAGATTTTTCTAATTAAAAATAATAATTTTTTTTTATCAATATACTAAAATTTTTAAAAATATTTACAAAAAATATCTAAATCAATAAAAAAGAACATTGAATAAAAGATAAATTTCAAAATAAAACAATATATGATTACCTATTAGTTTCCCAAAAAAAAAATTATAATTAAAAGTAAATAAGAAGACAAGTGTTTTCATAGCAAAAAAATTGGGGGAAATTATATTCTTACATATTAGAGTCATAATCAAACATCAATGAGATATGAGAAGATTTGCAATTCGATCACGTTGTTCTTCCATCTCTCTCGTATGATGTGAACCATCTTCCTCAACAAGTGAATCCACTCTACTCTCTTCTTCATTAAGTGGAAGCAACCCTTGATCATCATCATAAGGTTTAAATTCCATATCCATTCTAGCATTAATCCTTATGAAGTTGTGAAGAACCATTGAAGCAATAACGATCTTTACTTGTTTCTCAAGAGGAAAATTATGCATTTCTCGTAGCATTCTCCATCTATTCTTCAAAACGGCAAAAGTTCTCTCAATTCTAAATGCATTTAATATAATTTTAGCATTAAATTCAAGTTGATTTCAATTAATTTTAAAAAGTTTCTCCGTTTTGTTAGTTAAGATCCTGATTTCTATTTTTCATTCTTTTTTTTAATCATACCTGAGATACGGTGATCGCATGCAGCATCAAGATTTCGTGTAAAAACATTTGAGGATTTACAGATTTCATTTTTTCATACTTTCCTCCTAACCAAACAATCCTAAAACCCAAAACCCTAACTAACATTTCAAGGCAATCAGACATTAAAAAAAATATGGAAAAGGAAAACAAAAAAAGAATAGAGGGTTACCTTCGATCCACGATCTCGAATGAAAATAGAGGTTTACTATGTTGTCTCAGATGGAGAGCGATGGAGGAGGAGAATAAAGGAGAGAGGTATGAACGAAAGGGAAGAAAGATATCGGGAATCACTGGGGGGCATTTTTGGAATATTTCAAAAAAATTGAAGTGTTTTTTAAAAAAAAGCACATATCAAGTGATTATCTAAAAATCACTTCAAGTGTTTTTCCAGATTTTCAAAAGTGTTTTTTAAAATTTGCCAAACACTTTATTTTCATCCCAAAAACACTTAAAAGTGTTTTTAAGGGTAGAAACACTTTTAAAAATCACTGCCAAACGCTTGATTCAGAGCCATGGGATCCTTGAGCTAGAGGACTTTTGCCGGGACTTTGTCGCTATGTCCTTTGACCAGCATGGGAGCACAGTGGTGCTTGATATGATGAGAGGCATGTCCTATCTACCCGTCATGGGGTTGGGTCGGCGTCAGCATGGGCCCAGCGAGTTCATCACCATTCTTGATCATGATGTACTTTTTGGACTCAGGTTCATCCCCACTGAGGCTGATTATAGATATATGGCGCGATTGCGCAAGGAGATGGTGAGGGCCTGACTGACTCACACGCCGTTTTATTATCCTATTCGCCCATACACCATGAGCCTAGACCACTACATGTAGGTGACTTGGTTCTGAAGGTCATCAGGGGATTGATCAGAGATCCTAGAGGGAAGTTCAGACCCAATTGGAGCGGACCTTACTTCGTCAGAGAGTTGACTCCAGAGGGCGCTGCATGGTTGATGGATCTAGATGGAAACCGATTCTCGGAGCCTACCAACGTGGATCAGCTAAAGAGGTACTATGTTTGACACCATGGTCGCAGGATGGGTGGCCATCATTTCGGTTTAGCTATATACCTTGTTATTCCCTTTTGACGTATAAACCATTGCTAGCCCATTGAGCCTCGCGTGTACGTTATAGTTTTTCTATCTTATCGCCTTGCTCACATTTTTACACCGGGAGTGGGGCCCTTTTAGTGTAATCATGCATTGTTTGGAAGCCTCATGAGCCTTGGACCTATAGGTGCATCTTTCTCTCATTATTTTTCCCCACCACCACACTACTGCATTCCTTCATATCTCATTAGTCGTGTTTTTCGTCTCTCATTCTTTATTTTATCTACTTGTTTTGCTTCATATTCTCTCCACCCCGAGTGGTGATCTTCCTCAGTTCATTACATGGGGGATAGTCACATCATTTCCACTATTTATCATACGGACACTGAGTTAAAGATCCTTAGTTTGAGAAGGTCATCTTGTCAGAGAGAGCTTTTTGGTTACCTTAGCATTTGGGAGTGTGTCTATTCATTATTGGTATCATCTTTGGGGTTCATTTGTTTATGTTCAGGGTATGTGTATTTGTATATATGTATAAAAAAAAATTGAAAAATTGATTGAAAAAAAAAATGAAAAGGAAAGAAAAATAAGCACATGTGTGTATGTGCATAGTATTCTCCATTGTTGGGCGTGTATGTTGATGTTCGAGGGTCACTATATCGAGTATGTTTATTGATGGGAGTTCGTATGTGAGCTTTCCGAGACCCTTCATTCTTTGTATTCATTTTTGTCGTATGTTTTGAGAGCGAGATGAGTGGCCTTCTCCTAGGCAATCCGGGTCATTGTCCTATCCATCATTACGTTCATTGTTGATGTGACTTCCCTCCATGTCTGATTTGAGTTGATCACTGCTCCCCTTTGTATTACTTGTTTCATCATCATTTTCCTTTTGGCTTTTGATTCGTCATCCTCATCTCACCTCTTGCTTTTTTTTTTCCTTACCACACCCTTTTATTCCTGGTTTGACACTCCACGTGCATCATTCTTACATATCCCGCTATCAGATCATTTTTCTTCATCACCTCATTATCGATGTCACGTTCATGTTAGGCACATTCGGGTCCATGGCTCACGAGCTTTTCTATACATATTGCATTTTATACATGAAGGCATGAGTTTTGATCATTGGGTATTTGAGCCTAGTTTCCTTTCATTTCTATTACCTTATCACCCTAGCCTACGTTACGTCCTGTGTCTTAAGACCACCCTGAGGCCATGAGATCAGATGTCGTCTTTGACAGCCTCTGCTTGGACAGGTGTTTGAGATCTGGTTGCCATTTAGACATTGTCATGCTTCTTCTTCTGGGAGACATCTTTCTGATGGTTAGATTCGTTTCAATTATGTTTGGATTACCGGGATCACGCATTCAATGAGAGGTGATTTGATGACACCTAACCTTTTCTGATCTGTCACACATTCGATGCCATACTGGGGCATATTTCCGTTTCAGATATGATTTTACAGATCTTCACGGAGTTGCGTGTTTATCCCCACTTACAGGGTATGCGCTGAGATGATGACGTTTTCACTATTTTATGATAATTCCTTAGTGGAGCCCTAGTGGAGCTATTCATTCAGGTCTGCACTTCTTAACATCGGGTTGTTGTCATGCTTCTTATTCCGAGAGACGTTCCCCAGATGTTTGGATTTGATTTGGATCATAGATATTACATGTCTGATGATAGATGACTTCATATCACCTGGTTTCCGACTTATCGTACATTTGATGCCGCATTGGGGCATATTCCCATTTTGGATGAGGTTTAGAGATCTCCATGGAGTTACATGATCATTCCCATTCACGGAGTACACGCTGAGATGATGATTTGTTCGCTATTTTATGATGATTCCTCAGTGGAGCCTCTCAGGAGTCATCCAGTTAGGCACGCATTTCTCGGCACTTAGATGCCATCAGGCCCCTCCACCGAGGTATACATCTTAGATCCGTGAGCATGATTTTGTTATGGATTCGGATGACCAGGATTACATGTCTGATGATGCATGATTTGATGTCATTTGATTTTCCCAACTCATCACAAATTTGATGTCATACTGGGGCATATTTCCGCTTTCGATTGAGATTTACAGATCCCCACTTATTCGCGTAATTATCCCCAGTTATGAGATACACATCAGATTGGTGATTTTGTTTCACTTAATCATGACTCTCTGATGGATTTGTCTTTGGGTCATTTCATCAGGCTCACACTTTCCGATGTCAGTGTGATTTTTGGATGGAGTCGTCTCAGGCTCATGGATTCTTGCATCATTATTTTGTCGGATTACATGTCAGATCTTTCATCCATCCTCATTGAGTTACTCATGAGTCATCATGACAGATCGGATACATCTGATGCCATACTAGGGCATATTTCCCTCATTTGGATATGGAGATGGTCTTTTTGTCTTAGATCTGTTACAATTCCCATCACTCGGCCGAGAGATGTCGTATTTGCTTCATGGGTCACTATTTTGAAGATATTCATCGAGATGAGCTTTCAGTGTAGCATGACGTTCGGGTTGTAACTGCCTCGTTATCCATGATTCTTCAGCAGATGGTTATATTGAGTTCACGAGGGTCACCCTGTCAGATCGCTTTTTTGGAGATTCCATAGTGGATCATTCGATTTGATCATCCCGACTCACCAGCAGAGCATCTTTCGAGATTTATGGAGTCTCTTTCAGACCCTTCCGATGGATTGAGAGTTGTGGCGACATGCTATACTGCGACATATTTCCCCCATCATTCCCTTGCAGTTCGACATTCAGAGCCTCCGTGTCTTCCTAGTTACAACGTTCAGAGTCATCTTTCTCAGCTTGATGTTCATGGTTATTCAGTTTGGTTTGGCGTTCAGAGCCATTGTTTCGTTTTGGCTTTCAGAGCCATTGTTCATTTTCCATTTGTCATTCAGAGCCATTGTTCCTTTTCCATTTGGCGTTCAGAGCCACCGTTTCAATTTGGTGTTCAGAGCCACGGTTTTGGATCGACATTTAGAGTTATCACATCACTCTCTTTAGTTTGGCGTTTAGAGCCATTGCTCGCTTTCCATTTGTCATTCAGAGCCACTGTTCATATTCCTTTTGGCATTCAGAGCCGTTGTTTCAGTTCGGCATCCAGGGTCGTAGTCTCAGTCTCGGCATTCAGAGTCGTTATTTTCTTCTTATTTTCGGTGTTCAGAGCCATTAGCATTTTCAGTCTCGGGGTTCAGAGCCATTATTCCTTCTCAGTTTTGGCATTCAGAGCCATCATCGTTCTCAGTTTTGGCGTTCAGAGCCATCATCGCTTCTCAGTTTTAGAGTTCAGAGCCATCCTCATTCTCAGTTTTGGCGTTCAGAGCCATCATCATTCTCGGTTTAGCGTTCAGAGCCATCATCGTTCTTAGTTTGGCGTTCAGAGCCCTCATCGCTTCTTAGTTTTTGGCGTTCAGAGCCATCATCGCTTCTCAGTTTTGGCGTTCAGAGCCATCCTCATTCTTAGCTTCGGCGTTCAGAGCCATCATCATCGTTTCTCAGTTTGGCGTTCAGAGCTATCGTCGTTTATCGGTTTGGCATTTAGAGCCATTGTTCATTTTCCCATTTGGCGATCAGAGCCATCGTTCATTTCCCATTTGGCGTTCAGAGCCACGTCCTCATTTTAGCGTTCAGAGCCATTGTTCATTTTTCGTTTGGCGCTCAGAGCCATCGTTCATTTCATATTTGGCATTCAGAGCCACATTTTCGTTTGACGTTCAGAGCCATCGTTCATTTTTCGTTTGGCGCTTAGAGCCATTGTTCGTTTCATATTTGGCATTTAGAGCCACGTTTTCATTTTGGCGTTCAGAGCCATTGTTCGTTTTCTATTTGGCGTTCGAAGCCATCGTTCATTTCCCATTTGGCATTCAAAGCCACGTTTTCATTTTGGAGTTTAGAGTCATGCCTTCAGTTTGGTGTTTAGGGCCATTGTTCATTTTCCGTTTGACATTCAGAGCCACATTCTCATTTTGGCGTTCAAAGCCATTGTTCATTTTTCGTTTGGAGTTCGTAGCCACATTTGCAGTTCGGCGTTCAGAGCCGTTATTTGTATTCAGTTTGGCATTCAGAACCATCATCGTTTCTTTAGTTTCGGCATTCAGAGCCGTTCACTTTCTTTTGGTGTTTAGAGCCACTATCTCATTCTTAGCTTCGGCGTTCAAAGTCATCATCACTCATCTGTTTCGACGTTCAGAGCCATCACCACTCCTCCGTTTTGACGTTCAGAGCCATCACTATTTTCAATTTCGTGGTTCAGAGCCATCATCACTTCTTTCCTTTAGTTTTGGTGTTCAAAGCCATTTTTCCATACTCATATAGACATTCGATGCCACCATCTCTCTTTAGTTGGGCGTTCAAAGCCATTGTACATATCCGTTCAGGCACCTTGAGTCCTTATCTTTCCCGTGTTTTGATGTTTAGAGCCATTTCTCCTCATTCGCATCATTCAGAGTTAGAGTCCCTAGCATTCATGTTCATTGGCATTGCACATCTTGCCTTCATGGGTTTGCATTTATTCTCATTTTCCTCACCATGTTACCCTGTGCTTATCGCCTACTTGTCATCACTCTTCCAAATTCCCCTTTTCATTGCTCATGACACGATGACCTTTGAGGTCACGACACTTACTTCGGTCATGTTGTTAGACACCCTACACTAGTCATTCTCATGAAGTTCGCATAAGGCAGTCTCCTTTGGGCGTAGTCTTTCTTGTACTTCAGAGTGGTTCGACCGTTACTCATCCTTGATATGGTCTTTCGAGTCACTTTTGGAGACGTCTTAGAGGGAGCCCGAGTCCTCTGTTTGGCTTTAGAGGCATTTTGAGAGATCTGCTTTTCTCTTAGGGTTAGACCCTTTTTTTTTGCTCATCTATTGGTTCGAGTGAGTTCTTGTCTCATTAGTGTCCTTTTGGGGGTCTCCTTTGTTCTTCGGTAGAGTTCACTTCATTCCACTCACTATTCACACTTTCTTTTCACTCTAGTGTTCATATTCCTTACACTCGTGAACTCTACCGAAGAGGGGCATATTTGTATACCCCCCCGGTTGGTTAAGACCCCAAGGCCAAGTATGGCTTGATTTTTTGGATTTTTTTTTTTTATGGGAGTGGATGAGATGGGAAAGATTGAGAGGAGAAAAAGGGGAATGGAGGTGGGGTTGTTGGTGGTAGAAAACAGGGGGGGGGGGGGGGGGGGGGGGGGGGGGGGGGGGAAAGGAGAAAGAAAAAGAAAGGAAGATGGCAGAGAGAGAGAGAACCAGGGGGAGCTAGCTTGGGAGAGAAAGCTGGTTGTTAGGAAGCTTTCACAAGTTCCAGGTGAGTCCCTTTCGAGTTTAATACGTTTCTTTCTCTCGATATCTGGCATCATTTCTTTGTTGACCCATGGGTAATATTTTAGCGATTTTGTTGTGGACATCTCGGATTATTTGGTTTTGAGTTTGAATGTAGTCAGCTGCATGTACACGCCCTGTCTTTGTTTTCTCCTGTAAATAGCTAGCCCTCCATTTTAGTTTGTTTAATGCTTGAGGGTTGTATCGAGTTAGTTCATCCTATTTGAGCCTTTGATGAGTTTTGTGAGGTTCTACAAAGATCTCCAAGCCATCGTCGGCGCTCGTAGCGATGACCTCCGCACCTCCGGCGTCGCGGGCGGTCCTTGCTCCGACGGCCATGGCGCCCTTGCTGGGGAGCTCCTTATTGAAGACAATGCCCAGGTGGGGCATTTAGTCTTGATAGGCTTGAGGGTTAATGGGCTAGGGTTGCTAGTTTGGGCTTGGTGGAGATGGAACCCAAAGCTTTTTTTAATGATGGACTTGGGCTTATGATGGGGATGGAGCCCAAAGCCCCATTATTATTATTATTATGCTAGTTTGGTCTTGGTGGAGATGGAGCCCAAAGCTTTTTAATGTTGGACGTGGGCTTGGGCTTATGGATTGAGCTCTTTTAATGTTGGACGTGGGCTTGGGCTTATGGACTGAGCTTTTTTAATGTTGGACGTGGGCTTGGGCTTATGGACTTGGGTTTATGATATCATCATTATTAATTATTATTATTACTATTCTTATTAACTATTATTATTATTATTATTATTATTAACTATTATTATTATTATTACTATTACTATTATTATTATTAATTATTAATTATTATTATTATTAACTATTATTATTATTATTATTATTATTATTATTAACCATTATCATTATTATTATTATTATTACTATTATTATTATTATTATCATAGTCATTATTATTATTAATTCAATTTTCCAAATCTTATTATTGTTATTATTATTATTATTATTATTGTTAATTCAACTTTCAAAATCTTATTATTATTATTATTACTAATTCAACTTTCAAAATATTATTATTATTATTATTATTATTATTAATTCAACTTTCAAAATTTATATTCTCGCAGTTTAATTTCTCAAAGTTCATTTCTTATCATTACTATTATTATTAATTCAACTTTCAAAATCTATATTCTCGCAGTTTAATTTCTCAAAGTTCATTTCTTATCATTATTATTATTATTAATTCAACTTTCAAAATCTATATTCTCGTAGTCCGATTTCTCAAAGTTCATTTCTTATAATTACTATTATTACAAATTCAACTTTCAAAATCCATATTCTCGCAGATCAATTTCCTAAAGTTCATTTCTCATCTTCTTTGACAAATTTCAATTTAATTACCGGAGCTCTAATCTTTTAAATTTAATTCCAAATACTCCAATTTTCAAATAAACTCCAAGAATCTAGTCTTCACTCGAATAGTTTTAATCCCATTTCGGTTCCTAAATAATCTTCTGATTTTCTTGATTTTACATAGGCAATAATGAATTCTTCATAATTGTAAAACACGGAATTTGTAAGACTAATTCATGAACAATGATTGGGGCTTTGGTGGGGGCCCTATGTTTGATCCTTTTCGATTGTCAACTGTTGTACTTAATGTATTTTGCTTGATTTTCGTTTTGCACTCCGATATGCATGAGCTATATTCCATATCCATTGTTCACTAATTCTGTTTCATGATAGCGCATTCGTGACTGGAGGTCCAAGTACGCGCTCATTCTTGTTTTGATCATTCTGTATGCATATTATGATCCTCATATTGTGCCCGATCAATCTGAGTGTTCATTGTTTTTCTTGTCGATGACCACGTCAGCTTCATTCTATTAGTAGAGACCCAACTTCAGGGACTTAGAGGGGTGCTACGATCCATACCGTACCTTCCCGATAAGTAACATGACCCCCGAGCCCGATCCGGTTTTTCGTAGACCACCTTTTCCAAAATAAGGAGTCACACTTAGGGTTTTCTTTCTTATTTTGTTTACCCCTTTAAAAATAAAACAAAAATAAGTGTCGACTCCATGTCAGATTTTTAATGAATAAAAATCATTTTTTAAATAAAAATCGAGCTCGCCATCAAATGGAAAACGCATTAGCTGAAATGCGGGGTCCACACCCGTCTTTTTTTGTTTTTAATTTTTTCATATAACTCTTAGGTGTAGAAGGACAAAATATATACTATGTTCTTTAACCTCTCAACTCTTATTCATCCAAAACCTTAATCCTATTTTATTTATTTATTTTCTCTTTTTTTCTTTTCTTTGTCCATTTCCTACTTTTCTCCTAAATCACCTTCTTCAAAATTCCCCCTTTCCCATTTTTTTTTCTTTTTTTACTAAAACAAATAAAAAAAAATTAGTTGCATAGTTAGATTAATTGGTGACAAATTATTTTTTACAGTACAATTAAATATGAGAAAATCATTTCCTTAGATTTTTTTTTTCTTAATACTTTTCAAAATTAAATATAATGGAAATAAAAAACATGATCACACAATTTTCAAGTTAACTTCAGGACGGATAAAGACTATAAAATGAGTTTATGACAAATTTTTCAGTTGCCTTTGGCTCTCAAGAGTTGTTGAGTTGATAATAACTTTAATATTTGATAGTACTTGGACGAACTTGGGCCATGAACAAAATATGTGTTGGATTACCTTATGAATGACTTAGTTGTTTATTTCACTTTCTTTGAAATTAATGTGTCTTAATTCTCTTTAATAACTATATTTCTTTTGCTTATGAGTTTTTTTGTTATTATTTTTAATTATTGGTTTAGGTAAAATGTCATTATTCGATAAATCTTATTTAAGCATTTATGTTTCATTTGTATACATTTCTTATTTTTTTAAATAGAATTTTTTTTATATAAAAGGTATAAACTTACTATATATTCTTAAAAAATATTTTTCAAAAATTTTAAAATTTGATATAATAATTTTTTTAATATTTTAATTTATTTAATGAATTTTAAAAAAGCACTACATTAATATTTCTCTTATTTTATATAGAAATTGTTACTATTTATTTATTTATTTTTAAATAAACAAGAGATCTATACAAATATACACTTAATTATTAGTACAAATTAATCAATTGCAAACAAGTCAAGTGACATTTTCTTTTGAGACATTTTGTACAATAATTTAAATCGAGAACCCATGTATGGTATATTTCCCAACTAGAATAGTCATTAATTGAACAAAAGGCAACCTGCTCTATTTAATAGTGTCCTTTTCATTCTAATTATGCACTATAGCTAAAAGCATTGATGAGTTTCTATTGCCCCTTATCCCAGTTTTTGTGCTGATTTTTTTTTTTTTTTTCTAAAAGCAATTCATATGTATAAATCTAGGGGAAGAGCCTCTAAATTACATATAAACGTTATTCTAATCTTTACATTGATCAATCAATCATGAATAATGAACGAGTGGATCCACTAAGTGGTTTAAAAGATTTTTACATGATCCTTATGATGAATTTGATAAATTGAGTTAATGATTTAATTTAAGTACTTAAATATAATAGAATGGAAGGAAAGGAAAGAAAAGAAACGAGAAATAATTATGATTAGAATTAGGATTAGGACTAGGATTTGATAAGGAGAATTGTTAAACACCTCCATCTATTTTAATAAAAAAAATAAAAATTGAGTACAAAAATATGTAAGATCAATTTACTTCACAATTGAGAAATCATTTTAATAAAAAATTTATTTAGAAATTTTTACTTTTTATTTAACTTAAATTTGTGATATGATCATGGAGCACATTTTTTACTAAAAAGAACCCATTTGTTTACCTTTTTATCCCACTATACAAGGCAATGAGTTTTGTCTTATAGGTAAAGAGATAGTTGAGTGAGATTTATCTTCTAACTATATATTCCACTAAACTAAGTCACTCTTATGGTTGATTTTAGCTCCAATTTCCATTCAAATAGTTCATAAACATCCTCATGTGCTTTGAGGAGGGATTTTCTGCCCATTAGTAAAACATTTTAGGGAAAATTTCCATATAGGATGAGTTATAGGTGACAATGTCCCAAATGGGTCATCAACTTTAATAAGTCTTCCACATGACACAAAATACAAAAAGTTAAGTATACCCTCATACTTTCCACTTTAAAATCAAGCATATCCCTACCTTGTCTTTTCTCTATTTTCTCTTTTTCTTTTCTAATTATTATTATTATTATTATTAATAACCTATCAAATAAGAATAATATTAATACTAATCCATATATATAATATAAAATTAATTATAAATTATCATTTTATTAATTATTATTTTAAAAATATTATCAATAACTTATCCAAAATAATAATAATAATAACAATAATAATAACAATAATAATAATAATAATGTAAGATATAATATAATATAATATATAATATATTAAATTTATAAATTATTGTTTAATTTTAATAATTATAAATATAAAGCTATTATAATTTTTATTATATAGATTTCATAAATTTTAACATGTTTAATTTTGTATATAACTATTAAGAAAATATTACAATAAAAATATTTGTTTTTATAATTGTTAAAAAAGTAAAATTAAGGCTTGTCATAATGCATTATACTTTTAGCCTAATTATGTTTTAAGTTCAACATATAAATGTTGTGCTTACATTTTGCAATAAATCTAATAGCGTTAAAAACATTATTTTATCCTACCATACTAGCGTCTATGTTAATACATCATCTCAATGAATTAACATCATATACTAGATGGATTTTTATTAGTAATAATTTTTATAATAAAAATCATAAACTTTAAAAAAGGAAAAAACAATAAAGGAAAATAACTTTGCAAAATAAAAAACAGGAATCCAATTTTATTACCAAAAAAAAAAAGTATTATTGTTTTTGGGAGTATATATTTCAAATGTAAAAATTAACGGTAAAAAATAATATTTTAAATTATTTAGGTATTTAAGATATTGAAAAAATAAATGAATAAAGAGACAAATACTTTGTCCATGAAAATATTTTTCTTTAATTAAAATATTTTTTAAATATTAAAATTATTTTTTAAATATTAAAATTATTTTTGTTTTGAATCAAAGCAATTTTAAAGTGGATTAGCATGGAAGTAATTATTTATGTAGCAAAAGAAAAGAGTGAGATGCCTCTGCTTACTCAAACTGGGCCAGGTTCAGTTTCTAACAGTGGTTTTAGCCCTTTACTTTAAAAGCCCAAGCCCAAAACGACGCGTTTTATTTCCCGGGAGGTAGGTACAAAACTAATTGCAGCGAAAAACATTTGTGGAAATGGCGAAAAAATGAGTTATCTCCTGCGACGCACCCACCTGAAGTGTGTGAAACAGCCTACCAGTTGCGTTCCCGCGCTGTAACGACTCAAACCAACCGCCTTGCTCTTTTCCCGGGTAACGATTTCTTCTCTTGTAACGGCCACATTGCTTGTGACACCGACTAGAATCTCCCTTGGTTTCTAGTCTTGTGTGGTGGGAAAAAAAAAAAAATGAAAACAACAAAAAAATAAATTGTACAATGTTGTATATATGTATTTATAAACATTATTATATTAGAATGTGAGAGTTGTCATTTATCAAAATCCATCGTGCTACTTATATCTCGAAACCTATCATGCTTTAAAACCATTTGATTTGATTCATAGTGATGTTTGGAGTTTAAAGGTTACCATTTTATCTAGGAAAAAACGAGTTTGTGACTTTTATAAACGATCACACCCATGAAATATTTGAAGTGGAAACGTTGTTCAAAGATTTTTACAATAAGATGAAAATCAATTTCAAATAAAAATCAGTCTACTTGACTTTAATAATAGAATGAAATATTTCAATAAATGCTTGGAAATTTTTTAAAAAGAAAAAAGTATCCAACATCAATCTACATGTCATGATATTCCTCAACAAAATGGAGTTGTTTAGAGAAAAAAAAAACATTTACTTGAAGTGGCCTATGCCATAATGTTTTTTTATGCATGTTCCAAACTATTTATCGGGAGAAGTTGTTTGAACAATATCCTATTTAATTAATAGGATGCCTACCCAAATTTTAAAATATATCACACCTTTGGAGTACCCAAAAATTTCCAAAATCTAGAATATAATTTAATCTCTTTTTACAAGTTTTCGGTTGCATGGTATTTGTTCACATACCCAACAAACTTTGATCTAACTTGATCCTAGAGTTGAAAAATGTGTTTTCATAGGTTATACTACTCCAAACAAAAAGGGATATAGGTATATTTGAAAGTGTTTCTAACAAAAATTCTTGAAAATTGTACTTTTTTAACATGAACATTTATTGGAAATTCTAATATTTTTCATGTTTTAAAAAAACATTTTTTAAAAGAAGTATTTATCAAGTGTTTATTTAAGAAGCATTATGAATCATTTTCTAACTTCACTACTACAAAAATAGTTTATGGTGTCACTATTTACGGTGTCACTTTTAAAATAATGACACCATAGGGTTTATAATTAATAAAGGTGACACATCATATAAAAAATCTTCAATTGAGGTAGTTAGATGATATTAATTTTATATTTATAGTGTCATTTTTTGGGAAGTGACATCATATAAAATAATTTTTTTTTAAGTATTAAAACTTAATGAGCCCACTTTTAGAATTAATAATGATGGATACTATATAAAAATCCCATTGTTTCCATATCTCACCCACAATCCAAAAAATCTCAATATATAAATCCTATATATAAAATCATGATCTTCTTCAACCTTTTCTCTCACCCATCCATAGTCAACACGCTCAAAACCGACATTCTTCACTTTGTGGACTCCCAGGTAACCCAAAATATCTTGGATCTATCATTTTTTTTTCTTTTATTAATGTCATTATATTAATTGTTTCAACATCTTTGTATTATGGTTTTTGTGAATTGTGTTTTCTTGAGTTGTAGGGAAGAAAAATTTAGGTTTAATCTTCTAGCATGGAAGAAAAAACTATAGATTAATTGATTTTTTTAATCTAAACCAAACACATGATCAAGTCCTTAAAAAAAATGAAAAACAGGAAAAAATGAATGATTTTTAATATGTATTTGTGTGAGAATGATAGGTACAGAATTTTTTTAAGATATACTATCACATAATCTTCATCCTTTCTAAAAAACGAGAGAGGAAAAAAAAAAAAGAATGATTTTTCTGCTTGTATCTAAGTGGGAATGAGATATAGAATTTCGTTGAGAGTATCCAACCCCAAAAGGACCAATCCGGGAAGGCATGTGTGGTATTGACGGGAGATGATAAAATGGAAATCATAACCATAGCCATGTTCTCTCTGTGTCTTTCTATCCTCTTCAATTAATTCATGGGCATAGATATTTTATTTAGTTTTTATATTTAGTTTATTTATAGTTTATTTAGTTTCTAAAATCCAATTAGTTAGATATTTTATTTGATTTTGTTTTTATATTTAAGTATTTGAGTTTTGGAAAGTTTTTATATTTTGTTAATAGAAATAGAAATTTTTATATTTTTTATTATTAGGAATTTCTATTTTGTTAAATTGTAAGTATCTATCTCAATAAGAGATTATTAATATTCAAATGAAAGTGATGAAAGAGAGTAAATATTTTAATGCTCAATTATATTTTAATGTTTTTTTTTTTTTTACATAAGGGTTTATTTATGTTTTCAATTTTGAAGTTCCCTTTCCAAGTCCAGCAACAAAAGTAGTGTCCAACCTTAAAATGGGCATGTGTGGTATTGATGGGAGATGATAAGATGGAAGTCATAACCATAGCCATGTTCTCTCTGTGTCTTTCTATCATCTTCAATTAATTCATGGGCATAGATATTTTATTTAGTTTTTATATTTAGTTTATTTATAGTTTATTTAGTTTCTAAAATCCAATTAGCTAGATATTTTATTTGATTTTATTTTTATATTTAAGTAGTTGAGTTTTGAAAAGTTTTTATATTTTGTTAATAGAAATAGAAATTTTATATTTTTTATTATTAGGAATTTCTATTTTGTTAAATTGTAAGTATCTATCTCAATAAGAGATTATTAATATTCAAATGAAAGTGATGAAAGAGAGTAAATATTTTAATGCTCAATTATATTTTAATGTTTTTTTTTTTTTTACATAAGGGTTTATTTATGTTTTCAATTTTGAAGTTCCCTTTCCAAGTCCAGCAACAAAAGTAGTGTCCAACCTTAAAATGGGCATGTGTGGTATTGATGGGAGATGATAAGATGGAAGTCATAACCATAGCCATGTTCTCTCTGTGTCTTTCTATCATCTTCAATTAATTCATGGGCATAGATATTTTATTTAGTTTTTATATTTAGTTTATTTATAGTTTATTTAGTTTCTAAAATCCAATTAGCTAGATATTTTATTTGATTTTATTTTTATATTTAAGTAGTTGAGTTTTGAAAAGTTTTTATATTTTGTTAATAGAAATAGAAATTTTATATTTTTTATTATTAGGAATTTCTATTTTGTTAAATTGTAAGTATCTATCTCAATAAGAGATTATTAATATTCAAATGAAAGTGATGAAAGAGAGTAAATATTTTAATGCTCAATTATATTTTAATGTTTTTTTTTTTTTTACATAAGGGTTTATTTATGTTTTCAATTTTGAAGTTCCCTTTCCAAGTCCAGCAACAAAAGTAGTGTCCAACCTTAAAATGGGCATGTGTGGTATTGATGGGAGATGATAAGATGGAAGTCATAACCATAGCCATGTTCTCTCTGTGTCTTTCTATCATCTTCAATTAATTCATGGGCATAGATATTTTATTTAGTTTTTATATTTAGTTTATTTATAGTTTATTTAGTTTCTAAAATCCAATTAGCTAGATATTTTATTTGATTTTATTTTTATATTTAAGTAGTTGAGTTTTGAAAAGTTTTTATATTTTGTTAATAGAAATAGAAATTTTATATTTTTTATTATTAGAAATTTCTATTTTGTTAAATTGTAAGTATCTATCTCAATAAGAGATTATTAATATTCAAATGAAAGTGATGAGAGAGAGTAAATATTTTAATGCTCAATTATATTTTAATGTTTTTTTTTTTTTTTTACATAAGGGTTTATTTATGTTTTCAATTTTGAAGTTCCCTTTCCAAGTCCAGCAACAAAAGTAGTGTCCAACCTTAAAATGGGCATGTGTGGTATTGATGGGAGATGATAAGATGGAAGTCATAACCATAGCCATGTTCTCTCTGTGTCTTTCTATCATCTTCAATTAATTCATGGGCATAGATATTTTATTTAGTTTTTATATTTAGTTTATTTATAGTTTATTTAGTTTCTAAAATCCAATTAGCTAGATATTTTATTTGATTTTATTTTTATATTTAAGTAGTTGAGTTTTGAAAAGTTTTTATATTTTGTTAATAGAAATAGAAATTTTATATTTTTTATTATTAGGAATTTCTATTTTGTTAAATTGTAAGTATCTATCTCAATAAGAGATTATTAATATTCAAATGAAAGTGATGAAAGAGAGTAAATATTTTAATGCTCAATTATATTTTAATGTTTTTTTTTTTTTTTTACATAAGGGTTTATTTATGTTTTCAATTTTGAAGTTCCCTTTCCAAGTCCAGCAACAAAAGTAGTGTCCAACCTTAAAATGGGCATGTGTGGTATTGATGGGAGATGATAAGATGGAAGTCATAACCATAGCCATGTTCTCTCTGTGTCTTTCTATCATCTTCAATTAATTCATGGGCATAGATATTTTATTTAGTTTTTATATTTAGTTTATTTATAGTTTATTTAGTTTCTAAAATCCAATTAGCTAGATATTTTATTTGATTTTATTTTTATATTTAAGTAGTTGAGTTTTGAAAAGTTTTTATATTTTGTTAATAGAAATAGAAATTTTATATTTTTTATTATTAGGAATTTCTATTTTGTTAAATTGTAAGTATCTATCTCAATAAGAGATTATTAATATTCAAATGAAAGTGATGAAAGAGAGTAAATATTTTTCAATTATATTTTAATGTTATTTTTTTTTACATAAGGGTTTATTTATGTTTTCAATTTTGAAGTTCCCTTTCCAAGTCCAACAACAAAAGTAGTGTCCAACCTTAAAATGGGCATGTGTGGTATTGACAGGAAATGATAAGATGGAAATCATAACCATAGCCATGTTCTCTCTGTGTCTTTCTATCCTCTTCAATTAATTCATGGGCATAGATATTTTATTTAGTTTTTATATTTAGTTTATTTATAGTTTATTTAGTTTCTAAAATCCAATTAGCTAGATATTTTATTTGATTTTATTTTTATATTTAAGTAGTTGAGTTTTGGAAAGTTTTTATATTTTGTTAATAGAAATAGATATGAGGACTTAAAGGGTTTATATTTAGGTAGTGCTTGAGCCAAGGAAAATGATAGTCCACTATCTTCACCCTATGCATCACAAACCATGTGAGGACTTAAAGGATATCGTAAACATGTAAGTTCTTCCTATTATTTTTCATAGTATTATTTTTAAATAAGAAAAAATACATTCACCTCAAACACATTTTTATTTATTATTTATATATATTAAAACATATAACATTTACCTATTTTAAAAATGTACCCATTGAACTTATTTACATAAGGCTCTTCGAATATCTGCAAAGAAAACATCTAAGAGGGAACCATCTTAGCAACTAGTGCAGGTGACATCCAAAAATTTTTCTTTTCACATTAGCTTATGCATTTGCACCATTTATATATGTGAGTACTAATGTTATTTTATAATTGATCGATTAGTGTCCAAGACAAGAAGGAGGGTTCGAATGTGGCTACTTTGTTATGAGATTCATTAAAGAGATAATTTTTTATCCTACAATTATTGCTTCAAAGGTATTACTTATTTAATGAATTGTACATAGTTTTAGGCTTCCAAATGTTATGCATTTTAATGTTATTTTCTTATTTGATTTCAGTTTGGTAATAAAAAAAAACATATTCTCAAGTAGAATTCGATGAAATTAGAGGAGAATGAGCTACTTTTGTGCTACAACTAATCATGAATCATGTTGATGCATCATGATCACCATGCATGGTGAGTCCCTTAGCTACTACATGAATTTTTCCATAGGTATTGTATAGTAATGCTTATTCTTTGAATAATGTTTCTATTTGAAAAAAAAAAATTAATTCTTAGATTTTTTCATTTATGATAACATAGATCCATGTTTATTTTCTTCAATAAAAATCTCTAAAACTCATTAAATTTTGAAATGCAGGTATACACTCTTGGGAGGGTGAAATGGAGAATAAAAAGAAAGAAGAAGGCAACAAGATTTTAGGTTTTTAAATGCAACTCTTATGTCATACATTGTAGGACATAAATGTTACTTTAATTGCAACTGAGAAATTTAGATTTTTAGATGGGACTTCTATGTCATTTTATGGTTAGCCGGTTTTATGCTTATGAAATGGAGGTATACATGAATCTTGGGATCTTTAACATTTCTAAATCATGTTTTGGTATGTATTCACTCTTGTTTTTTAGTTTTGATGGGTTTGATATATTGGACATACTATCCTTTTGTGACCATTTGATATACAAATATTATTAGATGATCAATGTATTATGAGTTATTCCAGAAACATTATAGAAAAATGAGTTAAATATAATATGATTGTTATATTTATGGACAAAATATAAACAGGTTAATCTTATTAATTCATAAGCATTAAAAAAATCAACAACTAAAACCAATCATATATTCCACAATAATTTACAATGATGTGATACCATAACTCAAAGGTGATGCATTTAATGTGACATCATAACTCAAAGATGATGTATTTAATGTGACACCCTATCATCACTAGAAATATATGGTGCCACTTCTGAATGGGTCACCATTTATCTACTTTGGTGTCACTTCCAAATACGTCACCAATTGGTACCCTCTATGGTGTCAGTGGAGAAGGCGACGCTATGTTGTAGTGACACCTTATGTTTATGGCGACTCATTATAAATGTCACCATATACCTTTTTCCTTGTAGTGCTTTAATATTTTTTTTCAAATTATTAATTTTTAGTAAGACATACTCTTTAAGAATTTAAAATCATTTTTAGCCATACTTTCCAAATAAGCTCTTAGTCAATATTATAAATTTATTTATCATCATTGTTAGTTAAAATATTACATCAAGTTTGACCAAGACTTCAAAACCCCATTAAACATGGCCAATTATCATTTCCATGGGTAATTGAATGGATCAATTTTTCTTGCCATGAATGTTTAGCCATTTTTTTTTTATTTCCTTAAGATTTGTAAACTAAACCACAAATATTCAAAAATAAATTTTCTAAATTGAATTGGGTAGTACATTCAATGATCTAATTTTTTATTTTTATTTTTCATTTCCTTCATATCTATAAGAAAAACATAGTATAAATGCTCTTATAGATGTATTTGGAAAAAAAAAAAAACCCATTTTTTTATCTATGAATAGGAAAATTTATTGTCATTATGTCCAACTCATGATCTAATTTTTCTACTTAATTAACTTGACATTTAAATTAAAATAATGCAATATTACTTGAAAAAAAAAAAGAGAGAGAAAGAAATAACATAATTTACATTTTGAACATGCCCTTTATCATAATACTTAGTGTAAAAAGCACAAGCCACTTTTAAATAAATGCACCTTTGTTTAACATTGTAAAGCAAGTCTCTCCAAGTTCTTGACTCTTGTAAAGAAAATTACTTTAGATCCGCAATATTATTATTGTTATTCCTCAAGCCTTGATGCAATGGATTCCATTGTTACTTTTTATGTTAATACTAAGATTTAATAAATGAAGTTCATATATAGTTCACTTTGATTAGACTACTCACATCAATTAGGATCATTGACTTCTACTATTGATAATGTGAATATTGGGTATAAATTATTTGAAAACAATTGTTGATAAGAATTAGTAATGCAACAATTTTTCCATGCAATTATTGATAAGAATTAGTAATGCAACAACTTTTCTACACAACTGTTAACAAGAATTAAGAATGCAATGACTTTTCCACACAATTATTAATATGAATTAGGAATGAACAACTTTTCCACCTTATCAAAGACAACAAAAGTCTTGACTAAGAACTTACAATTGTAGATAAGAATTATTAATGTAACAATTTTTTCACACAATTCTTGATAAGAATTAGTAATACCACAACTTTTCCACACAATTGTTGACAAGAATTAAGAATAAAATGACTTTTCCACACAATTGTTGATATGAATTACAAATGCAACAACTTTTCCACCCTATTAAAGACAATAGAAGCCTTGACCAACAACTGTAGACAAGAATTAAGAATGCAACGACTTTTCCACACAATTGTTGATATGAATTAGGAATGCAAAGACTTTGCCACTCTATTAAAGACAACAAAACTCTTGACTTAGAACTTACAATTGGAAAAAGAATTCTATATACATATCTAAATATGTAATTTTAATGGACAAGTAAGACATCTTTTTTTAATACTAATAAAACATAACAAATAATTTTTTAAGTTTATTAATTAATTCAACACAAATCATTTTTTTAATGCACACTTAAATCAATGAAGTTTTCATATAAATTCTACTTAAAGGAGTTTTTTTTTTTCTTTTTGGGAGATCTGCTATAATGTCATAGGAATTACTCTTAGGTAGCAATTGTTTTTTAACATGAATTTTGACTATAACTTCATTTAACTTAAATCTAATAGAGCTAGATGTATAACTTTGAATAATATATTTGTTTAAAGTGGTATCAAAATATTCTTAAATGTTAAGTCTTCTTCTTTTTACATGTTAAGAATATCTAAAAATTACTAATTAAATATCATTGTTTATACAAAAATAATAATCATATTTGTTCTTTTTATATAATTAAAAAAAATTAAATATTTCAAGACTAATAGTTTGAAAAAAAATAGTAATAATATTTTTTAACATTTGTTACCATAATAGAATTTTTAAAGATTAGTAATTTAATAGTACTATCTTAATAAATAATAATTATATATTTTTATTTGATATAATTAAAATAAGATATTTGATAAATAATGATTTTAGAAACGTAAACCAAATTAAAGAAAAAGTGTATATATATATATATATATAAATCAGTCTATTACAAGGCAATTATTCATGAAGAATTTATGGGAATGTTTGGATGAGAAATATTGTGAAGCAAATATCTTTGAGTTCTTGAATCTTGAGAAGGAAGAAGTAAAAGAAATTATTTACAATAATGGTAAAATAGCTCTATTTAGAAAATGAAATTCTATTTTATTTCTACATGAAAGTATGTCCCTTCATTTGTGCTATGCCTTAACATAGATGAAGTTCCAATACAAATTCCACCTTTTAAAAAGGAGAAAAATTAATATAGGTTCCACCATTCTTATAGCTATTACTTAACCTTAATACAATGGATTCAATAGTTTCTTTTTATTTTAATAGTAAGATTTAATACATGAAGCTCATATATACTTCATTTTGATTAGACCACTCACATCAACTAGGATCACTAATGCCTACCATTGATAATATGAATATTGGGTCTAGATTCCTTGAAAACAATTATTGATAAAAACTAGTAAAGCAATGACTTTTCCGCTCTATTGAAGACAACAAAAGTCTTGATTAAAAACACATTCAATTAAAAAGAGCATTTTATGTTCATATCCACATCTCTAATTTTAATTGAGAAGTAAGAAATCTCTTTTAATAATAATAATAATAAACAATACATACAATTTTTTTTAGTTGTTAATTAATTCAAAACATATCCTTACTTGAATACAATCTGAAAATAAATAAAGTTTTCATATAAATTCTACTTAAAGGAGAAATTTGTTTTTGTGTTATGCTATAATATCATAGTTATTACATACTCTTAGGTAACATTTTTTTTTTAATATGAATGTTAACACTTTATTTATGTAATAGCTAGATGTATAATTTTGAATGACGTATTTATTTACCTAAATATTCTTAAGTGTTAAGCTTTTTACAAGCTAAGACTAAAAATTAGTAATTAAATATCTTTGTTTGTATTAAAACAATTATTATATTTGATTTTATTTTATATAATTAAGATAAAAATATTTGAAGGCTAATAATTTGACCAAACAAATCGTAATGAACATATTTTCAAATATTTCAAACTATTAACATTTGTTAGCATACTAAAAATTCTAGAAATTTGTAATTTAAAAATATTGTGAAAATATAATTATATATATTCTTATATAATATAATTAAAATAAGATATTTGAGAACTAATAATTTTATAAGCCTAAACCAAATCAAAGAAAAAATGCAATCAACTTAGTAAATATTACATATTTATAATTAAATATCAAACTCTTACAAGCCAATTCTTCATGAAGAATTAATGAGATGTGATTCCATGGATGATCTCAATTGTTTGATGAGTAACAAATAAATCATTTTTTTTTTTCAATTTCTTGATACAAAATAAAAAATATATTTATCTTATACAGAATGTAAGCTTACCAAAAAAACAAATATTCATGGCAATTATGTATTGCTCCCATTGAAGTCAATATTTATTAATTTTGAAAAAAAACAAACATATTAGGTGGTTTATATAAAGGCATATGTACAAGTAATGTTGGTCGATCAAGTGAAATTTCAGTATCAACTAGGTTGTTGACGTGGGCATATTTGGTCGTCACTTCTGAAAAAGAATTATAATTATTAATTTTAAACATGTTATATTTAAAAAGTACATGGAGTGAAAAATGAATATTTTTAATTATTTCATATGTAATTGCAAGTGTAAATTTTAATTAAAAAACTAAGATCATTTTGACAAAATAAAATAAAATATGTTTGAAATTAAGGTCATATATATAATCCTTTCCAATTCAATTTAATGTAGATGATAAAAAGGTAGTTGGATGTCAACACCAACTAATGGAAATGTTGGATGCATCACATTTAAGTTTAGAAATAAGTGTTTCCTTTTCATCCTTCACTCCAACTAAACCCCTTAATAACTTCATTTCTACTAATTCGACAATAGCCCTTGAATATTCTTTATCCTATTCCTCACTCCGCCAATTCATCATCATTACTTGCTTCATCATATTTCTCCTTTTCATTGTGTATTCAATACCATCATTCCATGTCATTTTTACATTTGCTTATGCACCTACCACTTCTCTTTTGAATATTGAACAAAATTAGAAAGCACTTGCTTTTCTAAAATGGAAGGCTAGTCTTGAGAATCAAACCCAATCTTTCCTCTTTTCTTAGTCTAGATGCAATTCTTGCCATCATTAGTCCAAAGTGATTTGTCACGAGTCAGGAAGTATCTCCAATTTAGACCTTGACAATTGTGGTTTGAGTGGTACACTCCACAATCTCAAGTTCACAACACTCCCCAACCTTTGTGCTCTTAATCTTTATAACAACTACCTCTATGGAACCATCTCAAGAAATTGGATTGTTGAGATCTTTTAATGTTCTTGATTTGTCGGCTAACAATCTCATTGGTTTGATTCCTCCACGTTTAGGAAACTTGAGGAACTTAGATACTTTGCATCTTTTTTAGAATGAGCTTTCTAGTTCCATCTCTCAAGAAATTGGATTGTTGAGATCTCTTAGTGTTCTTGATTTGTCGGCTAACAATCTCATTAGTCCAATCCCCCCACCTATAGGAAACATGAGGAACTTAGCCACTTTGCATCTTTTTGAGAATGAGTTTTTTGGTTCCATCCCTTAAGAAATTAGACCGTTGCAATCTTTTAATATTCTTGCATTGTCAACTAATAATCTCATTGGCCCGATCCCTCTTTCTATACGTAACTTGAGGAACTTAACCATTTTGCCTCTTTTTAAGAACAAGCTTTCTTGTCCGGCTTAACCTTTTTGGTACTTCATTACAACAGATTTAGTGGTGCCATTCCTCAAGAAATGAATAATATCGCTTATTTGAAATCTTTGTAGTCAGTTGAGATTAACTTCATTGGCTAACTACCACAAGAGATATGTCGTGGTAGTGTTCTTAAAAACTTTTCGGCCTTTGGAAACCATTTCATCAGTCCTATTCCAAAGAGCTTGAAAAACTGCATGGCTTATTCAGAGTTTAGCTTGAATGAAACCAACTTATCGGAGACATAGCTAAAAGTTTTGGTGTATACCTGAACCTAAATTATATTGATCTAAGCATTAACAATTTTTATGGTGAGCTTTCAGAGAAATGGGGGCAGTGCCACATGCTCACAAGCCGGAACATCTCCAACAACAATATTTCTGGTGCTATAGCACCTCAACTTGGGAAAGCAATTCGACTGCAACAACTTGATCTCTCTACCAATCATCTAAGTGGGAAGATCCGAAAAGAATTGGGTATGTTGCCCTTATTGTTCAAATTGTTGCTAGGCAACAACAGTCGATCTTTCAGGAAGTATTCCTTTGGAATTGGGAAACTTATCCTATCTTGAAACCCTTGACTTGGCATCAAACAACTTAAGCAGTCCAATTCCCAAACAACTGGGAAGATTCTGGAAATTATCATCCTTGAACTTGAGCGAGAATAGATTTGTGGATAGCATTCCCGACAAAATTGGAAAGATGCATCATCTTGAACTCTGTTGATCTTATTTTCTTTTATTGGCAATTGTTTTCTTTTCAAAAAATTGAGGAAGAGAAACATCAAGTCGACCGAAGAAGATGTTGAAGATCTATTTGCAATATGGGGCCATGATGGGGAATTGTTGTATGAACACATCATACAGGGACCGACAATTTCAGTTCAAAACAGTGTATTGTCACTGGAGGATATGGTACTGTTTACAAGGCTGAGTTCGCACAGTGGCCACCATTGTCAAAACTGTTTTCCATGATTACTTTGGGTGAGCTGATGAGTCATGGTCATGGAGGTGAAAGAGGGTCCTCACTTCTCCATGTAAGTTTGTTATAAATTGATTATTTCTGTAAAAGCTTATATTGGTGGGTAGAGTAAGAAGGTTTTTCAGGTGTATCAGTAACTTTGCAGGTGGGCTGCTGAATATGAAAAGCCTTCTGGGGATGCACTAAAATTCAATCATCCAGAATCATTCATGTGTATTAAGAATTGCAGTTCGATCTTGAGGTGAATGATTTCATTAAAACGAAAATATCTTTTTCTCTGTCTCTAAATTTGTAATCGACCCATAAATTGGTTGTGATGCGATGACTGTCTCTACCTCTGAGGCTGCTAAATACTTCTGCGTCACCAGATGCTTGGACAGGTTGGTTTTATTAATGAGGGGCCCCCATGCCAGGTTTGATCAACTTCTGTTCTGTTTTTCACTCTATTCAAAGAGCTAAAACAAGGCTGTTATCTTCACAAGGTTTCTCTGGGATGAATTTGTTTAACCAAAATAGCTGGAGCAAAGTTCAGTGTGAAATGATCCTGGCCTTCTCATCCTTTGTTGATTACTTTTGGCCAAGATTCTTCCTACTCGAGAATGTGAGGAACTTCATGTCTTTCAACAAACGTTTTGGATCATTCATCAGCATATTAAATTGTTAACTCCCATCTTGGTCTTGAGCTATGGCCACAACTGTTGAGGGTTTTGCAGATTTGGTTTTACAAAATTTTGTCTCTAACATTGAATCCAATCCCATCGTGTTGGATCCCAGACTCGGTGATTTAATGTTTCACAAAAATGGAAAACCCAGATAGGGTTTAGAATTTAGGAGGCCAGTAAAACACTTGGATTGAATTGAATACAAGGTCTATTGATTCCAATTACAAAGAGGAAATCTGAACAGAGAACAGAGGATTTTACATTCAAGGAGGGTAAACATTCTATAAAATAAAAAAAAATAAAAAATAAAAAATAAAAAATAAAAAAGAAAAGAAAAGAAAAGAAAAATATGTTCCTGAATAGCAAAGGCTGTTATCTAACAAAAATTCCAATCCCTTTGAACTTGAAGCATATATTGCTTTTAAAGAGCATTGAGAATTTGAATGATGTAGGTTCATCAATGGTGATGGCAAGGCCAAGTGGGCTTCAAAGTGGGTTGTCAAGATGACTGGTTGATAAGAAAACTGGATGTGTGGTCCTGCATCTTTTATGTAGTAATGCCCAAAAGATTCTCGTCTGATTTTTATGATTTTTCTGAGCCTCACAAATGCATTAATCTTGTTGAACAGCTTTATATCCCCAGAAATTATGGTTATCGATGCTTCACTTGAGTGTTCCTGCTAACTGTTACTAATTTTCGCGGCAACCTTTGATCAAAATGGAGCTTATGTGAGCATGGAAGTCTTGATTCATGGTCAACAAAACCACAGTGCTTGTTCCTCAGTCCCATCTAGGGATTTATTTATTTATTTTATTTTAAAAAAAAAATTGTAATAAGAAGTTGAAACAAGACCAATTGGTAAGTTTTCCATATGTTAGTTCAATAGATTGTGGGTTCACTTAATAATGTTTTCAAACATAGTTTCAATTTTGCAATGTTTTCATTAAGAATCTTTACCTCTAGTTATTTTTAATAAATTTTAGTATATTTGAAAAGAAACTAAAGAATCCAATTCAACTTGATTCAAATTTTGTTAGTATAGAAAAAGATTTGGTAAAGTTTGGTAAGAAAGTTTTGGATTTTGGATTGTATTACTATTTGAGTTAGTTTTAGACTTCTAAATTATTTTTATAAATTTTTAGACTTGTCATTGAGTAAACATGTATAGTTTAATAATTTATGGAACTTGGATTATTTGGTAAAAAAACGAGAAAATAAGTGTGTTTTAGCATGTGCTATTTTATGCAAATTTGGAACTAATAGAGGTTGAGACTAAGTTGACTTAGTTATCAATTTTCAAAGTATATATACCGTTGATAGACTCATTGGTTCAAGTTTTACACAAGTTGGACTCCATTTTCCTAAATTCTTATTTTCAAGTTCATCAATTTTAGTCTAAGGTGTTGTCTAGGTGACAGAAGACTATTAGGTGTCATTCATGTGAAAGAAGACAATTAGGGGTATAGGATCTTAGCCATCTTTTATGAAATTTCCAAATCTAAAAGTATTCATTTGTTAATTAGGAGAGGATCCATAGTTTCAGGTGCCATTATACTGCAAATTCTGTTGTTATTTTGATTACAAAGATTTTTGTGAATAGTTAAAATATAAATGGTTTTAGTAAATTTTCCTAAAATAAATCTCTCTTATATGCATTATACATTACTTGTTCAATTTGATTATTAGTATGAGACATATGTGAAATTTCTATTTGGTCAAAACACATATGATTAATATTAAGTTTGCAAAAATAAATACCACTTCTTTTTCAAGTAATTATTTAATACCTTGCATATGTGTACAATAATGCAATTACATACTTTGTTAAATTTTCAATTAATTGTTAAAGTTCTGGAGATTTATATATAACAGTTATCATACATAACACATATATCAATGAGGTGTTTCATTTTGCTTTGATATGAAACTTTACACCACTTATGTAGTAAGGGATGGGATGGATCATACAATGGTATTGTGGGTTTTGATACTGGGCTATATGGAAGAGTCTGAAGTGGTAAATTATGCTCCATTGTGCCCTTGATGGATGGCTAGGAAATGAGTTCCTTGGTAGTGTGATTCAAGATAATGAGACCCTAAAAATGGTGTTGATGAGGTACTATCACAAGTAGTAAAGGCTTAATTATGTATAACTAGTAGATTGACCATAGATTTGTTTAAAATCATGATTACATATTTTTAAATGTCATATATTCCTTAAATCCTATTATGACTTTTGACATGTTCTAAATCTATTTTGTTCATCATAACTCTTGTGTATCACAACTATTCACTAGATCTTATGTTAATCCAATTTATTTTAATATTTTTAAGTGAAGACTCTTGTGTGCCAATTAGAAAGGTAGAATCATCTTTAGAGAGGAAGTTAGTAGGCATCCAACTCTAAAGGTTTTTCTTATTAGACTTGTATGTAGGACATATAGTTTATTTCTTTTGTGTATTTCAATTAAAATTCTTTTGCTACTATGTCAAAAAGATAGCATGAGATAAAATTTATAGAATTGAGAAAGACAAAAGGGCTTATTAAAACTTGTAGGTTTTCAAAATGAAATCAATAAATTCTCTTTTTAGAATAATACAATTAAAATGATAAATTCTAATGACTATAAATGCTTAGTTGAACCAATGTCTCAATGCAAACAAATATCTAGATAATTATACAAGTTTGGACATTTATTTCATTTTTCTTTTCTTTTTATTTTATCATTTAATTAAAATAAAGAACTATGAATAATTATTTAAAATAGCTAATAAAAACCAGAAAAAATAAATAAAGTAATAATAACAAAAATTTGAAGCTTTTTATGGAGTGAGGGCTTTAGGTGATTGCCTTGTCTAAAGGTGAGGTCAGATTGAAATTTGATAAGTTTCTTGTCACCTCTAGAATATGTTTTCCAAAAAGAAATTCAAGGAGATAAGTGACATTATTACACCACCTATTGAAGTCATGAATGCATGTGAAACTTGTGGACCCGCATTTTTCACGTGCGTCTCCACTCGATCGGCGAGACTCGCTTTTTATTTATTTGTGAAAATTTGATTTTTTGAAAAAAAGTTGGAGTCGCCACTTATTTTATTTTTATTTTTGAAGGGAAAATAAAACAAGAAATAAAACCCTAAAAAAAATGACTCCATAATTTTTGGAAAAGCGTGTCTTTGAAAACCCAAGTCTTGGTCCGGGGATCAGGTTACTTATTGGGAAGGTACCTCTAGGAGGTAGCACCCCTCTAAGCCCTAAAGAGGTCTCTACTAATTAAGTTAAGGGGAATATGGCAATTAATCGGTTAATTATGGATACCTAAGTAGGCTAGGTGATTTCAAAAAATTTGCATGCTAAACAAGATCAAATTGCCATAAAAGAAAGGTTAGGATGCATACCCGGACCGCTTCTCAAGCGCTATCATAAAACATCAGAGTTAGTATAGAAGTATAACACACAACATGTATTTAATCATAGTGAATCAAACATACATCTAAACACCTAAGGATTATCAAACATATGCATACTTCATAGTGACACGATTGTTTACAAAATTTAGAAAGTAGGCGATAGGGGGGGCGTACCTGGATAGCATAAATAACTTACAATGCGCTCCCATAAGACATGAGGGATTAGATAATAATAAAATAAAGAAACCCTAGCATGCTTGTTATCTAATTAGCATAACAAAAATTATCAAAGTATATGAAAACATTAATTATCACACACATCTTATATACAATTCCTAAAAAAGATAGACATAATTTCAACAAGTGACAAAAATGGCAACAAAAATAATTTTTGAAAAGATTTTCTTATGTAGGGGTTTCACCAATTCCCCAATTGATATACACGAATTTAGCCCAGAATCATCCCATTATTTGGGACCACAAGCTTTGATTTGTGTTTTTGTTCAAAACCAAAATTTTTGTTGAAAACCGAGAAGGATGCAAACCGAACAAGATATGGTTGCATATTATTTTTAAATAATAAAAAAAAAGAGATTTTGATCCTGAGGACTCTAAATGAGTTTTTGAAATAGATTTTTAAAATGATTTTTTTGAGAAAAGTATTTTATTTTAAAATAAAAGGAATTAATTTGGAAAAAATAAAATATAAGAAATAAAATACCCAACAAAACAAAAATGAAACCTCAAAGTAAAATTTTTTTAGTAATTAACAAAAATGATAATGGTGATGGTAGAGGCCAATCTTCATGATTTTCCAATGGCCTTTGAGCAAAAAGGAAACTATCAAAGCAATAAATTATTAATATTTAGATCAAATAAGCTAATGAAATATCCATCAAGAATTAGCAACAAGGATTCAAGAAGCGCATAAATTGAGAATAACAATCCATAATTAACATAAGATTAACTAAACACATAAATGCCTCTAGACTAAAAAAATAAATTAAATCAAGATTAAACTTTATCTAACGGGATTAATTAAACTAATGTATTCAAATCACAAACACATACAAGTGAAGAACAAATTAAAACTAAATTAAATTGTAATTAAAAACATGAACTTTATTTAATAAGATTAATTAAACTACTAAATTACAATTACAAACACATCCAAATTAAAAATAAATAAAAGCTAAACTAAATCGGAATTTCAAATATGAACTTTATCTAACAAGATTATTTAAACTAATGAATTAAAATCACAAATATACTTAAACTAAAAGATAGGTTAAAACTGAACTAATTTAGAATTAAAAAAAATATAAACTTTATCTAACATGATTATTTAAACTAATAAATTAAAATCACATACATATTTAAACTAACAAATAAATTAAAAATAAACTATTTTGGGATTAAAAACATGAACTTTATCTAACATAATTATTTAAACTTAAGAATTAAGATCAACTAATGCATTTAAACTAAAAACGAATTGAAATCAAACTAATTGAGATTAAAAACACAAACTTTATTTAACGTGATTATTTAAAGTAAAGAATTAAAATCAACAAAATACATTTAAACTAAAAACAAATTAAAATCAAATTAATTGGGATTAAAAATACAAAATTTATTCGATATGATTATTTAAACTTAAGAATTAAGATCAACAAAATGTATTTAAACTAAAAACGAATTGAAATCAAACTAATTGAGATTAAAAACACAAACTTTATTTAACGTGATTATTAAAAGTCAAGAATTAAGATCAACAAAATATATTTAAACTAAAAAACGAATTGAAATCAAATTAATTGGGATTAAAAATACAAGCTTTATTTAACGTGATTATTTAAAACAAAGAATTAAGATCAACTAATACATTTAAATTAAAAATGAATTGAAATCAAACTAATTGGGATTAAAAATACAAACTTTATTCAATACAATTATTTAAACTTAAGAATTAAAATCAACAAAATACATTTAAACTAAAAAACAAGTTAAAATCAAACTAATTGGGATTAAAAATACAAACTTTATTCGATATGATTATTTAAACTTAAGAATTAAGATCAATAAAATGTATTTAAACTAAAAACGAATTGGAATCAAACTAATTGAGATTAAAAACATAAACTTTATTTAACGTGATTATTTAAAGTCAATAATTAAGATCAACAAAATACATTTAAACTAAAAAACAAATTAAAATCAAACTAATTGGGATTAAAAATACAAACTTTATTCGATATGATTATTTAAACTAAAGAATTAAGATCAACAAAATACATTTAAACTAAAAAACGAATTGAAATCAAATTAATTGGGATTAAAAATACAAACTTTATTTAACGTGATTATTTAAAACAAAGAATTAAGATCAACTAATGCATTTAAATTAAAAACGAATTGAAATCAAACTAATTGGGATTAAAAATACAAACTTTATTCAATACAATTATTTAAACTTAAGAATTAAAATCAACTAATGCATTTAAATTAAAAATGAATTGAAATCAAACTAATTGGGATTAAAAATACAAACTTTATTCAATACAATTATTTAAACTTAAGAATTAAAATCAACAAAATACATTTAAACTAAAAAACAAGTTAAAATCAAACTAATTGGGATTAAAAATACAAACTTTATTCGATATGATTATTTAAACTTAAGAATTAAGATCAATAAAATGTATTTAAACTAAAAACGAATTGGAATCAAACTAATTGAGATTAAAAACATAAACTTTATTTAACGTGATTATTTAAAGTCAAGAATTAAGATCAACAAAATACATTTAAACTAAAAAAACAAATGAAAATCAAACTAATTGGGATTAAAAATACAAACTTTATTCGATATGATTATTTAAACTAAAGAATTAAGATCAACAAAATACATTTAAACTAAAAAACGAATTGAAATCAAATTAATTGGGATTAAAAATACAAACTTTATTTAACGTGATTATTTAAAACAAAGAATTAAGATCAACTAATGCATTTAAATTAAAAACGAATTGAAATCAAACTAATTGGGATTAAAAATACAAACTTTATTCAATATGATTATTTAAACTTAAGAATTAAAATCATTAACAAACTTAAACTAAAAGATAGATTAGAATTAAACTAATTGGGGATTTAAAAAGAAAATAATATAAACTTTAACACAAAGAATTAATCAAAGACTAAAATTTCCAAAAAAAAAAAAAAAAAAAAAATCTAGGCTAAATAAAAGTACTATATAGAAAACTAACCTTTGAAGTGAAAGAGAAAATCCTCTCTTGATGATTAAATGACAGCCCCATCTCCGTTCGAAGTCCCTTGCTTTTTTCCAAAATTCCGTGTGCTCTGCCCCCAAGAAAAATCTCCCCCATTCTTTTCCTTTTCTCACCTATATATATCACCCCTCAAGACCTAAATTTGTTTCCAAAAAGGAAAATTCTCCTCCTTCCTTTCTTCTTCTCTTCTTTTTTTAAATCCTCCAATCAAAAGCAATCTTCCCAATTTCAAATTCCCCTCCAAAACCTTCCAAGGAGAGTCCCATCTTCCTTAAACTCCAATGGTAAGTTTCCTTGCAAAAACATGAAATTTTTGAAGTTAAATAATTGCATGTATAGATAAATAAGTAAATAAATTAAAAAATGGTAAAAATAATAAATAAATAAATAAGTTAAGGAAAATAATATAAAGAGGAAGATAACCAATAAAAAGTGAATGATAATCATAAAATTAAAATTAAAAACAAAATAAATAAATAAATAAATAAAATAAAATAAAATAAAATAAAAGTCTTCGTAGGCCTAGTGTGCCTAAACGGGCCTAAGGTGAGACTAAGTGGGCCTAGGATAGTGCCTAATGGGCCAAGTGTATCTAAAAGCTATCCTAAAAAAAGAAGAAAAGCCTAAGTCTAAGTTAGGGCTGCCAAGGGTCACAATAAGGGATCAAATAATCCCTCAACCAAAATCTCCGAGGTGACTCAGAAAAAGGTAAGTGGTATGAGTAGCCATGGGCCACCAAGGAACTATTGTGGAGCATTGAAAATGAATTTTAAAGACATGTGCTAAAGGGACAAAATTGAGGGTCTACAAATATGCCCCTCTTCGGTATAGATCACGAGTGTAGAGAATGTGAGTAAAAATACGAGTAATGAGCAGAATGAAGTGAACTATACCGAAGAATTAAAGAAGAACCAGAGATTTTGTCCTAGCACATGAAGAGGTAAGATCAAAAGATGGGGTCTCAATGATATGGATGGGACAACTCTATGTGGGGGAAAATGACAATAAAGAGAGAAGGCATGTGACGAGTAGTACATAGATGGAAAGAGGTGAAAAGGATGATTCAAAGTCATAGATGACATGAATGACTCTGGATCATGGACAAGGTGAACGACTCTGGATCTAAAATAGGATAAAAGACTCTGGGTCATGAGCTCAGGGCTCTAATCGGAAAGAATGACTCTGGGTCAAGATGGAAAACGACTCTAGGTCGAGAGCCCTAGGCTCTAAATGGAAAAGAAATAACTCTGGGCCGTAATGGAAAATGACTCTGGGTCGAGAGCTCCAAGCTCTAAAATAGAAAATAATGACTCTGGGTCGAAATGGAAAGTGACTCTGGGTCGAGAGCTCCGGGCTCTAAATGGAAAGGAATGACTCTGGGCCGTAATGGAAAATGACTCTAGGTCGAGAGCTCCAGGCTCTAAAATAGGAAAGAATGACTCTGGGTCAAAATGGAAAGTGACTCTGGGTCGAGAGCTCCGAGCTCTAAAATAGGAAAGAATGACTCTGGGTCGAAATGGAAAGTGACTCTGGGTCGAGAGCTCCGGGCTCTAAAATAGGAAATAATGACTCTGGGTCGAAATGGAAAGTGACTCTGGGTCGAGAGCTCTGGGCTCTAAAATAGGAAACAATGACTCTGGGTCGAAATGGAAAGTGACTCTGGGTCGAGAGCTCCAAGCTCTAAAATAGGAAAGAATGACTCTGGGTCGAAATGGAAAGTGACTCTGGGTCGAGAGCTCCGGGCTCTAAAATAGGAAACAATGACTCTGGGTCGAAATGGAAAGTGACTCTGGGTCGAGAGCTCCGGGCTCTAAATAGATAGCCGATCAGGATACTTTCCGACTCAAGATGTCAGGTCGAGGCCACTCACAAGTGGCTAGAATGATGAAAACGAAACATCTCAGGGATGTGAATAATGCAAATGACTCCGGGTCGTGAGCTCAGGGCTCGGGGTGCTATGAATGACTCTGGGTCAAGATGGAAAATGACTCTGGGTCGATGAATAGCTCAGGGCTATGAGCTCCGGGCTCTATGACTGATCGGCTAGAAGGAGAATGCGATACGCAAACTCCAGGTCAAACCACTCATGGGCGACCAAGTGATGAAAGCTCAGCTAAGAGCTGGAAAGACTCTGGGTCTATAGGAAATGATAGCTCAGGGCTAACGGGCTCAGGGCCTAGAAGGAATGAATAACTCATGGCTACGAGGCTCAGGGCCTAAAAAAGGATAGCTCAGGGCTAGCGGGCTCAGGGCCTAAGGGAAAAAGGATGCTCAAGGCTATAAGACTCGGGGTCTAGAAGGAATGAATAACTCAAAGCTATGAGGCTCAGGGCCTAGAAGGGAATAATAGAGAAGACCAACTCGAAAGTGGACATGAAATAAATTGGCTCAAAGCCACATACTCAAAATGTCAAGGGTCGGACTACTGAAACTAAGAAGGGAAATATGCCCCAGTATCCAGGGTGCTCACACTACCGAAACAACCAGTAAATCAATCATCCGCTGAAATCAATAGGTCAGAAACTGATGCATCGCGACAAACCTCTGAAAAGTCTAAACTGAAGGAACCCTCTATGTCTGAAAAGCTGCTCTGTTGATGAATCTCAAAAGGTAAATCTCAAAGAGTGTATATCATGGCTCATCTAAAAGTAAACCTCAAAGTGTGTAAAATACTGCTCATCTGGATAATCCAATCTACAAGGTAACAATGACGAAAACAAATCTGTCTCATGAACATCTGGCTAAAGGATCCACCCACACTCCTCGGGTGAAACCTGATGCGATCCGTCTCTATCTCAACAAATCCATGTAGGGAGGCCCTGATACAGTCGATCGTCGGAAGCTCTGGGCTAGTGCTCAATCTAAAACCAAGCTGGCCACTGTCTCAATCTCAAGGATACTCAAAGAAAATGGGGGAAATATGCCCCAGTATAAGATCTAACGTCAAAGTCATAAGCTAAACAACCGACACCAGTCATCCATCCTCATATCACTGCCCAAATAAATCTCGTAATGGAGAGGGGAATATGCCCCAGTATGGATATCGGATGTCGAAGTCGTGAGGCAAACAAACTAACAATGATCATCCATCCTCGTATCGCTGTCCAAACACAATCTCATCAAGGAGAGTGGAATATGCCTCAGTGTGGATAATCTAATGTCGAAGTCGTGAGGTAAACAAACTAACAATGATCATCCATCCTCGTACCGTATACAATAACAGATAAGAATCTCGGAGGAAGGGGGGAATATGCCCCAGTGTGAATATATGATGCATAACCAAAGGATGAATCCGACATCATCAATCAACTATCCTCAGCTTAACAATAATCCGCTAAGAAGTCAGAATGATGTATCGACCAATGCCTCAAGGGAGACACTCTAAATCTAATCTCAAATGAATAGCCAAAATGATGAGGAATGTGGTAATCTCAAAAGTAGAAACATGTCTCTAATGAATCCCTGACTGAATCTGGTAGGAATCTGGTAACCTCAAAATGGGGAAATATGCCCCAGTATGCCTGGTCTATACACTGCACTGAAAACTGCCTCCAACTCAGTAATAATCCACTAGTCTATCTTAGAAGTATTCCGGAAATGGAATCACTAGGGGCTCAACGATGCTCCACTAGAACTGATATAGTCTCAACATACCTCACTAGGGATCTCTGATCGGTGAAAATACCCAGACTCAAAGAAAGTGCTCCACTAGGGGCTCATCTCAACCAAATGAAAGGGGAATATGCCCTAGTATGGATATCTGATGTACAACCAAAGGATGAATCTAATATCCTCAATGAACTGTCTCCAAACCCAAAAATCCATCAAACATCAATATGCCAAGCAAGAGAGCGACCAAATGCTTCCAAAAGTATCTTCCATAAAAGAGAACATAGTAACGACCATACTTCAACCAATCTACAAAAGTCTGTCCAAGTGAAGACTGTCAAAGATAATGTCTGATCTCATGGCCTCAGCGTGGTCTTAAGACACGGGACGTAACGTAGGCCAAGGTGATAGGGTGAAAGAAATGAAGGGAAACTAGGCTCAAATACCCAATGATCAAACCCGTACCCTCGTGCACAAGATGTAATGCATAGAAAAATCTCATGAGTCATGGACTTAGAAGTAACCAAAGGGAATGTCGATAACGAAATGAGAGAAAGGATGAATGGTCAAGCCATCAATGAAATATGTGAATGATGTCAAGAAGGTATCAAATCAGTAATGGGTATCAATATGTAAGGAATGAATAAAAGGTGGAACAAAGATCTGGAAAGAGGTAATGGGATACAAAAGAAAGCAATGAGAAAGTGGAATGAGTGATGATCAACCCATGTTAGTACAATAAAGGAAAGTCATATCACCAATGATGGAATGGTGGGTATAAGACAATGATCCGGAGACCCTAGTAAAAAGGTCACTCATCTCTCATACCTAAAATATATCAATCATGATCTAGGAAGCATAGGATCTCATAGAACTCTCATATGAACCCTCGACACTCCAAATGCATAACAGGAGTGGCTCAAGGATTGAAAAACTCATAAAAACTCACAAAAACCCACAATGACAAATATACCCAATAAATGAACCTCCAAAGGTGGCATAAATATCCAATGGAACGAGATACTATACATGAGCATATCATTGTGCTTTTCTTTTCTTTTTGTTTTTTTTTTTTGTTTTTTTTTTGTTTTTTTTTTGTTTTTTTTTTGCGCATGCTCTGATCATCAATAAGTCAAACTCCAATGGAAAAATATAAGGAATGAACAAACTCTCTCCGACCACTGATGAATACATGAACCCCAACCCATGAGACAACCTCTCAAACTAAGATCTCTGAATCAATGTCAAATGATGGAATGAATAGAGTGATATGACTGCCCTCTTTGCACTAAGACGTGAAGGATCATCAACCCAAGGAAGAGAATAGATAAGATGAAGCAAATAATGATAGAGACAAGAAAAAAGAATGAATATATGATGATAGTAAAATAGAACAAATAGGGTGATAAGAGGATGATAACAAAGTGAGAAGATAGACCTATAAGTCTAAAGCTCATGAGACTTTCCTAGCAAAGCATACATGTACATCAAAGGGCCCCAACCCGGGTGTAGAAATGGTAATCAAAGCTATAAGAAAGAAATAAGGCTATAATATACCACGTGAGGCTCAATGGGCTAGCAATGGTTTAATATTTCAATAAAGGTGATAAGGTGTAAGGTTAACCGAAATGATGGCCACCCATCCTGCGACTACGGTCTCAAACATAATACTTCTTCAGCTGATCCACGTTGGTAGGCTCTGAAAATTGGTTTCCATCTAAGTCTGTCAACCATGCAGCCCCTTCTGGAGTTAACTCTCGGATAACATAAGGCCCACTCCAACTAGGTCTAAACTTTCCTCTAGGGTCTCCAATCAAACCTCTGAGAATCCTCAAAACTAAGTCCCCTTTTTGCAATGGTCTAGGCTTGACTCGTTTCTTGAAGGCACGAGCCATCTTTCTCTGATAGGCCTGAACATGATCTGCTGCTCTCAATCTCCTCTCATCTAAAAGGTTAAGTTGATCAAATCGAGCCTGAGCCCACTCTGTCTCAGAAATCTGCTGCTCAAGGGCTACTCTCAATGAGCCCATCTCTGTCTCGACTGGCAAAACAGCCTCCATACCATACACTAGGGAGTAAGGCGTAGCTCCTGTAGAGGTGCGAAAAGAGGTGCGGTACGCCCACAATGCAAAAGGAAGCTTCTCTGACCAATCTCGAGAAGTCTCAACCATCTTTCTCAAAATCCTCTTAATATTCTTGTTTGCAGCCTCTACTGCCCCATTGGTCTGTGGCCTATATGCTGAAGATCTATGATGTCGGATGCCATACTCCTGCAACAAAGTGTCTACCTCAGCTCGGAAGTGCGCCCCTCTGTCGGAAATCAACTCATGAGGAACCCCATAGCGGCAAATGATGTGTGATCTGATAAAACTGGCAACCCTAGCAGATGTCAACCTCGCATATGATGCGGCTTCCACCCACTTGGTGAAATAGTCTATGGCAACTAGGATGAACTCATGACCACTGGAAGATTTTGGTGAAACCTTCCCAATAATATCAATACCCCATACTGAAAATGGCCATGGCGAAGTCAAGGCGTGTAACTCTGATGGTGGTGCATGTATGAGATCACCATGAATCTGACACTCTGGGCATTTCTGGACAAACTGACAACAATCTGTCTCCATAGTCAACCAGAAGTAACCCGTCCTCATAATCTTACGAGCTAGCATGTGTCCTCCCATATGCGGACCACAAACTCCTGAATGAACCTCTCTCATCACTCGATCTGCAGAGGCTCGATCTAAACACAACAGAAGCATACCATCAGCTGATCGTCTGTACAAGGTATCTCCGCAAATCACAAATCTAGTAGCCAAATGCCTCAGTGCTCTCCGATCCTTGGTAGTGGCTACCTCAGGGTATGTGCCAGATCTAAGGAACTGATAAATGTCATGATACCAAGGTAGGTCATCCTGGACCTCTGTCTCTCCAATTAGACAACAATAGGCGGGTGCAGACCTGGACTCAATCAGTAATGGACGTATGACTACATCAATCGGAATGTCCACGGAGGAAGCTAAAGTAGCTAAGGCGTCAGCAAATCGGTTCTGCGCTCTAGGCAGATGAACATATCTCAAGTCGTCAAATCTCGCAACCAACAACTCTAAATAAGCATGATATGGCCTAAGCTTCACGTCCCTAGTCTTCCAATCCCCCTGAATCTGCCTGAGTACCAGATTGGAGTCACCAAACACCTCCATCTGTCTAATGTCAAGCTCCAATGCAGTCTCTAAACCAAGGATACAAGCCTCATACTCAACTATGTTATTCGTGGCAGGATGTCGATCAGAGAATGCCAAACGAACGGACCTCGGAATGTGATCGCCCTGAGGGGATATCAATAGAACACTAATCCCATACCCTGACTGATTGGCTGCACCATCGAAGTACATGCACCATCCCGATAAGCTGGTCATAGCAACAAACTCCTCATCTGGAAAATCATCATCAACTGGTCTGTCCTCATATGTCGGTAGTGAGGCTAAGTGATCGGCAACAATACTTCCCTTAATAGACTTCTGAGAAACATACTGAATATCGAACTCTGTCAAAAGTACAAGCCATCTCATCAATCTACCAGTCAATGCAGGTCTATCAAACAAGTATCTCAACGGGTCCAGGCGGGATATCAAATGTACTGAGTACTCTGTCATGTAATGCCTCAATCTCCTGGTAGCCCAAACTAGTGCTAAGTATAGGCGCTCAATCATAACATATTTCATCTCATACTCCAACATCCTCTTACTTAGGTAGTAAATAGCTCGCTCCTTTCCTAAGTCATCAATCTGAGCTAACATACATCCCAAGGCCATGTCTGAAACTGACAAATATAGAAGAAGTGGACGTCCTGGCGTAGGAGGCACTAAAACAGGAGGAGAAAGCAAATACTCCTTGATCTTCTCAAATGCAAACTGACAGTCATCATTCCAAACTGTTGGCTGGTTCTTCCTCAAAAGACGAAAGATAGGCTCACATATGTCTGTCAATCTGGCTATGAACCGACTAATGTACTGTAATCTGCCCAGAAAACCTCTAATCTCTTTCTCAGTCTTTGGTGCAGGCATGTCAAGTATGGCTTTGATTTTATCTGGGTCGACCTCTATGCCCCGCTCACTGACTATATGTCCCAATAACTTCCCAGAAGTCACTCCAAAGGTACACTTCTTGGGATTCAACCTCAATCTAAACTTCCGGATCCTCTCAAAGAATCTCTCTAAAGCATCTAGGTGATCTGCTCTACCTCGGGATTTCACAATCATATCATCCACGTAAACCTCGACATCCCTATGCATCATGTCATGAAACAAAGTGGTAGCGGCTCTCTGATAAGTGGCTCCTGCGTTCTTCAACCCAAATGGCATAACTCTGTAACAGTAGGTACCCCACTCAGTAATAAAGGTTGTCTTCTCCATATCCTCTGGAGCCATCAAAATCTGATTATACCCTGAAAACCCATCCATGAAAGACAACATCGAATGGCCTGCGGTGCCATTAACCAACAAATCAATGTGTGGAAGGGGAAAGTCATCTTTAGGGCTGGCTTTATTGAGATCTCTGAAGTCAACACAAACCCTAACTTTGCCATCCTTTTTAGGAACAGGGACGACATTAGCCAACCACTCTGGATACTCAACTACTGATATGAACCCAACACTGAGTTGTTTCTGAATCTCCTCTTTTACCTGTAGACTCCAACGTGGATGCAACCATCTCAATTTTTGCTTAACTGGTCTAGCATGCGGTAGGGTAGGTAAATGGTGCTGGACTATAGAGGGATCAAGACCTGGCATGTCCTCATAAGACCATGCAAAGACATCCAAGTATGACCTGAGTAAATGGATGAGTCTATCTCTCTCATCTGTAGATAGGGGTGAACCAATCTTCAGCTCTCTAGGCTGATCCTCTGTGCCAAAATCAACAGTCTCAACGTCCCCTGCAGCAGGTGAAACTCTCTCATCTATGGGACCAGAGTCATGATCAAAAGAGTCCCTATCCGAACTGGGATGTGCAATCTCATCATCTATATCAAATATCTGTGTAATGGGTGAGTGAGGTGCAAATGTAGAGATACTATCACAAGAGACAGGCGAATACTCAAAAATGCTCAAATCCATAAATGAAGCAACAGAAACATCGTCAGAGCGGGAGACAAATCCCGATGAAACATCAAAAGAAAGAGGTGGGTCCACAAGGTCGGACGCTCCCTCAACTGGGCTAACAATGCCCTCAAACAAGCTACTATCATCCTCGGGAAGCTCTGGAATAAGAAGAGTCTGAGTCCCCTCAAAAACCTCAATGGTAGACACCCCAAACATATCAAATGCTGAAACAGGCTGAAGTTGAACAATGCTGGTAATCTGGCTCACGGTCATCATGTCCATCTCATCACGGTACTCATCATGGGGAACAACTCCATCAATCACCTCAGTAGGATCAACGATCACCCCATCACTCGTGATCTCCTCTGGAAAGCATAGAGACAACATGCTAGCTCGATCTGGAGACGTGGGAGTAATCGTCAAAGGGAAAGAAGAGTCGGGAGCCCCATCACTCAACTGTAGCTGGTGAAATAGATGCTGAAGCTCGGTCTCTCTGTCTGTATGAACCACACTATCAATCTCCTCTAAACGAGGTCGAGTCTCTGATCCTCTGACAAAGTAGTCAGCCAAACTCATCCTATAGGGTCGAATAGGATAATCAAATGGTGTGTGGGATAAACGGGCTCTCACCCTCTCCTTGCGCAGCCGCGCCATGTGACGGTAATCGGCCTCAGTAGGGATGAATCCAAGTCCAAATGTCGTATCATGGTCAATGGCAGCTATGAACTCGCTCGGTCCCTGCTGACGTCGTCCTAACCCCATGCCAGGTAGAAAGGTCATACCCCTCATCATATCAAGGACCACTATGCTACTGTGCTGATCAAATGACATAGCCACAAAGTCTCTATGAAAATCCTCAATCTCGAGAGTCTGTATCTCATCAAAAGTAAATCCAGTCAAAAATAGGTCATCCTCACTGTGACTAATCTGAAGTACTGGCTCGAAAGAGCCTAACATATCCCTGGTAGACTGTACTGTGATAACCTGCCCATCATGAATGAACTTCACCTTCTGATGAAGGGAAGAAGGAATAGCTCCAGCTACATGAATCCATGGTCGGCCTAGTAGCAGGTTAAAGGATGCAGGAATCCTCAAAACCTGGAACAAAGTGGAAAATGTGGCTGGACCAATCTGCAAATCGATCATCAAGGTACCCATAACCTCCCTCTTGGTGCTATCATACGCTTTGACTGTCTGAGTAGAAGGACCAAAATCTGAAGGTGCGAAACTAAGGGCTATAGCAGTGGCTAAAGGGCAAACATTCAGGGCTGAGCCGTTGTCCAGTAGGACAGACGGGACTCTACGGCCTGAACATCCAACTGTGATATATAGAGGGCGCACGTGGTCTAAACCTTCAGGTGGCAAGTCATCATCTGAAAATACAATGCAAGTGGCCCTGCCAGCCGTCATCATATGAATCAATCCCTCTGGAGTGGTGGTAGTCTCTACTCTGATCTGACTCAAGGCTCAAATCAAAGCATCTCTATGAGTACTGGATGATGCTAATAAACTCCAGATGGAAATGCGAGCCTGAGTGCTCTGTAGCTGCCTCAAAACCTCATCATCCTCTCTCCTAACCTCCTCATGAGAGGCTGTACCCTCAAATGGTCTAACTGCTGGTGGTGGTGGCTGAGCTATCCTCCCACTGCGAGTCACAATCTATATCTCTCTCCCTGCTGAATCATCATCCTCTGGCCATAAAGTGAATGGGACAAAAGTATCCTGACATCCGATAACTAAGGGTGTAGGATGAGTCAACTGGAATAGTGCCTCGTCCGGGATCAAACTGAATGTTGCAGGAGCCTGAGGGACCAATGAAACCCCATCAATCTCATAGCTGTCATGCAGAACAATCGGCTCAGGTAATCCATCATCCCAACTCAACATGTGTATACTGTCATCCTCTATAAGGTCCATGTGACGAATATCTCCTAAAGATGGATGCACTGCGTGTGTAGAATGAGCAGGAAGAGGGTTCGTAGTCACACTTGGCTGCCCCAAGTTGACCAAACCCTGGTCTATCAAGTCCTGAATAGCATGTCTCAAAGCAGTGCAATGGTTCGTGTCATGCCCTGGTCCCTGATGGTAGGAACAATGTAAGTCCATCCTGAAGCGAGGTGGTATGGGTTGGGGTAAAGGCCTGGATGCTAATGGAATCAGTAATCCACCCTCTGTGAGCTTCTGAAAAGCTCGACTCAAAGGCATACCCAACTGAGCAAACTGACGTGGTGGCCTCTGCACATAAGTAGTGGTCTGTGGAGCTCGGGGTCGAATATATGGGGCAGGAGGCCTCTCTACGACGTGTGCAGCGAAAACAGGCTGTGAGACTGGATGTAGATAGGTAGGAGTCATGGGTTTGGAAGGAGCGGGTGGTCTGTAATGCGCATGAGGTGAAGGTGGATAGTAGTACCCAGGAGTCTGCCCAACTGTCTGATAGTGTCTAGAAGGTCTCATCCCTGCTGAACTGATAGCACCAACATCTCCTGATCTCTGTCCTCCTGAAGGCCTCTTCCCCTTAGAATCAGTAGGGGAAGACTCAGACCATAATCCTCTAGCAATGCCCTCCTCTATACCGTACAAAGCCTGTACCAAAGATCCAAAATCCGTATGGGGAAATCCCATCAAGTGTCTAGCAAATTTAGGCTGCAAGCTCCTCATGATCATGCTAATCTGATCTCTCTCTGAAGAACGGTCTATAATCTGTGAAATCTTCTCCCTCCAACGGGAGATAAATGAAGTGACTGACTCCTCCGGCCTCTGTCTCAAAGCCTCCAACTCTCTCCTCGAAACATCAATGACAGTGTTAAATGCAAACTGTCTCAAAAACTCCTGGGCTAAGTCATCCCAAGTCCTACGGCGTGATACCTCCAATGAAGCGAACCAACGTTGTGCAGCACCACTCAATGACATAGGAAAGAGCATAACCATCTGGGCATCATCCAGTCCATGGGCCCTCATAACAGTACTATAGAGTCTCAAATGGATGTGAGGGCATCCTATGCCTGTGTATCTCTCAATCTCAAGCATCCTGAATTTGGCCGGTAGACTGGCCACTGGTGCTCCATCAAAATCCTCCCAAGTAATAGCTCCCTCTGAAGTCCTCATCTGTCTCAACTTCTGCTCAAGTTTATCCATACGAGCATGTGGGTCCTCTGAAGCCGGGATAGGCGATGTGATAGGAGGCGGGGCAACCTCGATCTGACTATGCAGAGTGAAAGGTATAGCCTGTGGTACTGACTGACTAGGCAGAGGTGGTGGCGGTACTATGGTATCGAACTGGGTACTCTCCTGAACTGGGACCTGCTGGGTCTGCTGTCCATCTATCCTCTGACCAAGGTTAGCTATAGCCTCCTGGATAGAAGCCATGGCTGCGGCAAACTGGTCAACGGTAACTACCTGTGAGTCCATATCCCTCTGATCTGATCTCTGATCTGACTAGTCTGATACTCTGCTCAATCTGCCTCCAACTCTAATCCACGAAGGTGAATCCAGACTGGTCACGATAAACTCTCCTACAAGTAGGGAAAACACTAGATAAGGTGTAACTCGAAGGTGACTCTGTATGAATCAAAGGCGTAGAAGCAAAGCCCAAATATACTCAATCTGATACCCTCTTCTGATTACACCAAAAGGAGACTAAGGAAGGGATAACCAATTCCAATTGTGACCAAGGCAGCTCTGAAGGTCCACAGATGCACCCACGTGTAGGAATGAAATCTTAATTGGGTCTAGGCTAACCTACAAGGTTAAGGTGGCTCTATAAGATAAAATGGGCGGGTCAAAGGATCCCTAGCAGAAGCGATCGTACCCTCCGGCGGTACGCAACCCTCTGCACGCCTCCAAGAAGACGGGGTGCTTCCATGCAAGGTGGTCATCACCTCCACACATGCACTTCCTCGCGTTCCCAGGGGGTTTCTTAATGGTGAAGGCTCTCCCATCTCTCAACACTCAAGGATAATCTAAAGTGCACAATGAAGGATGTGGGTGCATCCGAAAAACCTAAGGTCTAAAGTGAGATAGTGAATGAAGACAAGCAATCATACGAACATGCAAGAGCAAGGGTTGTCATGCAACAAGCAATCATGTGAAGCAGATAAATATCAAACAATCAAAGTCCTATCTAGCATATGTGAGAGTGAATCATGCTAAAGTGAGCAAAACAATCAAGTGATCATCCAAGGCAAACACAACAAACAGTCATGCTAAGCAGATAAATATCAAACAAACAAAGTCCTATCTAACATATGTGAGAGTGAATCATGCTAAAGTGAGCAAACAGTTAAGTGATCATCCAAGGCAATCAAACATGTTAAGATAGCAAACCAAACAAGCAAGCAAATCGAATCACCTTGCCTAAAAAAAGAGGTACCCACTAATCGACCAATTAAACGCCACATTTTCCTAACTAGTGTTCAAGCTTGATCCTCAAAATCCCCAGTGGAGTCGCCAATTTGTGGACCCGCATTTTTCACGTGCGTCCCCACTCGATCGGCGAGGCTCGCTTTTTATTTATTTGTGAAAATTTGATTTTTTGAAAAAAAGTTGGAGTCGCCACTTATTTTATTTTTATTTTTGAAGGGAAAATAAAACAAGAAATAAAACCCTAAAAAAAATGACTCCATAATTTTTGGAAAAGCGTGTCTTTGAAAACCCAAGTCTTGGTCCGGGGATCAGGTTACTTATTGGGAAGGTACCTCTAGGAGGTAGCACCCCTCTAAGCCCTAAAGAGGTCTCTACTAATTAAGTTAAGGGGAATATGGCAATTAATCGGTTAATTATGGATACCTAAGTAGGCTAGGTGATTTCAAAAAATTTGCATGCTAAACAAGATCAAATTGCCATAAAAGAAAGGTTAGGATGCGTACCCGGACCGCTTCTCAAGCGCTATCATAAAACATCAGAGTTAGTATAGAAGTATAACACACAACATGTATTTAATCATAGTGAATCAAACATACATCTAAACACCTAAGGATTATCAAACATATGCATACTTCATAGTGACACGATTGTTTACAAAATTTAGAAAGTAGGCGATAGGGGGGGCGTACCTGGATAGCATAAATAACTTACAATGCGCTCCCATAAGACATGAGGGATTAGATAATAATAAAATAAAGAAACCCTAGCATGCTTGTTATCTAATTAGCATAACAAAAATTATCAAAGTATATGAAAACATTAATTATCACACACATCTTATATACAATTCCTAAAAAAGATAGACATAATTTCAACAAGTGACAAAAATGGCAACAAAAATAATTTTTGAAAAGATTTTCTTATGTAGGGGTTTCACCAATTCCCCAATTGATATACACGAATTTAGCCCAGAATCATCCCATTATTTGGGACCACAAGCTTTGATTTGTGTTTTTGTTCAAAACCAAAATTTTTGTTGAAAACCGAGAAGGATGCAAACCGAACAAGATATGGTTGCATATTATTTTTAAATAATAAAAAAAAAGAGATTTTGATCCTGAGGACTCTAAATGAGTTTTTGAAATAGATTTTTAAAATGATTTTTTTGAGAAAAATATTTTATTTTAAAATAAAAGGAATTAATTTGGAAAAAATAAAATATAAGAAATAAAATACCCAACAAAACAAAAATGAAACCTCAAAGTAAAATTTTTTTAGTAATTAACAAAAATGATAATGGTGATGGTAGAGGCCAATTTTCATGATTTTCCAATGGCCTTTGAACAAAAAGGAAACTATCAAAGCAATAAATTATTAATATTTAGATCAAATAAGCTAATGAAATATCCATCAAGAATTAGCAACAAGGATTCAAGAAACGCATAAATTGAGAATAACAATCCATAATTAACATAAGATTAACTAAACACATAAATGCCTCTAGACTAAAAAAATAAATTAAATCAAGATTAAACTTTATCTAACGGGATTAATTAAACTAATGTATTCAAATCACAAACACATACAAGTGAAGAACAAATTAAAACTAAATTAAATTGTAATTAAAAACATGAACTTTATTTAATAAGATTAATTAAACTACTAAATTACAATTACAAACACATCCAAATTAAAAATAAATAAAAGCTAAACTAAATCGGAATTTCAAATATGAACTTTATCTAACAAGATTATTTAAACTAATGAATTAAAATCACAAATATACTTAAACTAAAAGATAGGTTAAAACTGAACTAATTTAGAATTAAAAAAAATATAAACTTTATCTAACATGATTATTTAAACTAATAAATTAAAATCACATACATATTTAAACTAACAAATAAATTAAAAATAAACTATTTTGGGATTAAAAACATGAACTTTATCTAACATAATTATTTAAACTTAAGAATTAAGATCAACTAATGCATTTAAACTAAAAACGAATTGAAATCAAACTAATTGAGATTAAAAACACAAACTTTATTTAACGTGATTATTTAAAGTAAAGAATTAAAATCAACAAAATACATTTAAACTAAAAACAAATTAAAATCAAATTAATTGGGATTAAAAATACAAAATTTATTCGATATGATTATTTAAACTTAAGAATTAAGATCAACAAAATGTATTTAAACTAAAAACGAATTGAAATCAAACTAATTGAGATTAAAAACACAAACTTTATTTAACGTGATTATTAAAAGTCAAGAATTAAGATCAACAAAATATATTTAAACTAAAAAACGAATTGAAATCAAATTAATTGGGATTAAAAATACAAGCTTTATTTAACGTGATTATTTAAAACAAAGAATTAAGATCAACTAATACATTTAAATTAAAAATGAATTGAAATCAAACTAATTGGGATTAAAAATACAAACTTTATTCAATACAATTATTTAAACTTAAGAATTAAAATCAACAAAATACATTTAAACTAAAAAACAAGTTAAAATCAAACTAATTGGGATTAAAAATACAAACTTTATTCGATATGATTATTTAAACTTAAGAATTAAGATCAATAAAATGTATTTAAACTAAAAACGAATTGGAATCAAACTAATTGAGATTAAAAACATAAACTTTATTTAACGTGATTATTTAAAGTCAATAATTAAGATCAACAAAATACATTTAAACTAAAAAACAAATTAAAATCAAACTAATTGGGATTAAAAATACAAACTTTATTCGATATGATTATTTAAACTAAAGAATTAAGATCAACAAAATACATTTAAACTAAAAAACGAATTGAAATCAAATTAATTGGGATTAAAAATACAAACTTTATTTAACGTGATTATTTAAAACAAAGAATTAAGATCAACTAATGCATTTAAATTAAAAACGAATTGAAATCAAACTAATTGGGATTAAAAATACAAACTTTATTCAATACAATTATTTAAACTTAAGAATTAAAATCAACTAATGCATTTAGATTAAAAATGAATTGAAATCAAACTAATTGGGATTAAAAATACAAACTTTATTCAATACAATTATTTAAACTTAAGAATTAAAATCAACAAAATACATTTAAACTAAAAAACAAGTTAAAATCAAACTAATTGGGATTAAAAATACAAACTTTATTCGATATGATTATTTAAACTTAAGAATTAAGATCAATAAAATGTATTTAAACTAAAAACGAATTGGAATCAAACTAATTGAGATTAAAAACATAAACTTTATTTAACGTGATTATTTAAAGTCAAGAATTAAGATCAACAAAATACATTTAAACTAAAAAAACAAATGAAAATCAAACTAATTGGGATTAAAAATACAAACTTTATTCGATATGATTATTTAAACTAAAGAATTAAGATCAACAAAATACATTTAAACTAAAAAACGAATTGAAATCAAATTAATTGGGATTAAAAATACAAACTTTATTTAACGTGATTATTTAAAACAAAGAATTAAGATCAACTAATGCATTTAAATTAAAAACGAATTGAAATCAAACTAATTGGGATTAAAAATACAAACTTTATTCAATATGATTATTTAAACTTAAGAATTAAAATCATTAACAAACTTAAACTAAAAGATAGATTAGAATTAAACTAATTGGGGATTTAAAAAGAAAATAATATAAACTTTAACACAAAGAATTAATCAAAGACTAAAATTTCCAAAAAAAAAAAAAAAAAAAAAAAAAAATCTAGGCTAAAT